>NC_133380.1:28436855-28667441 GCF_049309525.1 Garra rufa
GAAGAGGATTTCCGTTTCCCGCCAAAGCGGGAACGCGCATGCTGCTCAGAAGAGGCGATAGCAGCCCACTTATGTCTGCCCTCCGCTGGACGGCGTGCTAAGTCGGCCCTCCCCTCTAAAGCTTGCCGTCAGACGTCAAACCTGCTTCGCCGCGCTTTCGCCGCCGCCTAGCCGCGTCAGCGCTGCGTAACATGGTCTCTCACCGTTGCTGAGAGGCACCCGTGGTTAACGCTTTCTGACGTTTTTCTCGTCTGGCCGCCGCCCCGCCAGACGCGGCCCGCGGCCCAGGATTGAGTTGAAACCTGAGCCTCCGAAATCGTCCTAGCACAACTGGGAAAACGACGGTGTACGAGTCCCGCTGTTGCCGGACCCCCACCAAAGTTATTCGCTCGTCCAGTTCCAGGAAATGTGACTGTTCCAGTGTTTTCTGCAGCCAACAAACCGGCTCCGTCGCCCGTTTGCCTGCACACAAAAGTCGTTCCCACGGCTACACAGATAAACCCCCAATAAAGTGTATTGTCTGGTGTCCCGGCCACGGCCGATGGTGTTTCATGTGTCGTAAGAATGCCCACTAACCAGTGCTCATCTCTAACGTTACACACAAGCACAGCGCACATAAAATCGACACAGATCGATTGCGCTTCACAACCGGCCACGGCCGATGGTGTTTCACGTGTAAGAATGCCCACTGCAGTGCTCATCTCTACACACAAGCACAGCGCACTTAAAATCGACACAGATCGATTGCGCTTCACAACCGGCCACGGCCGATGGTGTTTCACGTGTAAGAATGCCCACTGCAGTGCTCATCTCTACACACAAGCACAGCGCACATAAAATCGACACAGATCGATTGCGCTTCACAACCGGCCACGGCCGATGGTGTTTCACGTGTAAGAATGCCCACTAGCAGTGCTCATCTCTACACACAAGCACAGCGCACATAAAATCGACTCAGATCGATTGCGCTTCACACGTGGTAAATATGCCCGCTTCACAGTGGCCACAGACACCACATTATGCACGTCAAACGGTTTCTGTGAAAACGAAACCAAAAGTGCATTCGCTCTACGCAGGCGAACGTTGTTTGGAGTGTGTTAAATGTGCCCGCTGCCCCACAGCCACATCCACACACAGACATAATAGTTCCCGCTATCAGCGTGCCCCATGCCTCAAATATCACGAGCACGTTTTGCATGAAATCAGCGTGCATTCGCTCCATGAAAGCGAACGATGTTTGGAGTGTGTTAAATGTGACTGTTCCAGTGTTTGCTGCAGCCAACAAGCCGGTTCTGTCGCCCGCTTGCCTGCACACAAAGGTTGTTCTCACGGCTACCCAGATAAACCCCCAATAGAGTGTATTTTCTGGAGTCCCGGCCACGGCCGATGGTGTTTCACGTGTAGTCAAAAATGCCCACTCCTCCAGTGCTCATTTCTACACACAAGCACAACCTGTCATACAGACCCTGCGAACATAAAATCGGCTCAGATCGATTGCGCTTCACATGTGGTAAACGTGTCCACTTAACAGTGCCCACAGACATCACATTATGCACGTCAAAAGGTTTCTGTACAAACGAAACTAACGTGTATGCAGGCGAACGGTGTTTGCAGTGTGTTAAATGTGCCTGTTGCCACACAACCACATACACACACACAGACATAATAGTTCCCGCTATCAGCGTGCCCCACGCCCCGAATGTCACGAGCACGTCTCTGGTGCCACAGCATACCGAAACCACTCCGTTAATGAAAGAACGGAGCGCGCTTCGTATTCAGCCTCTAGCTATTCATGCAAACGCATTGGAAAAGCTTCCAGGGGTCTCGAAATGGGTGCTGGACATTATAAAAGGAGGCTATTCGCTACAGTTTCACCGACGCCCGCGCCGCTATACAGCGCGCGTCGAGACCACAATGCAGACAGAAGCAGCACACCTGCTTCGAGCCGAAGTGGCGAAACTATTGAGCAAAGGGGTCATAGAGCCCCTTTCTCAAGCTCAAAGCGAAGGGGGGCTGTACAGCAGATATTTCCTGGTACCGAAAAAAGACGGGGGTCACAGACCCATATTAGATCTAAGGCAACTGAACAAAGCGTTGGTGAAGCGTCGGTTCAGGATGCTCACGACCAGAAAAATCCTCGCGCAAGTTCGCCAAGGAGACTGGTTCGTGTCAGTGGATCTGAAAGACGCGTATTTTCAAATACAGATAGCGTCACGTCACAGGCGATTTTTGAGACTCGCCTTCGAGGGCCAGGCATATCAGTACACAGTCCTGCCGTTCGGTTTGTCCCAGGCACCCCGTACATTACGAAGTGCATGGACTCAGCGCTCGTTCCTCTCAGACTGAAAGGCGTGCGCATACTGAACTATTTGGACGATTGGCTGATTCTAGCGCAGTCTCGCTCAGTGCTTGTACAGCATACGACCATGTTACTCGATCACCTCGAGAATTTGGGTCTCAGAGTCAATTGGGCGAAGAGCTCACTGTCCCCCAGTCAGAAAACTTCCTTCCTGGGCACAGAATTGGACTCGCTGTCAATGATAGCGCGGCTGTCACCACAGCGCGCAGCAGACATTCAGCGCACAGCGGGCTCGTTCCGCTGCGGCGCGTCTGTCCCGCTCAAAAAATTTCAGAAAATGCTGGGTCTCATGGCCTCAGCGTCATCAGTTCTGCAGCTGGGTCTGCTATGTATGCGCCCACTGCAGTTCTGGCTGAAAGCGCGCGTCCCGCGTCAAGCGTGGGCGCCCGGTCGGCTTCGTATCACGGTCAATCAGTAATGTGTCACAGCCCTGAATCCGTGGAGAGCAATCGACTGGTACCAGTTAGGTGTAAGCCTGGGGACTTCCTCGAGAATAAAAGTGGTGTCTACGGACGCGTCCACCTCGGGATGGGGGGCTCTGCTCGAGGGCAGACCGTCTTTTGGCCAGTGGTCAGAACGGGAAAAGCTCCTGCATATCAACTGCCTCGAAATGTTGGCAGTACAGAACGCGCTGATGCGCTTCTGTCCCCAAATAAAAGGAAACCATGTATTAGTCCGCTCGGACAACATGTCAGTGGTTTCCTATATAAATCGCCAGGGCGGTCTCAGGTCCAAAAACCTATACAGACTTGCAGAACGCCTCCTGGTATGGGCTCAGCGCAACCTGCGCTCGCTGAAAGCAGCGCATGTGCCGGGGCTTCTAAACATAGGGCCAGACAGACTGTCCAGGAACAATGTTCCAGCAGGCGAATGGTCTCTACACCCACAGACAGTACAACTACTGTGGAAGAAATTCGGCAGAGCGGAAGTAGACCTGTTTGCGTCTCCGAACAACGCTCACTGTCTGGAATTTTACTCAAAAAGCAGAGACGCGCTGGCCCACGAATGGCCCCGCCGTCATCTCTATGCTTTTCCCCCCGTCTCTCTCCTACCTCAGGTGATAGAGAGGGTCAGCGAAAAAGGATGTTCAATACTGCTGATAACGCCGTTTTGGGAAAACCAGCCCTGGTTCCCAGCGCTGATGCAGCTGACGAGCACTGTCCCGTGGCCGATACCAGTGAGGAGAGTCCTTCTCTCTCAGGCCAGCGGCTCGATTTGGCATCCTCACCCAGAGCTGTGGTCCCTTCATGTCTGGGCCACCAGCGAATATATGATGAACTCCCTAAAGGACTATTAAACACGATCACGCAGGCTAGAGCCCCGTCTACGAGACGGCTCTATTCCTCAAAATGGTCAGTGTTTTCGGGCTGGTGCGCAGCTCGCGGCTCGTCACCCACTAACTGTGGTGTGATGGAGGTGCTTTCCTTTCTACAAGAGCTGCTGGACAAGGGCAGAACCCCGTCCACGCTCAAAGTCTATGTGGCGGCCATAACAGCGTTCTCGAGCACAACGCTAGGTCAGTCAATAGGAAGGAACGATTTAGTTATTCGCTTCCTGAAGGGAGCTAAAAGACTAAATCCCCCCAGACCTCCCACAGTCCCCGTATGGGACCTTTCTGTGGTACTAGAGGCCATGAAAGGTGGACCATTCGAGCCTCTGCAGACTATTGATTTGAAATACCTGTCTCTTAAGACCGTGTTTCTGCTGGCTCTCGCTTCAGTGAAGCGCATAGGGGATTTGCACGCACTCTCTGTGAGCGCGACGTGCATGGAATTTGGACCTAATGACTCTAAAGTCATACTCAAACACAAACACGGTTACGTTCCAAAATCACTCAACACACCGTTTAGGGCACAGGTCATCGCGCTGTCAGCCCTACCGGTCAATGATGAGGAAACGGACGCGAGCCTCCTATGCCTATTCAGGGCATTACGAGCTTACGTGTCTCGCTCGTCTGCTTTTAGACAGACAGAGCAGCTTTTTGTTTCGTTTTACGGGCGTCCCAAGGGACTGGCCGCGTCGAAACAGAGCTTATCCAGATGGATAGTTCATGCTATTGCGTTGGCATATGCTTCCAAGGGCATGCAGTGCCCGCTAGGTGTCAGAGCACATTCCACGAGGGGCGTGGCCTCGTCGTGGGCGTGGTCGAGTGGGATTGCCTTGCAAGATATTTGTAAGGCGGCGGGCTGGGCCTCTCCGTCTACATTTATAAGGTTTTACAACCTGGAGGTTCCCGCCTTACAGGCCAGATTGCTGTCAGTCTAGATGTTCAGTGTTGTCTGACCTGATGTTATCAGCTCGGAATGCTGCGTCTACTGAGCACAGCTCTAGGGTCGACAGTGAAAGTGATAGCACAAGATGTGTCTGAGCAAACTGTGTGAAGACCCTTATTCTTACGTCAGCTCAGGCCGTAACCCCGCCCTGTATGTACGTTTACTTAGCGTCTGAGTGACGCTGCACTATGTGGAAGAGTGCGGCGTTGCCCCTCCCTCTTCCCCGGACTCCCTGTGAGTTCTATAGGTGATTATGAACTGTATGAACCCCGGGCTTTCGCCCTTGGGTCTTTGGTGTCAGATCTCAGCATGCACGGCGTTTTACACTGGGTCCCCTAGCGTAAGATACTTCTTACGCAGTACTCGTTCCCTCTAGTAAGAGAACGTACTCGGTTACTAACGTAACCTCGGTTCTCTCTAGAGAGGGAACGAGTACTGCGTATCTTGCCGTGCATGCGCACGCTCTGGTTGCTTTGATGATGAAAAACCAGATAATAGCTGCCTATGAGCGATATTTATAGGTCTAGACCACGCCCTTTTAGGCGGGAAGCTACGAAAAGGGCGCGAAGCGACGCAAAGGGCGCGAAATGCCCCCATTGGATCTGGCGTCGCGTCAGGCCTCGCTCTAATAGGCTGCTGCAGTTGCCGCAGAGCAGCCAATAGGCGCGCAAGCTGTTTCGCCTATGTCTGTATGCTGCTGCAACGCGCTTTACATTATTTCAAAATTAAGGATAATTTTTGGCTTCAATATCTCGCAGAAAAGGATTTTCCCCTAGCGTAAGATACTTCTTACGCAGTACTCGTTCCCTCTCTAGAGAGAACCGAGGTTACGTTAGTAACCGAGTACGATATCTACAATGTTATTTTGGCTAGCCATAATATACATTTGAGATATCTACAATGCTGTTTTGACTAGTCATTTTCTTCCATTGACTTCCATTGGAAAATATTTTCAGATATCTACAAATGAGTTTTGACTAGTAGAAATTGTAATTAACGATATCTATAAATGAATTTTCACTAGGCAGAACTGTAATTAGAGATATCTCTAATTACATTTTTGCTAGTGACAATGAAATTAGAGATATCTCTAATTGAGTTGCCACTAGTGCAAATTATAATTCAAGATATCTCTAACTGGGTTTTTACTAGTCATAATCCAATTAGAGATATCTTTACTTCGTCATTTTTAAAGATATCCACAAATACATTTGTAGATATCTGTAAATAATTTACTACTAGTCGAATTACAGTTGTAGATATCTTGAATTGGAATTCTTCCTAGTCAAAACTTATTTAAAGATATCTGCTATTTAATTCTGGATATCTCAATCAGATTTTCGGCTATAGGATCTTTCTTTGGAGATATCCGCATTCAGCTTTGTGACTAGGAAGAATTTGAATGTAGATATCTAGAATTAACATTCTGACTAGTCAAAATTATTTTATAGATATCTAAATTGTGTACTCAAACCACCCCTTTCCTAAGCCCCGCCCTAAACCATATGGTCTTCAAGCAGTGTTGCCAGGTCGGGTTGACGATTTCCAGCCCAAAAGCTCACCAAAATAATGTGATAGAATTGTATTGCCATGTCAAACTTAATAAGGACCATTTTTATCTCTTTAAAAAAAAAAGAATAATGACAAAAATAAAATAAAGATAAATCAATTTCACAGTTGAAACAGTCCGAAAATATGCTTAAAATGTCCAGAAATCTTTTCAAAGTGGAAATTAACCGATGACTTTTACCCTTGGAAAAACACATGCATCATTTTCAATGTCCACAGTAAAAATATGCTAATTTCTGTGCAAAAAGTGCACAATAAAGTGATGAGAAACAAATGTAATATAGCTGGCATTTACGTTCATGCACACACCCACGACAGCCAAAAATGCGTTATTCATTGATGTATACTGTATGATAATCGAACAACAAAAATAAAATAATAAGAACAATTACCAACAATAATGTGCGTTATCTTCAGACAGAGCACGTATTTCATGAAGTACACAGAACATAATGCAGAACTGTGTCCAAACTGTTGGTTAGTCCAGCAGCCAATGCCAAGTATAGTGGACAGTGTAAAAGATGTAAAAGATGTTCTGACTCATCATTCCCTTATTCAGTTTTGTGTTGTGTTCAGTTTTATTAACTGTTCATTCAATTGTTTTCAGTTACAATTATAGAAGTCTTCAATTATTAGAAGTCTTCTATTCATCTCTCACCACGTGTAATCCACGTTGTGAGATTTGAGTCACTTAGACTTTTTATCGTGTAACTTATATTTAGGACACTTTGCCATCGCAATTACTTAAAATGAATAAATGAATAAGCTGCATAGTCAAAATCTTGCCCGTTATAGCGGCAAAACCCCGTCACTCACAAGTCATCACATCTCACTAATGTAAAAGACGTAAATTGATTGACAGGTCTCTGTTAAACTAAACCAGTAAGGGTTGCGTTAAGCAAAATGACTGCACTACACATTATATTACTGTGATACTTTGAGCTCGAACATATTAAAATAGCATGACTAATGATGAACGCGAAGAAAAAAAGCAGCTGATTGGGCGGCTTTTAATTTTTTTAAAGCAGCCCAAACGTTTCAGTCACTATTTCGTATTTACCCCGTTGTCTGACAAAAGAAACCGTAAAATATATCAATATATCTATGAAATATTTAATGAAAACAGTTTTATTGAATTTGGCTGCATTAAATAGCAGTATGTGAGCACAGAGACGCAAGACAATACGACGTACTGACGTCATGAATATGCTAATGAGCGTATGACGTCATTTGGCGACTTTTCAAGCGGGGTTTAGCTACTTTCCATTGAAAAAAGTTGGCAACACTACTTGGGAGTGAGACCGTGTTGCAAAAACAGATGAAATGAGGGGGAGAAATAGAGAGAGTCTCTTGTTGGGGCATTCATTTGAACGGCCTCCAAGCCATGAAGTGATTCCAGGCAATGCCATATGATTTAAATCAGAGACACAGCTCAATAAAGCTGCCTCTGTTCTACTGCCACATGCCCAGGGTGGAGGGCACCCAGCGCTCGCTAACCCCCTCCTTCTGCCTCCATCAGGACTTGATGGAAAGTTCCAGAGCACAAACCCATAAATGGTGAAGCTGACTTTCCATATCTTCATACAGATTACAAACACACATTTTCATAACCGACACACATGACTGTAGTGGGTTGTATTTTTAAAGAATCGTGTTTATGGTCAAAGGTCTAGCTGTTTTGCATATAATATTTTTAAATGTATTAGAGTAAAGAGTTTGCATTGACATCTATTGTTTTTATTTCACAGGTAAATTACCTGGTACCTTTATGCATTTTTTTATTTAAATTAAGACAGTTTATAAAGTTTACTCCTTTTAATCTACTTATGAGTGGAATATTCTCTCTCTGTGTCTCTTTGTGCTTTTCTCTCTCTTTTAATTGCAGTCTGTTGCTCTGTAAGGCTGTGTTCATTTGGAGCAGGGCTGCAGTAAACTGTTCCACATGTGAGGCCTTTGCAGAATGGCCATGTTTCAGAAAGCATCAACACTCAATCCTGCTCTGATCATGCACACACAAACACAGAACTACAATTAAATACACCTCACCGTCCCATGTCCTCTACTGACTGACATGTGTATGACCTATTTTTTATTTAATCTATTAAAGCCCCAAACTGAATTCCTTATATTTTCTTCATCCCTCCCTCTTTGACTCTCTGTCCTTTGAAAATCCCCCTTCTTGACATGTTTTCATCTTCAGTGGTTTCTTCATCTCATTCAAGATGACAGTTTTCAAGATGTTTTCAACAAAGCGATGAGAAGAACAATAAAAAAAAAAACAGAACAGGATGAAAGAAAACAATGAGAATGTGTTTAAAAAAGGCTGGAAAATGCCAGGTTAAACGGAAAAAGAAAAAGAAAGAAAGAAAGAAAAAAAGAAAGAAGGAAAGAAAAACAAAAAGTTATAGGCCTTTTTTATGGAAGAGAATTGTGTCTAACAGAGCTATGATTAAGCACTTAGAAGTAAAAAGTGATAGAAACGAGAATGAAAGTAAACAAAAGTGGAAAAAGCAAAGCCAGGAATGAAACATTCCTCTCTTGTGCAGTAGTTGCTCATTAATTAGATACACATTGGGCATAAGGAGAAGTCTGGTGTGTGTGTGTGTGTGTGTGTGTGTGTGTGTGTGTGTGTGTGTGTGTGTGTGGGGCATAGGGAGAAGTCTGGTGTGTGTGTCTGGTGTGTGTGTGTGTGTGTTAGGGGTGAATGAGTCCTTGCAGCATATAAAATGCAATGGTTTCATTTCACCCTGTAAAATGTCAAAATAACAAGCAGCTATGGAGGAGAACTGCCTATATGGGTTAATGACTTGTAAGCAAAGCGGCAAAGCATACCCATCATTTACCCAGAGTGTACCATATATTAAATTTATCATAATGTGCCTTAACTAAACCCGAACTCCTATACATAACCTTTACAGAACCTTCTCTCTCTCTCTCTCTCTCTCTCTCTCTCTCTCTCTCTCTCTCTCTCTCTCTCTCTCTCTCTCTCTCTCTCTCTATCTCTCTCTTTAGCATTTCAAAAATATTTATTTTTATAATATATTGTGGTGGGAATTTTGTTGTTTTTGTATTAAACTAATTATATGTGTTATTTGATATAGCCAACCTTTAAACTTAATTACATTTTACAAAACAATTTTATCCTCTTTATTAAGCCTTCTTCCACATGCATTCTGCATAAACTATTAAAAGATTAGTTTAATTTACTCAACCGTACTCTCGGAGCAGATTTGGAGAAACGTAGCATTACATCACCTGCTCATCAATGGATCCTCTGGGTGCCGTCAGAATAAGAGTCACAAAAATCCACAAGTAATCCAATTAACATCTTAACCGGGAAAAGCTGTATGTATACCATACTCCATAATAACACTACCTCCAGTGAAAAAAAGGTCCTCTCACAAATCCACAGACATATTTGTTTAAAACTGTTTTGCTTGTACAGTGCTTGATCTGTCAGTGCATATTTCTCTCTTGATTCAGGTGAGATGATTTTTAACAGGACAAAGTGTTATTATGAATTGTGAACTCATATTTTAGACAATAGCAATTGTTTGAAATGTCTTAATGATGGATTTGTTTCTTAGAAACATTGATGGACTGGAGTCGTGTGGATTATTGTGGTATTTTTATCAGCTGTTTGGACTCTCGTTCTGACGGTACCCATTGTAATGCTAATACTAAATTTCTCCAAATTAATTAATTCTTTAAGATCCATTGCCCATGCAGTTTCCAGTTTCTATGTTTCTTTCATCTAACCCATGCCCCTACCCTCTAGATGGATGCGTGCTGCAGGGCTGTTGGGTCTGCTCTCTCCTGTAGCCATCCGCAGGGTGCACACCTTTACACTGTCAACAAAAGCGCCTGTGTGTGCCCTGCCTCAATGCTGCCTTTATAGGACAGGCTGCCTGGCAGGGTATGCCTGGTCTGGGTCTGCTCTCATTTACCAGCATGAACAGAGGGAGGGGGTACAGAGAGAGGAGGTAATGAGGTAATGCCCACAAACTTTCTATGATGCAATATTGGGAAATATTTATCTCATGTGGGTAACACAAAGACAGGATAAACACAGTCAATGCTGAAGGTCTGGACAACTCTGAATGTGTTTCAAAGTAATCGATAGATCTCATCAACTTTTCCTGTAAATCCAGCCTTCATAAAATGTAATTTTAATATTTCTTAACATATAGGAAAGTAAGATGTCTAACATCTGTATCTGCCAAATGTAAGTGTGATTTCCAGTGAGCACAGCATGTTTACCTTTAAGTTAATATTTTGTGCCTGACTGGATAATACATCCTTACCTAAAACCTGAATTGTGTTCTAATTATGTTAATTATTATTATGTCATATTACATTTATTTTTATATTTATATTACGTTTTATTTTGATGGACCCCTTAGTCTATTGACTATAAGCAAATTTCCAACTACATGTCAACTAACACTCCTTAGAGTACTTAAAAGTGGTCTTTGTTTGCTTTAAGTAAGTGACATGAGTAGCATGGCAAGATATGAGACTTATAATACATTATAACTATAAGGAGTTAATCATTCTCTTAAAAGCTATAACCACAAATAAGTAAAATTGTAATACATTAAAACTGTTCTTATGAATACTCATGAGATGATACAACATATTATAAGGTTTTTTGATAATGCATTATGCATTCATTATAATGCCTTAAGAATACCATTATAATGTATTATAAATAGAGGCTTCATAGAAAGTGTTACCAAATGTTTGCATAACAGTGGTGTTGAATAAAAACCAAAAGCTACACAATGCAGAACTCATTTAACAGACTGTTAATTGCTCTAAAGTCCTCATAGCATCACCTTAATTTATGACTTTGAGTAGGAAAATCCAATTAGCAGTAAAAATGACGCTTTGGACTTGGTCAGACATGTCTAGTGTGTAATGAGTGGGGAGAAAATTTTTATAGTTTTTCTGGCTAACAAAACACACAATCTGCTATAGACTCATAAACCCCAAAACTGCATGTGTTAATTGAACTTCTGTGGAATATTTTCAAAGAAAGGCAATGTTATGATATTATAACACTATATGTAATACCCTGGCACAGAATGGCATGAATTCATCAAAGTAAACTTCTCAGTAAATTAACTGTTCTGTATTCATGAAGTGCTCTCTTTGGATTTGAACAGCGCTGCTTGGGCCCTACACTTCAACAGTAAATGATTTGTTCATGTTAAACAAGGTTTTTATGTCACTTTGAGCGTGGATTTTAAAAAGGTCTGCCTCAGCACCTGGTCACGGCCATGTGTGACACAAGCTGATTTTGCTCCAGGTTCGAGAGAGTCTTTGATGCGTGCTAATGAATCGGGTTTGGCACCTCCAACAAGAGCCCTGCAGTTCCCCAAAGAAACGATGAACAGCCACAAAGGCAAAACACGTCTGGAAAAACATGAACTAAGAGGGAATAATTACGTTGCTGAAATATGAGCCATAAATCAAGGTGCCTTGAGGGAGGTTGTGAACTTCAAACCAAAGGATGTAGTGCATTAAAACACAGACATATTAACACACATATGCAAGGCAGGGATTTTCACATGCATGCCTACGGGCTCACCAAATACAGATGGCCATTATTGTACACAAGCGTGCATGTGTCAAAATTTAGACTCAGAGTCACTTATTTCACAAAACCAGTATGTTTAAATGTCCATGCGCACAGGTGTGAGACAGATCACGAATTTTCAAGCACATTTAGACTCCATTCACAACATGTGTACACAGTAAGGCTTTAAATTTTACACGTGCCGCTCTAAACTTAAAGCAAAAACGTACAGATACAGGTAATGGCTTACATTTCCATTCTCTAATAAATTGGAACACAAGTCTTCCCTCCCTCCAAAATATTTTTATGAGTGTGGTCACTGTTGGTGCACAATAACTTCAATTTATGAACGTCATTATGTCGTTGGCTGTGTAGTAAAAAGTGGTCAGAATATGCGTAAATATTCTTAATGGCCTCAGTATTGTATACAGTTAGTCAACACTAGTACAGAGCTCTTTTTATAAGTCCTGGCACAGTTAACAGGGTCATCAAAATTATAGTTCACCCAAATATTCTGAGCACAAAATTCTGTCATCATTTACTCACTCTCATGTTGTTATAATACTTTAAAAAGTTTTTTGCCTTTACAGTGAATGTTAACGGGGTCCAAGTTAATTCTTCTGTTGTGTTAACAAAAGAAAGAAAGTCATTCAGGTTTGGGACAATATGATGAATACAACTTTGCCACAAGGGGCGTTACAATAAGTATTAGCATTACCTATCTTCTACATTCAGTTTACTCTTTTAGGGCAGCTTCTATTATTGCAGAGCAACAGCTTAAAGAGAATCTCCTTGAACAACTGAGATAAATCACTGATATGTTGGTTGCACTTTGTTTTACAGTACATGTACTTACATGTACTTACAGCACACTTACAGTGTGCCTACCTACACTCTTAAACATAAAGGTGCTTTACGATGCCATAGACAAACCTTTTTTGTTCAAATGGTTCTTTAAAGAACCTTTGACTGAATGGTTCTTTGTGGAACCAGAAATGGTTATTCTATGGCATCACTGAAGAAACTTTTAAAGAACCTTTATTTTTAAGAGTGTAAGAACATTCTGGTAATATAAGGTAGCTACATTGGGGTAGGGTTAGGTTGAGAGGGTAGGTTCAGGGTTAGTACCTAGTTATTACTTAGTTATTATAATTATTACACAGTGTGTACATAAGGAACAGGAATGTAAAATAAAGTGCTACCAATACTATGGCACTCACTACATACTATTTACTTATTATATTAATTATAATAACTGGGTAATAACTAGGTAATAAGCCTAAACCTATCCCTAACCAGTGTAGTTATCAAGTATTACCAATTGCTTCCTTGGATAATATAAGTACATGTACTGTAAAATACATTTCTAAATACTAACTATGTAATAACATAAAAAGTTCCATAAAAAGTTTCAGACCTGGTAACACTTTATAATAACTGCACAATATGAACCATTAGTTAAACATTAGTAAATAGTCAATTCATCATTTATAAGGCATTGTCCCTACATTAATAGACAGTAGTAAGCAGTTTATAAATACAGCTATAAATGCTTAGTTCTTGATTTATGAGCATATCAATAATGTGTTTAATATTTGTATTTTCATCATTTAGAAAGTGTAAGTAAATGATTAATAAACTATTTAAAAGTACATTTATACATATTTAGACATATAGTAATAGTGTGTTAATAAATGCACATTTTGACCACATTTTCCTACTGTAATTAATGATAAATCCAGGTAGTTATAAAACATTTAGTAGTTGCTAGTTAACTATTTTTGTGAGCTCATCTAAAGTAAGGACAATTTTTGCCTCACAGAAGCTTTGTTAAGCTTTTACAAAGCAGATTTAAAGGCTCAAGCATCTTCTAAACAGAAAAAAGAAACAAACACAACATAGTGATATTTGAAGATGCAAAAAAATTAAACCGTACATTAAAACTGTACACTAGATATAAAATGAACAATAAAGCAATATATAAAAATAAGGAACTAAATAAACAACAAAAGGAACAAATATCAAGAAAGTAATTATAGGCAACAAAATAAGCAACAAAACTAACAAAAAACAACAAAATGAAGAAAATAGATAACTGAGCCTTGAAATCTTCTTTGTAAAATCTTTACGGAAGCATAAGTAGTCCTCACTTTAGACGAGCTCACAAAAATAGTTAACTGACAACTACTAAAATGTTTTATAACCACCTCAATTAACGATGAACTACAGTGAGAAAACATATTAATAAAGCATTTATTAACACACTGAGTAACTAATAAGATGTATAAATACATTTAAATATTTCATTAATCATTTACTTACTCTTTTAAAATGATCTTATGAACCACTGATGACAACTAAATAACTGGTTTGTAAATAATGTAATATTTAATTTAGAAAAGATACATTAATCCTTAATAAAGTATGAAAATACAAATATTAAACACATCATCGATATCCCCATAATTCAATAACAAAACATTTATAGCTTTATTTATAAACTGCTTACTAATGTGTATTAATGTAGGGACAATGCTTTATAAATAATGAATTGACTGATTATTATTTCATAATTAATGGTTCATACCGTGCAGTTATTATAAAGTGTTACCCAAATGATTCTGATAATTGATTTCTCACTTTGGACCAAAATCTTGTGAAGAATCTCCAGAGGCCTAATTTAAATTCTGAAATAATCTAATCCATTTATAAAATGAGCTTAACTTCTTGTAATATAGCAAGTTCTGATACAGATGACAACACCTTTAAATATGAAACACACAATGGTGCCGTTATATTGACCAGTTTCTGTTGGTTGACCTCAGTAGTTGAAAGGTCTCGGCTGTAGTCACCTTTTAGTGCCTGAAGCAACGAGTGTGGGTCAGAGGTCACATCTAATTGAGACTGTGGCCAGGTACTAACACACACTCAACACATAGTGAGCTAAATTACATCTTTTTCTACTGCTGTGGATTATGTTTGAGTCAGATGCATTAAGCTCCTGCTCTTTTATTTAAAAGGTTAATTGCTTCATAGGGAAAAAATAGAGAGAGAGAGAATGCCAGGACAGTTTTTACTTCATAAGCTTGTCATCTGTTATGTCTCAACCGAACACATTTCTCTAATAAGCCGCATGTAAACTGTTTTTAAAATTCCAAATGGTTCGAGTCACTCCCTTTGTTCTTTTTGGCATCCCCGCCAACTGTTGTATGTTTCCTTTTCTCTATTTCTCACCATCTTTCTCACAAATAATCAATCTAAATGCACTGCGGATGCGGCAGCAGTAAAGTATTAACACTGGCCCAGTACAGACTGCCAGCACATATGCAGAACACTTCTACACAATTTCTGCATGAATTATGTAGGTCCTCTCCATGAATTATACCATCTGCTGTGAAATTCACTATTGTGTTACCTGTTCAGTTTCCTATGTCAGATGGTACAGGATGTGCTGTGTGAAATAAATTGGCTCCAGAAGTTAGCTCAGTCTGATAAAACATCATTATTTGCTTCATACATAAACAAGGTTTTATTAGTCTATAATTGTTCTTTTTACAGGTAGGGTTGTGGTTTGTGAGTATGGTTAGGGTAATAAATGTATATAAAAGAATAGATGCTGCTGATTTAGATAACTAAGTAAATGCGTGTCTTACGTGACACGGACAGAAGTAAAAGAAATGGGTTGATGGAAGCAGCTCAGAGTGACAGACAAGCAGAGACAGTGAGAAGCAGAGAGACAGACAGCATTCTCTGGCTGAAGGAACTGTCATTCACAAATGCTGAAAACAATAAGAACCGGAGGAGGTGCAGTTAAAGTATTTAAATAGAGAGTGCTCTCT
Source organism: Garra rufa (assembly GCF_049309525.1). Taxonomy (NCBI): domain Eukaryota; kingdom Metazoa; phylum Chordata; class Actinopteri; order Cypriniformes; family Cyprinidae; genus Garra; species Garra rufa. The sequence continues at coordinate 28,452,477 of NC_133380.1, forward strand.
TGCTTTCTCTCTCTGTCAATCACATACAAACACTGCACCAGTGCAAACAGGAGCAATGCGTTTAAAGTGCAGCAAGACTAGACTAACAACGCCAGCCTGACAGGTGAGACGAGCAAAGCTCAAGACATCGCGCTGACAGATTGACTGATCAGCAATAAACCACACACGCATGCCCTAATTATTGTGCTTGTGTGCCTCATGAACACAATTTAACAGAAACATTCAGTTTACAAAGTATTTTAAGGTGTGTTTATCAGTATAAATCATTTCCATACAGCGAACAATCGCTCTGTCGATCAGGATTGATGGTGTTTATTTATGAACATGGGTGCATTTAATCTCAGCTCAGCCATATGATGATGGTTACAGGGCATGACTTTTAAATAAAATATATTTAGGAAACAGTCACACATTGAGTTTTCATAAACCAGGTGCATACACACAGAGAGACCAGTAACAAGCAAACCTCTCTTTGAAATACAATTATTTAAATTGACCTTGGTGACCATGGTGTGTGCAAATCACCACAGTAACTACAATTATTATAATTATAGTGTAAATTGAAAAAGAAAGAAATTCTGTCAGTTGCTTAGTTTTTATGTGTGGTGGTGGATAATACCAGTATTATTATAACTATGGCATTTTGCTATAAGCTCTTGATGAGTTTGCTCTACAAACTACTTTATGCTCTACAATTCTTTTAGTGTACATATGCCGTTAACGCATGCCTGATTTTGTATGTAAGTCGTTTGTGGCCTGTGGTTAACAAAGGTTTTGTACAGTTGTTTTTGAGAAGGTCTAAATATATACGTATCTGGAGAGTCCCTCACACAACTTCTGAAAGTGTGTGTTAGCCAAATAAATGCTGACAAAAACCCATGAAGCCCAACAAAGCTACGGCAGCTCACAGCGCAGCAGGCCGTGACAAGAACAAGTCTGTGAGGTAAAAAATACTTCATGCTTTTAGACATCATTAAATATGTGGGTGGTAATTGATATGACAGTGTTATTAGAATCAGTTAAAAGTTATTATAGTCTTTGGTTCTTCAGAACATTGTTGTTTTAGTGCATAAATGGTTTTCTAAAAAAAAAAAAAGTTGAACGTACAAAGTTCGCTAGTGTAAAACCTGGCTGCCGTTGGATCTAATTGCCATCTTAATTTCAAAATTTTACTGCTTAGAGGTTGCCAAAATTTGGAAAATTTACTGGAGATCGCAATTATGCTAATTATGCTATTGTATCATATTCAACCAAATTCCTTTGTAAAACAGATGCAAACAAGACAATTCTTGGCATACAGTAAGACTATAGAAATATGAGGACAACATAATTAAAAAAAGGTTTAAGACATTGGATGTCTCTTCTTGAACTCATGGCTTTTCCTTAAAAAAACAAAACTGACACACAGAAGCAAAACTGTCTGTATGAGCGTCATTGTTTAAGAGAACCAATTAAAAATTATCGCAATTTTAGTCTTTCCATTGGGAGGTCATCTGAATGAATGGATATGGAGTAGCTCTTTCCTGACCTTCCTGTACAAACACACAACATATTTCCAGCAAGGAAGCAAAAGCAATCCCAACACAAACATTTTATCACTCACAATATTCAAAACAGCTGATTTTAATATTTCCACTGTATTTGGATAATTACCCTGTTTAAGGTGTTTACATAACCTTCAACAAAGCTATCAACAAGTTCTCACCAATCAAAAAAATAACAACCCTAATCACTGCGATTTACTCATTTGCTGCTGTTTTGTTTAAAAGACTATCATGAAAACAATTGACATGTTTTCTTATAGCAACTACCCAGAACAATTATATATGAATCTGTCTGTGCATGTACGGTTATGATTAGGAATATTGCGTCATTACGACTACAGTCAAATCGAAGCACAACATGCATCAGAAGCCTATTGTTCTGTAGTGGATATAGTCAGTGTGAAGGTAAAGGAAGCGTTGTCAATTTTAGAGGAGACAAACACAATTTATTTTACACTAGCAAATCTCCATGGCTTCCGGTTTGTTTTCTGCCTATAGCTTATGAAATCCATCTTCAAGGCTTTACCACTTGCTCAGTGATACACCATGTAAACAAGTCTCATGACACGTCAAACACACAGCAGAGAAGGTAATAACATTATTGTAATAAAATAATGCTTTCATCAGAACATCTAAATAGTTGCTTTCAATAGATCGCTATAACTGAGTAGCAAAACCCACAATGGTGAAGTTCTGAGAACTTCAGCAGGCTGTCATTTCCTAGCAGCAGGTTCTGTTGATTTCATCAATATCTGAACATGATGATCTTGATAAGAAGTTTTCTGCTCAGCTGACGGTCACTAGCTCACCTTATTGACATGTCATATCCAATTCAGCTACACTTAATGGCATATATGTCACACTAAAAAACTTTACAGATGCACAACCAAGGCAAATTCATGAAAATGAATTTTTCACGACTAGTCATGTCTTAAGTTCAAAGTCATCGAGTCAACTATTACACATTACCTGAACAACACACATTTATTCTTGCTCTAACATGTCTTTCTTAGTCTCTTTCGGTTTTACGAGAAGGACTCTATGCTGGGGGAAAAGCTGTAAATGAAAATAAAACTCTTCTGAAACTTTCTAAACTTATTTCTTTGTCATCTGTTAAAGCATTGTGGAGATCAGACTTACCTGATATTGATTCTGCTGAGGTTTAGAGTGACGGCTCGAACTGAGCGTACGAGAGCAGCTCAGTTGACTTGTATAAGTCAGATGTGTCTCTCTGTGTGAATAAAGAAGCCTGTTGCATTCCGCCTTTTCTCCCCCCCCCCCCACCCCCCCACCAACACTCACTCTACCTCCTCATTCGCTCTCTGGCATTCTTGCCCTCCCTCTTTCAATCAAACTTTCTCTGCCATGCATGTCTTCTTTACAGCCGTTGTAGTTTTTGTGTACAGTAAAGTGTTCCCCTATTGTTGCACTATTTGTCGCTCTCTGTACTTTTTCTCTCATTCTCTGTTTTTCCCTCAGAAATCACTGGACTCTTTGGTTCATAAATACAGCCCTGGTCATGTGACGCGATACTTCAAATATACAGGGCTTTTTTTAGAAACCACAGAATGCCTTTAGGGATGGAAAATCAGGGCCAGAAAGCTTAAGTTTCCCTCTCTCTGCCCCCTCCACTGGTTTTGCTCTGTCCTTCTATACGTCTCCTCCTATAGCATCTCTCCAGCCCCCCTCAGTTACCACCCGCCTTCTTCTGGGTGTCAGTTTCTACATCCTATTATCCTTCCATCTCCTTCCACGTTTCCTCGTCAAACTGCTTGCTCTGCTTTTCTCTTCCCCCTAATTATTTTCCCTCCATCTGCTCTCATGTCATTATGGTTTCTTTTGTCTATTGTCTTCCTTTAGGTCATTTTTTCATACCTTTCATGTTTACTACTAGATACTGTGGCTATTGTGTTTCCCAAAAAAAATCTTATGTCATTCAGTGAAAAAGATTTTGAGAAATACAATTCCAAACCACATACAAATGTATGAACGGTTTTGCAGTTCACACTTACTAAGTATTATCAGATTTCAATTGAATATGCACAAAAAAATTCTTAGTATAAACAATTACATAATAACCTTTTATTTCCACTATAAAGAGCCTTTGTGTGCAATAGAACGTTTAATGGATGTTAACGGTTGTTGGTTAGAACTATGATGCCAATGAACAACTTTTATTTTTCAGTGCAGTTTACCAAAAATGACATTTCTGTCATTTACTCATCCTCATGTTTTTCAAAACACATGACTTTTTTCCTGTGTAAAACAAAATAAAAAATTAGAAGAATGTAAAGATCTTTTCCATTCCAATGCAACAAATGGTGACCAAGGTTTCCAAGTTTAAAGATATCATAAAAATACACCATGTGACTTGTGTTTAAATCATTTGATAGCTTCGCTTTTCAAAATGTAGTTGATCCTTTCACAAAATGTTTTGGTCAGTAATGACTTTTGTATGACTTACAACATGAAAACAACACAGTTGTAGGATAATTTCATGATACTTTAATGGCATTCTGCATCCCAAAGAACTTTTCAGTGAAACGGATTTTGAAAAATGTATTTTTAATAGGATTCTAAACCACATGTGAATGTATGAATGGTTTTTGCGGTTCACACTTGTTAAGTATTATCAGATTTCAATCTAATAGTCTTAGTGTGAAGAACATTTTAATTCTCTAAACAACATTTTTCCCCACTATAAAGAACCCTTGTGTGCAATGGAAATTGTCATGGATGTTAATGGTTGTTGGTTGGAATTATGATGCCAATGAAGAACCTTTTTCAAGACTGTAGTTCACCAAAAATGAAATTTATTTTATTTACCCAACAAATGGTGACTGAGGTTTCCAAATTTAAAGATATCATAAAAATACACCATGTGACTTGTGTTCAAGTCATTTGATAGCTTTGTTTTTAAAAATATAGTTGATCTTTTCAAAAAATGTTTCGGTCAGTAATGACTTCTGTATGACTTCAGAGAACTGGAATATAACACAGTTGTAGGATAATTTCATGATACTTTTATGGCATTCTGCATCTCAAAGAACTTTTCAGTAAAACGGATTTTGAAAAATGTGATTTGAATAGGAGTCTAAACCACATACGAATGTATGAATGGTTTTTGTGGTTCACACTTGATAAGTATTATCAGATTTCAATCAAATTTTCTTAGTGTGAAGAACATTTTAATTCTCTAAACAACCTTTTTCCCCACTATAAAGAACCTTTGTGTGCAATGGAAAGTTTAATGGATGTTAACGGTCGTTGGTCAGAACTATGAGGCCAATGAAGAACTTTTTTAAGAATGTAGTTTACCAAAAATGAAATTTCTTTCATCTAATCAATAAATGGTGACTGAGGTTTCCAAGTTTAAAGATGTCATAAAAATACACCATGTGACTTGTGTTCAAGTCATTTGATAGCTTTGTTTTTGAAATGTAGTTGATCTTTTCACAAAATGTTTCGGTCAGTAATGACTTTTGTATGACTTCAGAGAAATGGAATATAACACAGTTATAGGATAATTTCATGATACTTTTATGGCATTCTGCATCCCAAAGAACTTTTCAGTGAAACGGATTTAGAAAAATGTGATTTGAATAGGATTCTAAACCACATATGAATGTATGAATGGATTTTGTGGTTCACACTTAATTTCAATCGAATATTCTTAGTGTGAAGAACATTTTAATTCTCTAAACAACCTCTTTTCCCCACTATAAAGAACCTTTGTGTGCAATGGAAAGTTTCATGGATGTTAACGGTTATTAGTTGGAACTATGATGCCAATGAATGATGCCAATTAGTTGGAACTATGATGCCTTTTTCGTGACTGTAGTTCACCAAAAATGAAATTTATGTTACTTACTCATCATCATGTTTTTCAAAACATGTGACTTTTTTCTGTAAAAAAATAATAAATAAAAAATTCAAAGAATGATCTTTTCCATTCCAATACAACAAATGGTGACTGAGGTTTCCAAATTTAAAGATATCATATAAATAGACCATGTGACTTGTGTTCAAGTCATTTGATAGCTTTGTTTTTGAAAATGTAGTTGATCCTTTCACAAAATGTTTTGCTAGGTAATGACTTCTGTATGACTTCAGAAAACTGGAATATAACACAGTTGTAGGATAATTTCATGATACGTTAATGGCATTCTGCATCCTTTTTGAACCATGGATAATCTTTATGGATAGGACAGCCCAGAACAGTTCTTCAACAATGGTTTAGTGTTCCACAGAAGATGTAAAGTTGTGTTTTGGAATGACAGGTGAATGGAATATTTTTTTCGCTCAGAAGTATTTCTTTTTAATCCTTGCTTTTGCATTTCATTGATGTTTTATAAAAAAAATGTTGGTGTCCTAAATCAGAACATGCACAAACACACATAAATGTTAGCTTTATTTCATCACTCATACACAGGGAGGGTTCTCTCTGGGAATATCACAATCAATGCATGTTTTGTAAAGTGACTGTTTCCAGATGAAATCTATGATTGGCACTTGCCCTTTGGAATCATGAAGCAGACTGTTCCGAGATCAGATTTTACCCTGCACGTGTAGATTTTTCATAAAGAAAAAAGAAAAAATACAACTCATATATCTATATTCACAATAAGGTTTCATTTGTTAACATTAGTTAACTACATTAGTTAATAAGAACTAATAATGAAAGATATATCTAAAGCATGTATTATTAATCTTAGTTACAGTTTATTTCAACATTTCCTAAAACATTAAAATCAAAAGTTGTATAAGGTGTGGACTGACATGGACAATGGATAGCAGTACTTTTATTAACTCTTTTAAAACAGTAGCAACCAGTTAACAGGATATATTTACTGAATTCACAGTGTTTTTATAACAGTAGCCAAAAAGTCCTCCAATAACATATTAGTTCCAGCAAGATTTTAAATTTCTCAATGACGAATGCAGGACATCCGGATTACATTAATACTACACACATTCATAGTGTATATAACATACTTTTTTAATGGTTGCCATGTAATCTTTTTTTAAAAAGAAGTACCTTCTTTTTCATCTTTTTCATCATCTGTGATGCTTACACCAAAAAACAGCATTGCTGGACTACTATAACTTATGAGGCAGTGGCAGAAATGTCGAAGACTGGTATGCACGGCTTTATTCCCTGCTACCTCTTAAGAATCAAAGAACAGGCCAACCAGCAGTATATTGTAATTTTCCACTCAACCTGCACTTCGCAACAAAACCATCTTATTTCTGGAATGACCTTCAGCATGTTTCCCAGGAAAGATAGTTTCAGAAAAGCTATGCAAAATCCAAAGACGGAATCTCCGAACATTCGGAGGATATCGAATCACATGAATAATGTATTGAAACATCTTGTTTCATGTGATTTTTTTGCATTCACACTTGATAAATATAATTGGATTCCTAACGGATATACAAAAGATCAGATTTGGACTGTTAGTCTGAACAAGGCTATACAAAATGTGCAGAATGGTGAGGCACCAGGACCAGATTTGAGAACTACTGGTCTTGAATAGACCACTGTGCTGTTTAAATATTTAAAATATTAAGAAGAAAAGAAAAGGAGAAAATAATGTACTGTATTAGTGAGAAAGCAGTGATGAAGAAACCACCCAGGACTGCATGTTAGAAACAGCTTCTGTTCTTTTCCCTTAAATTTGCATATTCTGTCAGTCCAAAACATCTAAAAAGGTAGCTATCGTTTGCATGTGCAAATCGCTTATATGGTTGATTAGAGCAAAACAAAGGGAATAGATCAAAGGAAACAGATGTGACCAATAAAAATGAAATAGTAATGAGAGAAATCACACATAGGAGCTAGAGGTTTTAACAGTGTAAGAGTGTGTGTTCAACGTTCAGTGTTTGAAACTGACTGGGAAAGGTAGGTTGGCGCAGCACTATCAGTGGTCAGAGCTCAGTCCTGATCTTAGGTACTGGTATTTGTTATTAACTTGCCAAAGGAAAATGAAAACGGTGTACAGAAATCAGAAATCACTAGTGGACATGCTTTTTTCTTCTTTTAGTAGTAGTAGTAATAGTACTAGTAGCAGTGATAGTAGTAGTAGTAGTAGTAGTAGTAGTATACTGCACATGGGCAGTTAGCAAAAACATGCCTTTCAAATTTGATAAAAAAAGATTTTAGATTAAAATGTCTATAAAAGAAAATGTATATATTTTAAATGTTGTGACTCAGCTTCTTTCAGATTTTTCAAATAAATTGTAATATTCCATGTTGTCTTTCATATACTATACAATGTTGTACAGTTGCATGCATAGTACTTTTCACACTGTGCTTAAACCCTACTTTTAACCCCGGGTAGAGAAATGTTTCACACTGGTGTCTTGCAATTTAACAGCACTGCTTTTAACTTAGTGTTTGTCAATTATAAATATTTCTTCTTCATTTTACATCTAGGTCTGCCCTTGACTAAAGATTTTTCTGGTTGACTAGTAGTTGTTAATTTTAAGTGATTAGTTGACTAATAACACGTTTATTGATAAACCATTCATATATAAATTATAATAATGAGACTTTAATTGCCTACATAGCTTAATAAGCACTCGCGCGCACACATAAAGCGTGCCACAGAACACCAGAACACCACCCATCCTTTCTTGTATTTCGCCCTCGACGGGAGACCGTTAGGATCTGGACTCATTGAAAGCACCACCGATGACCTCATTTTGAGTCTGGAGCCCTCACATCAAGAAACCATCCGTTTTTTCATCATATCGTTCCCCACAATCTCCAATCATCCTCGGTTACCCATGGCTCAACTTGCATGAACCCATCATTTCTTGGACTCAGGGCCCCATTACTCAGTGGTCACCTCATTGTCAAGAACACTGTCTGCTGCCACCCGTGTCTTCTCATCTGCTTACCTCCGAAGAAACCATACCAGCCGAATACCACGATCTGCTTGAAGCCTTCAGCCGCTCCAAAGCCACCAAGTTACCACCTCACCGACCTGGGGATTGCGCCATTGACCTCATACCAGGTTCCACACCACCCAGGGGTCGCATCTTAGCCAGAGTCCGAAGCTATGAACACTTATATTCAGGAAGAATTGGCCAAGGGCTTTATTCGCACATCAACCTCACCCGCGTCTGCTGGATTCTTCTTCGTGAAGAAAAAGGATGGTGGTCTTCGTCCATGTATTGATTATCGCTCCCTTAACAATATAACAGTCAAGTATCGATATCCACTTCCACTCGTCCCTTCAGCTTTGGAACAACTTCGCACTGCCAAAATCTTCACTAAACTAGACATACGCTCAGCCTACAACCTTGTTCGCATTCGAGAGGGTGACGAGTGGAAAACTGCCTTCTCGACCACTTCAGGACACTATGAATATCTTGTAATGCCCTTCGGCCTGGCCAATAGTCCATCTTACTTTCAAGCCTTCATCAACGAAGTGTTCCGCGACATGCTCAACCGCTGGGTGATAGTTTACATTGACGATATTGACGACACAGAACACATCCAACACGTCCGTGCGGTGCTACAGCGTCTAATCGATCATCAACTCTACGCTAAACAAGAGAAATGTGAGTTCCATCAACAAAAGATTGCCTTCTTAGGCTACATCATCAGTCCTGAGGGTGTGGCAATGGACGAGGGTAAGGTGAACGCTGTTCGTAACTGGCCTAGACCAAGAACTTTAAAGGAACTCTAACGCTTTCTGGGTTTCTCCAACTTCTACCGCCGTTTCATACGTAATTTCAGTTCCATTGCCGCCCCACTCACCTCTATGGTTAAGAAAGGCAGCGTCCACCTAGCCTGGTCACCCCTCGCTATCCAAGCTTTCAACGACCTGCGAACCAAGTTCACCACAGCACCCATCCTTCACCATCCAGACCCAAAGAAACCCTTTCTTGTGGAGGTGGACGCTTTTAGCACCGGTGTGGGGGCGGTACTTTCACAACGACATGGGGAGCCCTCCAAGACCTTTCCCTGCGCCTTCTTTTTGCATAAATTAAGCTCGACAGAGAGGAACTATGATGTGGGCAATCAAGAATTATTAGCGATCAAACTTGCTCTAGAAGAATGGCGGCATTGACTGGAAGGAGCTCAGCATCCTTTCACAGTACTGACTGATCACAAAAACTTAGAATACTTACGTTCTGCAAGAGTACTCAATCACCGTCAGGCCAGATGGGCTCTCTTTTTCACCCGTTTCCAGTTTCAAGTAACCTACCGTCCCGGATCTCAGAACACTAAGGCTGACGCTCTTTCCCGAATACATGAACCGGACTTACCTTCAGCTAAATCCAAGACTATCTTACCCACCTCCATACTTCTGGCTCCCGTCTCCTGGGACATTATGACTGAAATAGCTGAAGCCCAGTCCAAAGAACCCCCTCCAGACAACTGCCCAGCCACTCTCACCTACGTTCCCACTAGTCTACGTCCACGAGTCCTGTCAGAGGTCCACTCATCTCCCAGCTCCGGTCATCCAGGTATTGAGGCCACCATTCAACTTCTCCAAAACCGTTTTTGGTGGCCCTCTCTACGCCTCTACACCATTAACCACATTAAGAACTGTACTGTGTGTAACACCTCCAAGGTTCCCCGAAAACTACCCGCTGGCCTACTTCAACCTCTTCCCCTGCCTCAATGTCCATGGTCCCACATTGCCATAGATTTCATTACTGATCTCCCCTCCTCCAACAGTTATACCACCATCCTCTCCATTGTGGACTGCTTCTCCAAAGGCTGCCGATTCGTCCCTCTACCCAAATTACCCACTGCCCTGGAAACTGCTGAAACCCTCTGCAGCACCGTTTTCAGATTCTACGGTCTACCCGAGGACATAGTGTCAGATCGTGATCCCCAATTCACCTCTCGCCTGTGGTCAGGCTTCTTCCGACTTCTTGGGGTTAACATCAGCCTTACCTCGGGTTACCACCCAGAATCCAACGGCCAGGCCGAGAGACTTAACCAGGAATTGACCCGCTTCCTACGCTCTTACTGTCAGAACAACCAAGAGGACTGGAGTCGTTTCCTCTTCTGGGCAGAATACGCCCAGAACTCTCTACTCAAACCCTCCACCAACCTAACTCCCTTCCAATGTACTTTAGGATTTCAACCACCTCTCTTCCCCTGGTCTGGGGAACCATCCAACCTCCCCGCGGTCAATTCCTGGTTCCAACACAGCGAGGAGATTTGGAATCAGGCCCATGTTCACCTACAGAGAGCAGTTCGTCGCACGGAAACTCGCCGGCTAATCGCCGGCGCCGGCCCAACCCTCCTTATCAACCTGGCCAATGGGTGTGGCTCTCGACCCGGGACCTTTATCTTCGTCTACCATGCAAGAAGCTAAGCCCCAGGTACGTTGGCCCTTTTAAGATCATAAAGCAAATTACACCAGTATCGTTTCGTTTGGCTCTCCCATCAGAATACCGTATCTCACCCACTTTTCATGTTTCTCTGTTTAAGCCTGCTGGCGATCCGGGAAGAGAGGAGAACCTAGAGGAGACCACTACGCAGGGACCCTCCCCCTTAATTATCGATGGCGAGTAGGTTTACCGGGTTAGCACTCTCCTGGATTCCCGGCGCCGGAACGGTCAACTTCAATACCTGGTCGACTGGGAGGGGTTCGGCCCGGAGGAGAGATACTGGGTGCCTGCCGAAGACATCCTCGACCCCTCCCTAATCACTGACTTCCACTCCACAAACCCAGGTCGACCAGACCCCGGCGTCGGGCTCCTCCTCGTGCCAGGAGTCGCTCGCGGGGGGGGGCTCCCTCCAACCGCCGCCAGCGGGAACCGTCTCCAGACTACTAACACTTAATTTCCCAGCATGCTCATACCTGGCGCGCTTACTTTCGGTTCCGGGTCCCCTCGGGTCACTCTCCCTGTTCCGCCATTTTAGGAGCGCCTCGCCGGCGTTTCCCTCGCGAAGTTTTGTTTAGTCATGCTAGCAATCCTGAGTGTTTTTTCCTTGGACTGCCTACCTGTTGCCAACCGGACTGTTTATCGACTTTGTGAACGTTTGCTGCCAGCCTATTACCGACCCTCGCTTGTTGCACGGACTCTCCATTCTGATCGCCGCCAGCCCCGACCTTCTGCCTGGACTTTGATTAACTCTTTCGGTTTGTCTACGCTGTCCCAGTCTGCTGTTATCGACCTAAGCTTGTTTACTTCGTCTTTGTCAATAAAAGTGTTGCAAATGGATCCAACGCCTCCGGATCATTCCATGACTGCGTCACAATTAACATGTTAATAATTTATTGATAAACTACTGCTTTCTTTGTTTTCGGTTTAAGATATGAATTCAGCGACACTTTGCATGTTTTATACAGATTACATAATCAGAGAATATTTGTTTTTCATTTGAATTGGTTCATATGAAAATAGACATTTCACTCTCTATAGATATATTATATAGATATAGTATTTTTTTAAGAGATGGCAGAAAGTACATCCTGTTTGCTTTCATTATTTTACAAAAGCACAATGTTTTGTTGTTATTATGAGTGCATGTATAACTCTTATCTGTACACTCTTAAAAATAAAGGTGCTTCACGATGCCATAGAAGAACCTTTTTTGTCTAAATGGTTCCATAAAGAACTTTTAGCATCTGATGAACCATTATATTTCACAAAAGGTTCTTTGTGGCGAAAGAAGGTTCTTCAGATTATAAAAGGGTAAGACAGATATGGTTCTTTAAAGAACCTTTGACTAAATGGCTTTTTGTGGAACCAAAAATTGTTCTTCTGCAGCATCGCTGTAAAGAACCTTTTGAAGCACCTTTTTTTTAAGAGTGTATGACTAAAAATGACGGAGTATTTTAAGAGCAAGTGACCTCCTCCATCTGTCATGCAGTAAGCGTGCTACTATTCAGCTTCCATACTCCAAACAGACACTAGAATAGCGCATGTTTTTCTAGGTTAACATTAGATTGAGCTACCTTGCTACTGCTTACATATTTCAGATGATAAGCCATATTTGAGGTTGATGAATGATAGGAGAGTGTTTGTAATAGGATAAATGTCCTGCCCGATTTATTACCACAGACCAGCCATTAAAGGTCCCATATTGTCAAAATCGAAATTTCCTGGCTTTTTTCATGAAAACTGAGGTCTAGGGGCTATGTAACTACCATATGAGTTTCAAAACAGTCAATCCACAGTAAACTGCACACAGCCTGCTAAAAGTAGCTGTTCATTTTCACGAGCCGCTGTGACTTCCGTACAGATGTGATGTCCGATCTACTCAGTCACCACCCCGAGCACCAACCAGCATCCCACCCTCTTTTTGTCAAACCCAGACAATATCGTGTCCATGCCATTGCTAAGCAACAACAACACGAAAACAAGTTGAGAAAACCCTGTTCAGTCCATAGATGCCGAAACTACATCTTTGCACAGGCTTTAGAACAACGTGAATATAAGAGACCAGAGGCACGTCAACTTCAGCCTCTTTCACACAGCGATTCCGGTAAATACACGGATAATGTTTCCCATGATTTGTTCCGGAGTTGTTTGATTTGGTTCATTCACAGTTGTTTTCCGGAATCTGTGCGTGCTTTACACACAACCCATAAAGACGTGACGTTTGGATGTGAGATGTAATGCGACGCGTACATTTCACTAAACTGAAACAAACTGTGCTTCAGCGCTGATAGTGCGGAGCTGGCTCTGCACGATCACCGCTTCATTCCACTTTGCATGTATTTTTTCATCGTGAAGAGTCACATGATAACGTGCATCATCACTACAACACCGCCTTTATGGTTCTGGCTTTTGTTCACACAGCGCTCGTTCCCGTAATTTTCCAGAATCAGCGCGCATTGTGAAAGGGGCTTTACTAAAGCAACAGTTATGTAGCTTACTGCATTCGGTGTTTGAAAAAGAAAAAACATTAATGATCATTCTGAAATATCCTGTTGAGTCTCAGCAAGCTAGGCTCTCTCTATGGCTCTGGGCTCGGCTAAAGCATACATGACCGTAGTTACCTGTGGTTGGCCTGGCTGTGCGTCACTCAGAAAACAACAGGCCAATCAGAAGAGAGGCTCATGAATATTAATTAGATGGGCCAAAATCGACCTGTTTTTGACAGAGCTCCTAAAAAAGGAGCTGTAAAAATATATTGAGATGGATTTTGGCACTTATACCGCAAATATATATTCTTAAGGACATCAACAACTAAAATAAACCTCCAGAAATGTGTACAATATGGGACCTTTAACGATCTGTTTGTCCCGGACTCCATGACTTCGCCATAACCTGTGATTTTTTTTTCCCCACTAATAAAATTTTGGTCAACCAAGCCTTTTTTCATTGACTAATGGTTAGTCGACTTATTAGGGGCAGCCCTAATTTTTTTTTTTTTAATTATTTTTTTTTTTAATAAAAAGAATTCCCAGATTTTCCAAGTGGTCTCAAACTTTTGAACCCCACTGTATATACCTGCTAGTTTGCAGTGTAAATTAATTAGGCATGACAGAAGCTTTCCTGTACACATCAGCATAATTAACAAGTATTCTTGTGCATAAATATGGAATAAGAATCTATCCAATGCATACAGATCAGTAAAACAAATATACGAGGGCATGAAAGCAACAATGTAAGGAAAAGAACAGAAAAAGTAAAGTACGGTTGGGTGAGTTTTTAGAGAACATAAAATGGGGCCCCGTTTGGAAGCGAGCGGAGAAGAAACCGCAGAATGGAGTGAGCCTCAGGCTGAAGGAGGAAAAGAGAAAAGAGAGAGAGAGAGAGAGAGAGAGAGAGAGAGTGTGTGTGTGTGTGTGTGTGTGTGTGTGTCTATGTGTGTGTACCTGGTATTCATCACGTTGTGGGGACCAAATGTCCCCACAAGGATAGGAATACCAGTAGATTTTGACCTTGTGGGGACATTTCTCAGGTCCCCATGAGGAAACAGGCTTATAAATCATGCACAATGAGTTTTTTTGAGGAAGTAAAAGTGTGCACAATCTCCTGTGAGGGCTAGGTTTAGGTGTAGGGTAGGTGTAGGGCGATAGAAAGTACGGTTTGTACAGTATAAAAACCATTACGCCTATGGAATGTCCCCATAAAACATGTAAACCCAACATGTGTGTGTGTGTGTGTGTGTGTGTGTGTGTGTGTGTGTGTGTGTGTGTGTGTGTGTGTGTGTGTGTGTGTGTGTGTGTGTGTGTGACACAGTAGGCTTTAATCAACAGCAAGTTGTCTGTAATGAGATCACTACACAGTCCACACAGATTGATGTCATGTGAAGTTGTGTGTGTGCACGTCTACGTGTGTCTCGGCATATGCATCAACATCATTTTACACATACACACACACTGACACTGACAACAACACACAACAGACATAGACGCTGAGCAGAATGTAAACGCTTACGTGTGTCACACTCAAAAGTCCAAAAAAACATGCAGACTCGGGGGCAAACACACAAAGAACACACTGTGCTGCATTTAAAGAGACCTGGCAAGAACAAGAGGAGAAAATGAGATAGAAATGGACAGAGAGAGAAAAAGAGAGAGAGTTTTTAGTTTTGGGTTATAAAGTTAAGTCCTAAGCGATGAAAGAGTGCATTCATTGTGCAGACGCCCAATGTGAAGTCATTTATACATTTCCACTGCCATGGAAACACACACAAACCCGTTAATTACTTCATGCATGTTGACACAAGGCCATGTGCTCACACACAGTCCCATACACAGATATAAGTGTAAAATGGAGGTTTAGCCCACACATACTTTTCACCCACAAAAATTACATAGAAACTTTGTAATAGTGATATCAAAGATGATTTTCTCCTGGTGGATGAATGAAAGAATTTCATATGCACTGACAAGACCAAAGCCATCTTTTGTTTTGCAAGCCCACTGCTCACTTTTTTTTTTTAATGCTGCTGTGTGTGTGTGTGTGTGTGTGTGTGTGTGTGTGTGTGTGTGTGTGTGTGTGTGTGTGTGTGTACCTGGTATTCATCACGTTGTGGGGACCAAATGTCCCCACAAGGATAGGAATACCAGTAGATTTTGACCTTGTGGGGGACATTTCTCAGGTCCCCATGAGGAAACAGGCTTATAAATCATGCACAATGAGTTTTTTTGATGAAGTAAAAGTGTGCACAATCTCCTGTGAGGGCTAGGTTTAGGTGTAGGGTAGGTGTAGGGCCATAGAAAGTACGGTTTGTACAGTATAAAAACCATTACGCCTATGGAATGTCCCCATAAAACATGTAAACCCAACATGTGTGTGTGTGTGTGTGTGTGTGTGTGTGTGTGTGTGTGTGTGTGTGTGTGTGTGTGTGTGTGTGTGTGTGTGTGTGTGTGTGTTCAATACAACGACTGAGGGAGTAATGGCAAATTTGACATCTTTCTTTTATCTAACCAATGTAATAAATCTCTTAAAATTATTATAATTTTTTTCTCTCTTTTTGGAAAGTCATACAAATACTTGAATGTTTGCTGTTTAGCAAATTTATGCTTCTCAGAACCCCAATATGTGAAAAGGCTCCATTCAGTATTCTTAACTAGCTTAGCCTGAATGCTTCCTTGGCCAACCAGCTTTACCAGAAAGACCACAGAACTAGACTGGAAATGTATGGTGGTGAAAGCTGGTCTTTTCAACCACCTAGCAAACCTAAATCTACCTGACCTAATGATGGAAACATACCTGTAAGAACTTTTTCGCAAAATACAAAATACGTAATAATAAGATTACAGCTCCATGTGTTTCGCTTTCCAGACAGAACAAGCTAGCTCGGTAGTTTAGCTGGCACATAATTGGACTTAGGATGCAAAATCCTTGGGTATGAATCCTGTGAAAAACATGACTAACAATGAAAGAGCTGAAAGATGAGAGATTAAAAAAAAAAAAAACAAGCTAAAACTACATGCTTGCGGTTGTGTTTTTACATCACATTTGCTTTAGGTTTAAGTGTAGTGCAGATGGTACATTATTTTAAAACATCATGGAGCATTAGAGTTACATTTCAGGCTAAAATGTTTCATCTCAGTTTTTAGTACTCATTTAAAACAAGACAAATCTGCTATTGTTTTAATCTCCAATCTGTTATTTATCAGTTTAAATATTTTATTAATGCGTTGCAAACCAGCAGAAGACACTAACCTGTTTTAAATTCCAGTCACGCTGATGGAGAAAGTTGTAATGTCCATTGTAATGTGCCCTGATGTTATTTAACTATGCTATTCTATGACATTAGCAATGTAATTTACACCATTTATATTTATGGATTTTAATGAGAAACCACAAGAAACATGTGAATAAAGATTGACAGTCAATGTTTAATGTTAAGAAATTATTATTTCAAGAAATGTATAGCATTTTGGCTCGTTTATTTGTCCCCTGTTTTATGTGAGCTGTGTGTGGAGAGAATGAAGTGTTTTTCTGAATGTCTAAATGTGTTTCATATATTTGTGCACATTGTTTTGAACTATGCTGTACAGCTGTGTGTTGCGATCAGGGCCTATATGTTCATTGTCAAACTCCAAAATTCGATTATTTTTAATTCTTAAAAAACACCATTATTTTGTTTGAAAAAGTTAATAATTTTATTTTATTGACAAAATATTATAGCTTGTTGTGTATATTTTTTTTTCATTCGACCAGATAACATTTTAAGCTGCCATATGGTTATGTTACAACGTGCCCCTCAGATGTTACAATGTACCCCACCTATGGGGCATATTGTAACATTTCACTTCCTTTCTTTTGAGATAAATAACGAATACACTGTATTTATGAAACAAGCCTGCATATTTGTACTAGATAAGTGTGAAATTAATGTGGATAAAAAAAAAAAAATACTCTTTACTCATTTAAACAAACAGAAATTCAAAAAGTGTTAGGTTGTGCCCCTACACGTACAAAACCAATGTCACATAAAACTTATCATATGTACATTCATCTATTCCTGGGAAAAATCCGAACACTCTTTTAGTGCCACTCAATGGACATTACACATTGAATATGTCAGGAAACATACATAATGGTATGTATTTTATGAAAAAGTTCCCACAGGTACATTTTCGTCATAAGATCAGATCGGCCTAAATATACTACACCACTTTTGCACAGATTTTTGCCAGTCTTTCTCACTCTGTTGCATTTCAAGACCTCTGATAAATCATAAGGTTTAACTTCTAAAAACGATCTCGCTCCTGCACATATCTACACACTGCAAGCTCCCCCCTCTGAAAGAAGCGGTAGCTGCACATCTTCTCCCGCCAGCGAGCAGAGGACTGAAGGCTGCAGTTCTGCCATCCAAGCCTTGCAGGATGACATCAGCGCTTGCAAACAGGGCTTATGCAGCGGCTGGCCAGGCGGGCTCTGCCCTGCATACTATGTCAGTGCTCCAAGTTTTTCAAGCCAAACTTCTCCGCGACATGGATGAGTCTGGCCGAGAACTGGGTGCTTTCAGTGAGCTGCGCACTGCAACGGACCTCGCCTTGCGTGCAACCAAGGCAACAGCCCAAGCGATCTGGAAGGCTATGGCCAACATAGTGGTGCTGGAGCGCCACCTGTGGCTGAACTTGTCAGAGATCAGGGACACTGAGAAGATGGCTTTCCTTGATTCTCCTATTTCTCCAAAAGGTCTGTTCGGCCCCGCTGTGGACAGTTTCACCGAGCGTTTCACGGAGGCACAGGAGACATCGCAAGTGCTGCGTCACTTCCTGCCTAAATGCCCCAGTGCAGTGCAGTGGCGACTGTTTTAAGTCGCCCGAAGACAACGTCCACACCGCAGCCTGCAAAGCCTATGCAGCCTCAGCTCTCACAGAAGCCTGAGCCTGGCCTGCAACAGCGCCCCTGAACGGCAAGGAAATATCTGTTTCCAAAGCGCAAAGGTCCCCTCCCTCGCGTAGTGCTGGAACCTGAGCCGCAGAAGCCGTCCTGATATGCGTGCGGAGAGGAAGAGAAAGGGGAAGATTCTTGTGGGTGCTGGAATCCCCTTAAAAAGAGCTCGCATTTATTCCCTGCCACTTTGAAAATTTTTGAGTGGCGGAAGTTTTCTGACCAGGCGCGTCCTGCCAAGGCAGCATGTGCCTCAAACTACCGCTGTGATAGCGGACCCACTTACTATAAAGAGCAATTTTCCTCTCCCTACACTCAGTCCAGAATTTGGCTCCTAGTCAATCCACGAGCAATGCTTACACATCAACTGTCTCGAAATGATGGCAGTGTGTCTAGCCTTAGAAACTTTCCTCCCTGCCCTAAAAGGACATCATGTCTTAGTGCGGTCAGACAGCATGTCGGTAGTAGCCTACATCAACTGCCAGGGCAGCCTCAGGTCTCGTCCCCTTTACAGATTGACGCAACGTCTCCTGTTATGGGCACAGAAAAAACTCCTCTCATTACTAGCGGTTCATGTGCCGGACAGATTGAACCAAGGGGCGGATATGTTGTCGAGGAACAACATGGCCCTGGGAGAATGGAGGCTGCACCCTCCAGTTCAGAGAATATGGTCAGTTTTCGGCAGGGCAGAGGTCGACCTCTTCGCCTCCGAAGACAACTATCACTGCCCAATCTATTTCTCAAAAACACCGGATGCTCTGGCCCACAACTGGCCCAACACCCGTCTGTATGCTTTTCCCCCGATCGCCCTGCTACCCCAGGTTATCAGTTGAGTCAGGGAGACGAGATGCTCTCTCCTCCTCGTGGCCTCCCTCTGGAGGAATCAGATTTGGTTCCCGGAGATGGTCCAGATGCTGTCTGCAGCACCGTGGCAGATACCACTTAGGAGAGACCTTCTCTCACAAGCGCAGGGCAAGATTTGGCATCTCCAGCCAGAACTGTGGAGCCTTCATGTCTGGTCGCCCGACGGGAGCCTAACCAACTCCCTGCGAGAGTCAGAAATACCATTTTAGAAGCTAGAGCTCCGTCTACTAGACACCTCTATGCTCTTAAGTGGTCAGACTTTTTTACAAGAGCTATTGGACAAGGGCCGTTCCCCGTCCACACTCAAAGTCTATATGGCAGCTATTGTGGCAAATCATTCTCCTGAAGCTAGCCGTACTATTGGCAGAAACGACTTGGTCGTTAAGTTCCTTAGAGGTGCTCGATGGTTGAACCCTCCTCGCCCTAAAACTGTGCCTACATGGGACTTATCCGTAGTCCTAAGAGCCCTCAAAGGAGCCCCCTTTGAGCCGCTTGCATCGATCGGCTTGAGGGCCCTGACGTTGAAAACCGCTCTGCTTTTAGCCCTGGCGTCGGTCAAGAGAGTGAGTGACTTGCAAGCCCTGTCTGTCAGTGCTGCATGTCTCAAGTTTGGGCCTAATGACTGCAAAGTCATTCTTCAGCCACGCAGTGGCTACGTACCAAAGGTGCTCTCAACGTCGTTTAGAGCCCAGGTTATTTCCCTTCTGGCCCTCCCTACAGTGGATGGTGAACAGGGTCCCAATTTGCTGTGTCCTGTCAGGACACTGAGAGTTTATTTTGAGCGTTCTGCGTCTTTTAGACAATCAGAACAGCTCTTTGTATGCTTTGGAGGCTGCTCTAAAGGGCTGCCAGTTACAAAGCAAAGATTGTCACTTTGGATTGTTGATGCTATAGCCTTGATTTATGCCTCGGCTGGCCTATAGTGCCCCATCGGGGTGAAGGCCCACTCCACTAAAGGGATGGCCTCTTCCTGGGCGTGGTCTAGCGGAATTTCTATTGGGGAGATCTGTGCGCCCGCCAGCTGGTCGTCGTCGTCTACCTTTATTAGATTCTACATTCTGGACATGCCCGCCTTGCAGATGTGGGTGTTATCTGCTTGATTCTCTCTCACCTCCCCACTGGGTGGGTGGAGTTATGTTAAAAAGCATACCTCAGGTTAACCTTGGGTCTCTTGTTAGCTCAGGCCTTTTTGGGCCCTCAGTGAGTGTCCTTGGGCTGGGCCGCTGAGCAGACTAGTTCTGTTCTTGCTTTTAGGACGGCGTGAATGGATACGTCCCCCATAAGCAGTCGTCAAAAACGACGACGCAACGAGAGTTACCTTTCCATAGGGAACGCTCCAGTTACTCACGTAACCTCAGTTCACTGAGATAAGGGAACTAGCATTGCGTAAGCTGCCGTGCTAAAGTTGCACACGAGTCGATGGCTGTCGCTTCAGTCGTTTGATTCTGATGAAATGGCGCTTTTCACTGACTTATGGAAGGAGACATAGAGGCGGATAATGGCTAGACAACACAAAGTCTATGTGGGAGGAGGACGAATAGTCCAGGGTGGTGATGAAGGAGGAAGGAGCCAAGGAGGAAACAGAACAGTCCAGGGTGGTGACGATGGAGGAAGGAGCCAAGGAGGAAACAGAATTGTCCAGGGAGGCGACAACGGAGGAAGGAGCCAAGGAGGAGACAGAACAGTCCAGGGAGATGACAACGGAGGGAGGAGCCAAGGAGAATCCTGGGCGACACAGAGGATCAGGGGCCGGCTCTCATACCTGGTCGGACGTGATGGGCTAAATCTCCACGGCGATCGTTCGCTCTGTCGCTCTCTCTGGCGATGGCTCTTGGATCACAATGGGTTTAGGCTCATGCGCCGCGTGTCGGGGTGGTGGTTGGCTGGGCTCTGGGTCTGAAATGGGGCTGGTGTCGTCCTCCGTGGGCACCCACTCAATATAGTCGTCGATGCTCTCCCGAGGACCATCCCCAGACAGCTGTGCTTTAGTGGTGGAGTTCAGTCCAGCATGATAGAATGTACAAAGGCAGCTGTCCGGGTAGTGAGTCATGGGGGCGAGGAACACAAAGTCCTTGGTATGGTCCTCCAGAGAGCGATTCCAAATATGGGTATACAGGAGAAACCAAGACAGACAGAATGACGGGGGTGTTAGAATTAGCACGTTGTTGAATTTAATTTTATTTAAAAATAAATAAATAAATAAAAATTTATAAATAAAATAAAATAACGCTAAAGAGGTACCCTATGCATCAAAAAGTGACGGCAAAAGGTCCTGACCAAGCGTCAATATGTGACGAGTTGGGAGTGAGAATGTGTTGTCAGAGCCAGTATGCAGGTTTGAGTTGACAGATCGTGCAGTGAATGATGTTCACGAACTCTTCAGACTATGACTCCATTCAGTTGGAGGAAATCAAATATGTTTCGTATTTTGAGCTGATTTTAGAACACATATTGTTTTCATTTTTCATGCATCTTCAAACTACAAGGCACGTGCCTCTGCATGAGTTTGTTGTGATTGGAACGACTTTAGTGTATGATCCTCAGTTGTTTAGTGTATGATGCTCAGTTTTTCCTTTACGAAGTCAATAAGTGTATAATGCCTAGCATTTTAAAATCTCTTCAGATTTTAAAAAGTCGTCTAGTGTATTTTCCAGCCTTAAGCAACAAATAATACACACTGAACAAAGGACAAAGTAACGAAAAAACATCACCCTAGGAACCACCCTCATCATAGTGGTTGAGTTTTGCGTGGGCAAACGCCACTCATGTTTTCTTCAGAAA
Source organism: Garra rufa (assembly GCF_049309525.1). Lineage (NCBI taxonomy): Eukaryota > Metazoa > Chordata > Actinopteri > Cypriniformes > Cyprinidae > Garra > Garra rufa. The sequence goes on from NC_133380.1 coordinate 28,474,454, forward strand.
ATCTAAATTGAGTTTTAGTTTACAGTTTAGCATGGGTATTTAGGAACAAAGGTAGGTGTGTGTGTGTGTGTGTGTGTGTGTGTGTGTGTGTGTGTGTGTGTGTGTGTGTGTACCTGGTATTCATCACGTTGTGGGGACCAAATGTCCCCACAAGGATAGGAATACCAGTAAATTTTGACCTTGTGGGGACATTTCTCAGGTCCCCATGAGGAAACAGGCTTATAAATCATGCACAATGAGTTTTTTTGAGGAAGTAAAAGTTTGCACAATCTCCTGTGAGGGCTAGGTTTAGGTGTAGGGTAGGGTTAGGGCGATAGAAAATATGGTTTGTACAGTATAAAAACCATTACGCCTATGGAATGTCCCCATAAAACATGTAAACCAGTGTGTGTGTGTGTGTGTGTGTGTGTGTGTGTGTGTGTTACATGTTTAACTACACACGTTTGGTGAGACATAAAACTTTCTGAAATTAGCTAGTGATGTCATCACGAACCTGCCATGAACTCACGTCTGTCGACTGCCATTACTGTCAGATTCTCGTTGGCTTTACAGTCACTCTTTTTTCTTCCTTCTTGCCATTTTCCCTCACTTAAACCTTCACTACTTTCCATTCCTCCATCTGTAATGGAACATCTATTTTTTGCCTAAATCGCCTCACAGTCGAAAGAAAGATGGTTACCACAGTCTTTCTGTTTTTACTCTGTTCTTTTTTCTCCTCTCTCTTTGTCTGTGTATCTTTGACTTTTTCTCTTTCTCTCTCACAATGATTGAATTACCATAAGTTTGTAGCCATGCCAAAATGTGCCAGGTTGTTCTGATTAAAACAGACATCATAAAAGTTTTAAAAACTCCAAATTATTAGAAGAGAGAGAGAGAGAGAACGAGAGAGAGAACAAAAAAGGAGAAGGAGGAGTTTGAATAATGGAAAAGCAGTTTGATGCACATATGGAAACAATTGTACAATTTCTGCTGTTTCTGCCAGGAGCATGAGTTTAAAATCACCACTAGAGAGACGCTGTCCTCTAATCCATTAGTCTATTAACAACTGCCTCAGGCCTTCTGATCTGTAACAAATTTAGTTAAAAATTACTGCTTTTGTTGTTGTTGTTTATTATATCCTTTACATGTACATACAGTGGCTATATGGACACTAAAGCCACACTTAAAAAGGTTACCGGAACATGTACTGTGGTAACATGAGGGGGGGAAAGTTATAAACATCATTTGAAGCATCGTTAGAATTATAGGTTTAGATAGAAAATAAATTTATCCCGTTTGTCAAAGTGACAAAAACTTTGAGTCCTTACACAGGTTGCATGAGAAAAATTAGAAATATGTTTTTTGTGCTTGTAAGTGTTTTGTGCCTTTAACTGTTGTCTCAATGAATATGTAGAATAGCCATTTAGTCTGCTTCTTGCATATGTTTACATCGAAACACTGAAGAAAAAAAAAACATGTTTGTGATGATGACTTCTGCAGAACTGCAGTGAAACATTTATTTCCAAGAGCAGGTCAGGAGGTCAGGAAACCATCCAAAATACAGTAGAGTTGTATTGTGAAATGACATGTTCTTCTTATAATGGATTTTAAGTTTGTCTACATTATAAACAAAAGACTGGAGTCTGTGGTTGCCGCCAGACTGTTGCTCTGCTGTATGACAGCTCACCTGCTTGCCTTCAATAGCATCTGTGAACTAGAAGCTTTACCTGGTGTCCACAATCCTCAGGCTAGACATGATCAGCAAATTAATTCCTGCTTTTGTGACAAAATTTGTTTTGGTGCAGAAATCGATAATGTAGAGATGCTATATTTACTTTCCATGAAATAAATATATTAAATGTAACTTTGATAAAAATGAATAGTTACACAAATCGTAATTTAAGAAAAAGAAACAAAATGCAATGATGTATTTTGCATATATGCCGTTTTTGGAATGTATTCATCAACTATTTGGGCTGTAGTGTGCCTGCATATACATTGACTAAACATGATTTGCCAATAATGCTGATTTTTATGTGTGTGTGTGTGTGTGTGTGTGTGTGTGTGTGTGTGTGTGTGTGTGTGTGTGTGTGTGTGTGTGTGTGTGTGTGTGTGTGTGTGTGTGTGTGTGTGTGTGTGTGTGTGTGTGTGTGTGTGTGTGTGCACATGTGCTTGTGTTTATAAGAGTGTCTGTATGAATTAGGGCGTTGAACGCTCCAGGCTCAAGGTATTTTGCAAGTGTGTGTTGGCAGAGCTGTATGCTGAGTTTCCAAACACCATGCTCACTCTGTAATTACCAACATGCCCATCACAACATGTCCTGACAAAAACCCTTTTTCTTCTCTGAATCCCTTTTTTATTCTCTTTTCCTTTCTGTAGCCTATAAACAGGTTTGCCTCAACGCATGCAGACTCATTTTGCATGGGAACATCTATGTTGCATTCTGCACATCACCAGCATTACTGTACGAATAATAAATCTTATTATGAACAGGGGTGTTCCTGAAGTTTAGCAAGTAAACTCATGGGTTAACTGTTAAAGAGCTGCAGTACGGAAGATTTAGCCCTCTAGTGGTTGAGGTGTGAAGTCACTAGCGGAGGACAATGTTTTGGTAATTGCTCTGCGCGGATGAATATGGTAGTTTGCGGGTGTTCCGCGGCGTACCTGTAGGCCCTCTCCTAAAAGATACGTAAACTAATATCCCTGACCCTGATGTCTTCTGAGCAGGTAACTGTCTTCCACTGTTGTTTTGACTCATTGTAATAAATAATTTTACAAAACGCAACGTTAAAATTCAGTAATTGCTATACTATATTATCTGTCGACGCCAAAAAGGCATGTACGATTTTAATTCCTTTTAAGTCTTTTAAAATATTATTATAGCCTGGATGTCAACTCTGCACTGTATTTAAAGTGCATTTATACTATTGGTATTCATATAAAATATTTGTTTGACAATATCTAGTTTTAAAGTTTCTAGTTTTTTAAAGGCTTTATTATTATATTAATGTGTATATTTAATTTACATTATATTTAATTAATTAAGCTTGATTGAACAGTTTATGTCCCAGAATGTCATTGCCTCTACTGAGTTTCTTTGAATTAGGAAAAAAAAAAAATCTCATCATGTCACTCCAGTTCAACTTCCTGTATTGCTTTTCAAATCAAATTTAAAATCATTTATTGTAATAAAGCCAATTCTGACTATTGATATAAGGGCGCCCTCGTGTGGTTGATATGAGTACACTCTAAAAAAGATGGTTCTTTAAAATGTCTTTACGTGTACTGTAGTAACGGTTCTATTTAGAACCATAGAACCATTTTTCTGAAATGTTTTTTTTTTTTTTTTTTTTCTGTAACTATCAAAGCACCTCAATATTTTCTGGAGTTCAGACTGTCAGCACACTTTTAACAGGTAAATGATTCATTTTCTTAAATTTGAATACACATTTAATTTTAAAATTGCAACTTGTTTCCAAATGAACACATTGTTTTCTTTTTTTAGTTTTTCGGTGACATGTAGGCTAAGTGTGAGTAGCTCTGTTAAGCTGAGGATACTTTTCTCATCTTCTCTACTTAGAAAGTAACAGAGACATGTAAATAATAATCCATATTGTTAGATTTTTTACATTATTACTTGGGGTTATTCATTAACAAATCCAGGTACAAAAACATTGAAGCTATTCCATGACTTTGTATCATTTTTTTCTTTAAGATTATGAAGGGCTCACACACTGTCAATTTTTTTCTACTTTTGGCCTTTGTGAAAATAATAAGCAGATAAACAAAGAAATACATGTTAGTAAAAACATCCAATTCACATAACATGTGTTGTTGTTATCAGTGTTGTTTTAACGTAAAAACCTAACCTAATAGAGACCACACTTTGTATATGGTTTAGAAGATGACTTATTACTGATTTTCTGGAGCTCAATAATGGAGCTATACAGACTGCCAACACACTCTCAGCAGGTAAATGGTTCTTTCTTTAAATGTCTAACATTTTTTACTTTTAAATTGCAACTGGTTTTCTACTAGTCATGTCTTTTTCTCTTTTAAACTGTACGTGTGACCAGCGCTGTCCAGTTAAATTACAGTAGGTATTTTATTTCTTCTTAGGTTTATGCATAAACATACCCAGTCACAGCTATCCTATGACTATCACTTGTTCCTTTTAAAATTGTAAAGTGCTTAAATAGTACTTTTGGCCTTCATAAACAATTGTTTTCACATAAAAAAAAAATGAAAGGAGACACATTGTAACTCTAAACTCAAAATGCTGTCACATTCTACAACCTTGTCATCTGCAGAGAGAAACTGCCAGTCAGTCACACCAAAATACACATAATGATAGACTTAAAGGCATCATAGAAAATAATGAAAATACGGTATTTTACTGGAACTTTTCTTTGTCTATTTTAATTATTTATGTTCAATGAAAAATATCATTTATTAATGTATTCTGCTAATAACTGTTGTTAGAGCACTGCCATTTTTGCTACAAGTTCACATGTCAATAAATAAATTAATGGAAAAAAAAATGTTATGTAAAACTAGAATAGAGGCTACAATATATTATAAGACCAGGGGCCAAAGATGTCCCCTTAACCTGAGACGTTCTATTTCGAGGGAACATCTAACTGCATCCTCTAGGGGGCGCTTGTGGAGAATGGTATACCCAGGCTGCCATGCTAAGGGGAATGCATGATAAAAAAAAGGCGAGCACTAAACACCAATTCCTTTAAACTTGACTTAAACCCCTGAGATGTTAGTGACGGCTGTCAGTGATGTTATCCCGGTTGCATTAAGCCCCTTAAGTGTAAATTTCCCTTAAGTTCTCCCTTAAATTTCCCTTACACTTAAGGGCGTTACATAAAATATCCCTTAAATGTTATTTAAGGGTTTCTTTAGGTGAAACGTCATAAACCCTTAGAATTTCTCTTAAGTATCCCTTAAAACCCATTAAGTGGCATAAAGCCCCTTATCTGTCATTTCCCTAAGTATAACATAAGGTATGGAAAATGTTCCCTTAAGTGTTACACAGCAAGCAGATTCTGAGCTGTTACCCAAGACTTACCTTCAAGGGGTCAGAAAGCCTGACCCGGGGTAGTGCTCAAGGCTTGGAATCATAGCAGGTTCCTTTAAGGGGACACGGCTAAGTGCCTAGGTCATGCAGGGGCTACCGCTAGCTCTGTATAGGTTTGTTCCCTCAGAAACCAACTCTCAGAACATGGCAGCACCCTGTTCAAACAAACATAGAGTGGGGCCCAAGGTAGCCATGGCTTTAAACCAACTTAAGAATGGGAACGAAGTCTAGCGCGTAACCCATACCATACAGGATTTCAGAAAGTGTGCAGAGATTTGCGTGCATACTTACCACTTACGTGGATTTTAGAAAGTGTGCAGAAACTTGTGTGCGCACTTATCATTTGTCAGGCTAGCCTGGACACTAAAATTCCATTCATACAAAGAGGCTCTGGGAAGTAGAGAACAAACACACAATTAGAGGGAGGTTCTAAGCTCTCAGGGAGCAGAAATGTGCAGAAGTAACCCTTCGACATGAGGCAAGCACTGCAATGCTCACTATTGAGCGGCCTGAGTGGTTCCCCCGGAGCAGAGGAATTCAACTCTCTCAGAATAGGAGGAATCTAAATGCTCGACAGGGAACAGCATGCTCACAAGAGACCCTCATCCCGTAAGGGGAGTGAAATAGGCAAATTTATTATCATCCCATTAGGGGCTACAACCTGGAATAGCCAGAGCCATAGGGCGCGGAGGTCCTTCTCTTAACATCAGAGTGGCATGAGACCCTCAGTGAAGGGAACATTGCCAAGCTCATGCAATGTCAGGAGAGACATTACAGGGGCAGAGAGAGGCTTAATGGCCTAGGCTGCTGTCTTTGGAACTCCAGGAGACCAAGGGCCAGTGGCGGCTGGTCCATAGGGGGCGCTGGGGCGCCGACCCCCTCAAGTTAGCCAAGGAAGAAGACTATTAACATGTTAAAAATAAGTTTAATACATATTGCAAAATAATTACGAAATTGGATTATTTTGACATACTATTCGACTGGTAGTTATGTTAGCACCTGTTCAAAATTAAAAAAATCTAAACTGTTTTTCGTTTGTTTGTGTATGCGGGACGCCGGCCAAATGGGTGTCTATTAGGTCTGTAAATTTTTTAAACGCATGTGACTTGAGGCTGAGCTCTGATTGGGTTGTTTCAGATTGTCCTCGGGGCGCAGAGCACAGCGCCCCAGACCCTCCCACTTCAGATCTTAGCCAATCAATCTTGTTTTTATATATTTTGTCCTCATGTGATTGGACCGTTCTCGACTGTCAAATATGTGCAGTATCTTTTCCGAGATGAAAGTAAATTTGATTTTATCTTTCACAAGCCGTTCAAATGAAGAAAAAAATAAATTAAATAAACTTACGAATCATGGAGCTTGGATAGAGTTTGCTTGCTAGATGCGATGTAAGTCATGCCTTTTATTGTTTTCATTGTTTGTTATTTCAAAGTCCTGTCACCGAAGCGTTGTGGGCAACTACACAGAAAGTAACGTTAACTGTAACAATGCAGTTTAACTCAATCGTCGGGGTACAAGCAAGGGTTTATGTAGATGTCTTTTTTCAAGTAAATTGTGAGTGTATTATTATAAGCACAATATTAAAATAGATATAATATAGTGTTCCTTCTTTAATTGGACATACAAATATATTGTCAATACCATTATAATTACTTATTATATTGGACTATATATAACTTTATGAAAATTAATTTATATGCAATGTTTTATTATAAATCAATTTATTTTCTCTGTCTTTGATATTTATCCTGTGGCTCCCTCGTGTGGATAACATTAGTATTATGGCCTTTATCTCTGAATCACATTAATATAAATGGCTAATATTTTTTGGGATGATTACAAATGTTTAATGATTACTTTACAGATAATAAAGCCTGTATTAACAGTGTGATTCATTTTGTGTGCACCCCCACTAAAATTTTTTAACACCAGCCGCCACTGCCAAGGGCCTTTTAATACCTGAATAGGTCAGTGCAGTCTCCGCACCAACCAATGTGGCGGAGAGCCAAACACACCGGGTGGCAGCAATGGAGAGGAGGACCTACTTGTTCTGACCAAAGACTGTGTGCTACGACCCTGCTTTGGCGAGGGGAGCAATGCTATGCTCATTCAATGTCAGGAGAGACATTACAAGGGCAGAGAAAGAGGTCTAACGACCTAGGCTGCTGATTCTATAGGGCTCCAGGAGGCCAAGCGCCTTTAATACCTAATAGGGCAGCACAACCTCCGCACATGCCAATGTGGCGGAAGGAGAAACACATCAGGCGGCAGCAAGCAGCCGACTTATCCGATGAGGTTGTCATGGAGCATTCAGCAGCCGTCAGGTAGGTGCCTAACCTTCAATGGAGAGGAGAACCTACCCGTTCAGCCGTAGAATGGCGTGCCTCAAAACCCTGCCTAAGCGAGGTGAGCACTGCCATGTCCTGAGATGAGCATCAGAAAGGGGTATCAGAACGAGATGCAACTTCGAGGGGGATCGAATCATTCTTATAGAAATGAGTTCAAACAACCCATGTGATATAAAGTGAGGCATCTTCAACCTGAGGCTGAGACGTGCACCTAGGCCAGCCCTCCAGGGAGGGGAGCCTTCTCAGGGCAACCAACAGTGGCTAGTGCTTAGGGACAGGTTTCTAACTCCTGAGAAACAAGGAGGAATACCTGATCCACCAGGGGGTGGCAAGCTCTAAGAGACCCTTCCGCAGAGAGGGGAGCATCGCTATAACCAACCCAAAGTGGGCTGTGCTTTCTATCTCAATAAAAAGCATAGGCCCTGTTCTAGCCAGGACCCGCAGATCGTGCAAGAACGACAAGGGCCTAGATAGTCAAAATATGTAGGAAGGGACCCTGACCACAAAGAGTGGGCTGTCTGCTTACAACCCTAGTAGGGGAGACAGTATTGTCTAGGTAAAAGCTCAAGGAGACCGCTACTTAAAAGCTAGGAAGGGGAGCAATCACTGAGCTATCAACTGCTAGTCCTGCACAGCTGGCCTGAAAAAACCCTGGTAAACCCTCCCAAGCTACCACATAGATATCCTCAGATGGGAAGGGCTACCCGAGGTGGAACTGCTACTGAGTGCAGTATAATGTGGCTATCCAAAAGAAACATGATAAAAATAGCTGACGGCGTTCCCCACAAGCACCCCCTAGAGGACGCAGTTTGATGTTCCCTCGAAAGGGAACTTAGATGAGTCTAAATTGAAATTGAAAATATAAGACTGATTAGGGTGTTTTTTGCAGTAATGCCATAGAAGAAACCATTTTTGGTTCCCCAAAGAACCTTTCAGTGAACAGTGCCTAAAAGAACCAATTTGAAGAACATTTTAAAAATATAAAGAACCTTTTTTGATTCTAAAGAACCTTTTCTGGATTTGAAAGGTTCAATGGATGTTCAAGGTTTTTTCGTGGAACCATTGATGCCAATAAAGAACCATTATTTTTAAGAGTGTAGTTAACTGCTAATTGGTCAAACTAGTTCTTAAGACACTGTCTTAACATAGAGGCTAGGTTTATGCAACTGGCCCCAGGCAGACAGAGGAGTAAAAACAATATTAACACATAATAAATACAAATAATAATAATACTGCTAATATTAATTATATAAATATCATTAAAAAGATTATGTATAGCACCATTAAGGTCCTAGCATTTTCAAAGCATGGTTCTTTATGGAACCTTATAAAAAGGGTTCTGCTATTGTTACAAGCTGAAGAACCCTTTTCTGGTACTGTTTTTCTCAAGAGTAAAAAGTGAATCAGTTCTAGATTTGAAATGCCTGTGCAAAAGAATAGTAACAATTAATGTTATTGGTAAAGAGATTGAGAAAAGCAGTAGAAATAAAAATCCAGTGAAATGAGAGAAAGAAAAATGAAGACATCAGCAGCTGAAGCAAACAGGTTGTTATGACAACACATATTCAAAGGTCATTGTCAAATAAAAGTTTAGGCTCAGATTAGGTTTACTGTATTTTTATAATCAGTTGTGATTACATACATTTTCTGAATTTTAATTATGATCATATTTTTTAAAATGTATACAAATATATGGATCACTATATCATATGCAAGTCCGTTGATACATTTAAAACAAACAACATATGGAACATTATGACACTTTTGAATATCAGTCATTTAATAAATGATAAATAAAATGAATAAGCTTGAGAATACTAATTCAACAGTAGCAAAGAAAAAAAGACCATCAGACAATGATTACTGATTGATTTGAATTAAATAGACTGTATATAAAATGACTAAGATACAGTAAACACAATCAGCTGAGTAAAGAAGGGATGGTTAATTGTGTCCACACCTTTTGTTCAGTGATTAAGCATTAAGTCACCAGAAATCATATATCATTTAAAAGTGCTCTACCTAAATGATATGAGATTTACGAAAATACTACGGCTTTTATCATATGTAAATGTTCTAAAAGAAATAATTCATAATACATAAGTAAAGTAAGTACACCCCTCACATTTCAGCAACCATTTTAGTATATCTTCTCAAGGGACAATACTATAGAAATGAAACTTGGATATATTTTAGAGTAGTGAATGTGCAGCTTGTAATCTATGTAAATCAGTATAGATTTACTGTCCTCTGAAAATAGCTCAACATACAGCCATTATTGTCAAAACAGCGGGAAACAAAAGTGGGTGCACCCTAAGTGATAACAACAGTATGTAAAGCCACGTGTCCTATTCATCATGTTTGTTTTTGTCTGCTTGACAGGACCATACAATGTGTACCTTGTATTAGAGCAGTTAAAATTAGGTGCTTTAAGTACAATTTTGTCATACTGACCAGTGGATGTATCATGGCAAATAACTCTCTGAGGCTATTAGAGGTTCAGTAACACCCTGAAACCGAATTACACTACAGTGGTCAGGGTCATACAGAGGTTTTCCAAGATGGGTTCCATTTGGAACAGGCCTTGCAAGGGTCGATCAACAAAGTTTCTGTACGTCAGATGCAGAACCTGGCTTCAAAAAACAGATGCATGAGTGCTGCCAGCATTGCTTTAAAGGTTGGAGAAGTAGAAGGTCAGCTTGTCAGGGCTCAAAACCATACGCTGCACACTGCAACAAGTTGGTTTGCATAGATGTCGTCCCAGAAGGAACCCTCATCTGAAGCTGGGTAACAAGAATGCCTGCAAACAGTTTGCTGAAGACAACCTGTCCAAGAGCATGAATTACTGTAACCATGTCCTGTGATCTGATGTGACTAAGATAAACTTCTCAGATGGTTTCCAGTGTGTGTAGCGATGCCCTGGTGCGGAAGACCAAGAAAATTGTGTCTTGCCTACAGTCAAGCATGGTGGTGATAGTATCATGCTGTGGGGATGCATGAGTGCTGCTGGCACTGGGGAGCTGCAGTTCATTGAGGGGAACATGGATTCCATTATGTACTGTACATTCTGAAGCAGAACATGATGCCTTCCCTTCAGAAACTGGGCCGAACAGCAGTTTTCCAACATGATAACACCAAACACACCACCAAGATGACAACTGCCATGCTGAGGAAGCTGAAGGTAAGGTTGATGGGGTGGCCAAGTAAGTCCAAAGACCTGAACCCAATTAAGCACCTGTGGGGCATCCTCAAGCAGAAGGTGGAGAAGCAACATCCAGCAGCTCTGTGATGTTATTATAGAGGAGTGAAAGAGGAACCCAGCAACAACCTGTGAAGCGCTGGTCAATTCCATGCCCAGGATGATTAAGGCAGTGCCAGATAACAACGGTGCTAACACAAAATAGTACGGTGACCGGGAGGGGACACCTTCGGTTCACTTACGTTTGTCGTGGCCACGACATATAAACTCGTGGGAACGTGATATTATGTCGTGGCCATGAGATATTAATTCGTGGGAAAGTTATATTAACTCGTGGGAACGTCATATTATGTCGTGGCCACGAGATCATTTGTATACGTTTATACGTTTTTCGTTATTTACCTCAAAAGAAAGGAAGTGAAACGTGACAACATGCCCCGTAGGTGGGGTACATTGTAACATCTGAGGGGCACGTTGTAACACGACCATATGACAGCTTAAAATGTTATCTGATCGAATAAAAAAAAATATACACAACAAACTAAAATATTTTGTCAGTAAAATATATGTGTTAACTTTTTCAAATGAATAAATGACGTTTTTTTTTTTAAATAAAAATAGTCTAATTTTGGAGTTTGACTATGGACACATCGCAACAATGCTTAGAACGGCCCTGATCGCAACACACAGCTGTACTGTAGTTCAAAACAATGTGGACAAATAAATGAAACACATTTAGACATTCAGAAAACACTCCTTCCCTCCACACACAACTCTCATAGAACACCACACACATAAACGAGCCAAAATGCTTTATATTTCTTGAAATAATAACTTCTGAACATTAAACATTGATTGTCAGCCTTTATTCACCTGTTTCTTGTGGTATCTTATCAAAATCCTTAGAAGTAAATCGTGTAAACTGCACCGCTAATGTCATAGAATAGCATATAGTTTAATAACAGCGGGGCATATTGTACAGTGTTACAACGTTCCCCATCTGCGCGACTGGAGTTTAAAACAGGTTAGTGTCTTCTGCTGGTTTGCGAAGCATTAATAAACTATCTAAACTGATAAATAACAAATTGGAGATTAAAATAATAGCAGATTTGTCTAATTTTAAACGAATACTAAAAACTGAAATGAAAAGTTTACTTCAGTCAGAAATGTACTTTTACTATGGTAAAATAAATATTCAGCGATATCTTCAAAAGGCTTTTGAATTTTTGCGCTCTTTTTTCTCTGCATAGTGTTGCTATGGCAACTAGTAAATACGGTAAATTTGATTATGCTGGCATGTGTGGAAATATTTAAACCACGTGTGTTACAATTAACCCCGCGTTAGGTTGTGCCCCGCTCACCCCGAGAAATGCATGTTGTTCCCTCAACATAAGAAGTCGTGGCCACGAGAAATGGATGTCGTTCCCTCATCATCGCATGTCGTGGCCACGACATAAGGATGTCGTTACCTCGACAAAATGATCTTGTGGCCACGACATAATATGACGTTCCCACGATTTAATATGACGTTCCCACGAGTTAATATAACGTTCCCACGAATTAATATCTCGTGGCCACGACATAATATCACGTTCCCACGAGTTTATATGTAGTGGCCACGACAAACATAAGTGAACCGAAGGTGTCCCCTCCCGGTCACCGTAAAATAGTGACACTTTGGACAAGTTCACTTAGAGTGTACTCACTTCTGTTGCCAGCTATTTTGACAATAATTGCTGTATGTTGATAAAATTTCAGGGGACAATAAATCTATACTGCTATACAAGCTGCACATTGACTACTCTAAAATATATCCATGTTTCATTTTTATAGTACTGTCCCACTTTTGTGAGAAAAATATTTATCAGCTTTTATTTACATTTAAACAAAAAGTGGCATGAAAAACAGAAGCTCTCTGCTGTTAGTTTGTGGACAGTCATGGCTAAGACAAAGGAGTTCACTGAGGACCTGCGCACTGTGGCTGCTCACAAGTCAGGAAAGGGCTATAAGACCATATCTAAATGTTTTGAAGTTCCAGTGGCTACAGTGCAAAGTATTATTAAAAAATACAAGATGTTCTGCACTGTAAAAAAAAAAAAAATATCAGAGGATGAAGCCAAAATTGACACCTGTGCTAGCCAGGAGGATAGTGGAAGAGGTAAAAAAGAATCCAAGGATCACCACCAAGGCCACCCTGATGAATCTGGGCTCTGCTGGTGGCAACATCTCACGGCAGACAGTCCAACGGACACTGCACACCGCTGGGTTCCACGGACGCAGACCAAGGAGGACACCACTTCTACAGATAAGGCACACAAAAGCCCACTTGGCCTTTGCAAATGCTCATCTGGACAAAGAAGAAGACTTCTAGTCTTCTGTTTTATGGTCAGATAAAACAAAAATTGAATTGTTTGGCCACAATGATGTAGCCTTTATTTGGCATAAAAAAGGAGAAGCCTTCAACCCTAAGAACACCATCCCCACTGTCAAACATGGTGGTGGGAACCTAATGTTTTGGGGGTGTTTTTCAGCCGGTGGACCAGGGAACATAATCACAGTAAACGGCACCATGAAAAGGAGCAATACATCAAAATTCTCAACAACAACATCAGACAGTCTGCAGAGAAACTTGGCCTTGGGCACCAGTGGACATTTCAGGACGACAACGACCCAAAACGCACAGCAAAAGTGGTGAAGAAATGGTTAGCAGACAAAAACATTTAACGAACAAAACGACAAAAACAAAATAACGTTTTGCAGTGGCCCAGCCAGAGTCCTGACTTAAATCCAATTGAGAATCTGTGGAGATGTAAAATAAATGTCATAATTTTTTCCACAATGATGCCTCTTGTATTATTATCTTCTGGGAGACGTCTGTCATTTCTAATCAAACAAAAAAAAAAAAAAAAAAAACTTGCTGGTTGAATAAAAGTAACTTTAATTTGTCAGGGGTATGGATAATTTCGGGCTTGATTGTTTATATGATTAGAATGTGACAGAATTTGTAATAAAAAAAGAATATTATTTTTACTCATTGTAAAATAATTGCTCATAATTTGTATGATCTGCAACTATGCAATGTATGCAGAAAATGTGAATAAATAGAATGCTTCATATGTTCGTTTCAGCCTGCAGGTGGCAGAGCAGTATAAAAACATCCTTCATGATTTCAATCCCATTCTCAAAAGAATGTTATATTGAGTATTCAAGCTGTTTGCACACTGAAACAACAAGGGAGTATTACTATGAATAGCCTTTATGAATTGTTTGCATTATAGCAAAAATTAAACTTTTATCTCTTTTAAATGTGTACAATGACAAGCTTTTTTAATGTTAATTCTTATCTCTTTTTTAAATAAACACTTAAATGTTGACTACTTCTTGATAATAACCACATCTTCTTTGCAAATACATACATATAAATAATGATCTTGTTGTTGCCACTGCTTTAACAAGCAATTACATACTTTTACTACTTAAATAGTTCTATAAATGTTTTTTACAGAAGAATGAACGTATTTTAACCTAGACACAACAAATGTGTAAGCCAACAGCATGCTTTTTAATGTAAATTCTTTTTCTTTTTGGAAATTTTATTTATTATATAAATGCTTTAACACTTATTTATTTTAACTAACAGGCTTGTAATGAAACTGGGAAATTATAAAATTTTTAGATAGAAAAGATAGATTTAGATAGAAAGATTCTTCTTTTTTTAGCATCCATTCAATGAAGTTAAACAACTGGTCAGTCTATACTTTTTTAGTTTGAATGTTGTTGCTGTTTTTCCCCTTTTTCTCTTGCATTAGCCCTCTAACATGTTCCTAAAGTGTAAAAGCTTTCTGTTACAGTCTGTACTCTGGCCTCTCTCCTTCTGTTTCAGGTTCTTCATACAGTAACCCAGTATGCAGCAGTGAGACCTATTTTTAGACTCTATAGAGTCTCCCTTATACAGTATACCATCCACTAATGGGAAACATGGCCTTAGTAGCAATAGTTGGAAGGCTGGTTGAATCTTTCAAGCATAAATCTATTTTAGAACATGGCTATGTTTTCTTGGTAAATGCGTCATAAGGGTGGCATGATGCATGTTAACAATTAACGTCACATGTTAAAAATATACTGTTTAAAAGTTTGTGGTCAGTAAAATATTTAATGTATGAGAAACATTCTCGTATGCTCATGATTCAAAATGCAATAAAAACAGTCATATTGTAAATTATGATTTTAATGTTCTATTACAATATATTGTAAATGTATTCCTGTGATGCAAAGTTAAATTTCAACATCATTACTCAATCTTCAGTGTCACATGATTTTTCATAAATCCTTCTAATATGCTGATTTCTGCTCAAGCATGTTCTATTATTAGATTTCATGTGTCATGTCATCTGTTATGTGTAATTTTATGAATTATGTATTCAGTAGTCTATATATTTTTAGCAAATATACACCTCACATAGGCATGTGCATACCGGTGTGTGACAATAGTGAGGCCACAAGGACTCATAAACACACAAATTCACACTGCAAGCATTGTTCAATGTGCTGTACAATTTGCAGTGTTTATAAGTGTTCATAAATATTAAAAGCGTATCAGAGTTAAGTTGTCAGCAAAAGCGAACTTAACCAATAAGCGAGGTAAGCGGCCTCTAAGGGCCCCAGGGTATCAGGGGGTCCCATCCGATATTGGTGAAACACATTTGTCAAAGGCTTCTGGTTGCGTTGGACTCTCCGCTGCCATTTTTAAGTGTGTTCCACTTCATGAAGTGGAGGAGAAGAGTTTTATGGACAGACCATCGAATACTCTTTTGACTTGATTTTTTTTTTTAACACTGATTTTGACTAAGTGAACGAGTCTACTTCATGGACTTCAGGCTGCTCCATGCAGTATGACAGCAATTTATAAAATGGTTCTGGCATTCAGTATCATCCGCGTCTAATTTAAGATTTACAAAACTTGTTTTGCTGCTTGATATTGCAAATTGGTGTGTCTTACCATATAATTTTAATGTATTATCTTAATTATGAACACACTGGTTTGTAGTGCAATCAGTATTACTGTGTGCTACATGTAGTTATTCTTCTCGTTATTTCCCTACAGCGGCTAATGAACCGGAAGTCTTACCCATTGGCTTACTTCCAAAAAAAGGTGGATAATTTATCCCCACCCCAAGCGTCGTCAGCGTCTGGACCAAATGTTCAAAATGTTAAATGTTAAATTTTAAATCTTCAAAATGTTAATTATTTTACCAAAATAAGAGGGATCATACAAACTGCATGTTATTTGAAATATTGGTTGAATTTATAAAATTCAAAAGTTCAAAAGTTTCTTAATACTGATTCTTAATACTGTGTTGTTACCTGAATAATCCACAGCTGTTTTTTTTTTTTTTTTTCCAGTGATAGTTGTTAACGAGTCCCTTGTTTGTCCTGAACAGTTAAACTGCCCGCTGTTCTTCATAAAAATCCTTTAGGTCCCCCAAATTTGTTGGTTTCTCAGCATTTTTTTTTGTATTTGAACCCTTTCTAACAATGACAGTATGATTTTGAGATCCATCTTTTCACACTAAGGACAACTGAGGGACTCATATGCAACTATTACAGAAGGTTCAAATGCTCACTGATGCTTCAGAAGAAAACATTAAGAGGGGGTGTAAACTTTTGAATAGAATGAAGATGTGCACATTTTTCTTATTTAGCCTAAGTATCATATTTTTATCCTTTAGTACTGCCTATCAAACGCTACAGAAGATACTTACATGTTTCCCAGAAGACAAAATCAGTTAAATTTACACTAATCTTCAAATTTAACAAGTTTTCACCCCCTGGCTTTTAATGCATTGTGTTTTGTTCTGGAGCATCAGTGAGTGTTTGAGCCTTCTGTAATAGTTGCATTAGAGTCCCTCAATTGTCCTCAGTGTAAGAAGATGGATCTTAAAATCATACAGTCATTGTTGGGAAGGCTTCAAAAATGCTGAAAAACCAAAGAATTTGTGGGACCTGAAGGATTTTTATGAAACACAGCGGGCAGTTTAACAGTTCAGGACAAACAAGGGACTCATAAACAACTATCACTGAAAAAATAATAATAAAAAGAACAGCTGTGGATCATTCAAGTAATAACACAGAATTAAGAATCAAGTATATGTTATCTTTTGAACAGGGTTCAACCATTATTTTCTCTTGTTGATTATATGAAAACGTCTTATGTGAAATATGTTATTCAGGTCGGTACTAAATAACAATAACATGAATTTTGTATTATTTTGGCAAAATAATATAAATAACATTTTGCAGATATTACAAGGTGTATGCAAACTTTTGACTTCAACTGTAAATATGAGATTCACTCTCAAAGATGCAATGGACAAATAAAATATAATATGTTGAACTTGACATGCATTAAGGCTCAAGCATCCTCACTACTTTCAGAAGCACCCTCAGTGTTTTGATTCTGGAATCGGGCATGCCGGTAATTGCCAAAGAATTGCCAAAGAATTTGAATAACAAAATGGTTAAATGTTTAGTTAATTAAACTGTTAAATAAGTTGTCATTTAAATTTCAGTTATTAACACAAAGAAACGAATAACAGTTTAGGTAGGCTGTAGCTTATAATATATAATTAGTTCATGTGACAACTGTCTTACTAGCTGCGTTCATGCCACATCATAATTTCCTCATGACAACATGTTTTGAAGTTCTACTCAAAGCTGTTCATGTTCTCAGACTCAGAATAATGCATTTCTCTGTCAACATCTTCTTATGAAAATTTAACCATGATTAAAAAAAAAAAAAAAAAACATGGTTACTACAGACAAACCACAAATTACAAATTGTTATTGTACTTTTACTATGATGGTTATTTTTTTATAATGGTCAACACCTAATGAAGCTGTGGTAGTCAGGTGGAACAGCGGTCACATGGTCCAAGTCGTAGTTCTCAGAAAAGTCAGAACTTACAAGTTAGAACTAGGCTCTGCGAGCATGTGAATGCTTTGCCGTTGATAGTGTTGTCATAGAAATGCATAATTCTAAATCCAAAGATATGGACAGCTCCTCCCAGAACAACATGTGTGGTTATCTGGAAATTACTGTAATTATGACATGGGGTGAATGCACCTACTGTCTCACAACAGAGATATTCACCTCAGTGAAGAAAGTATACACATACTTGTGGGGTTTATAGGCCTTGTATTTTGTGTCATAATTTTATTCATCAAAATGTCTTAAAATAAATAGTTTGTGTGTTTTTCCTGGGCACGATGGTGCAAACTGCCCCATACTCTTAGTATGTTACTGTAAATGTTACTGTAAATGTTACTGTAAGCCTTTTGAAGACTCAGAATGTGAGACAGTTGTATGGGTTTAGAAGATGCTTTAGAACAAAATTAGGTTGAGTAATTATTTATTAGAGTTTAGCTACACTATAGACAAGATGTGAATGGGTAAATAAACTACAAACAATAAGAGAGAGAGCACATAGTTGGTGTGTTGGCGCCCCATACCTGGAATTTGCTTAGGGCCACTAAATCACTAAGTCCGCCCCGGTTGTCAGTTATAGAGAATGTTCTCATGCACATGAATCCACAATGCCAGCATTGTTCAACGTAACAGTCTGCTGTACAATTCACATTGTTTCTTGTTGATTTTGCAATGGCAGAGACAATCACAATAAAATATGCTTTACCAGGATGAAACCACCTGTTCTGTGTGTAACAATACTGTGTACATACAGTATATACAGGTGTATCTCAATAAATTAGAATGTCATGGAAAAGTTAATTTATTTCAGTAATTCAACTCAAATTGTGAAACTCGTGTATTAAATAAATTCCATGCGCACAGACTGAATTTATTGACTGAATTCACCATCTCAACAAATTAGAATATGGTGAAATGCCAGTCAACTAATCAACTCAAAACACCCACAAAGATTTCCTGAGCCTTCAAAATGGTCTCTCAGTTTGGTTCACTAGGCTACACAATCATGTCCAGAAGACAATCATTGACACCCTTCACAAGGAGGGTAAGCCACAAACATTCATTGCCAAAGAAGCTGGCTGTTCACAGAGTGCTGTATCCAAGCATGTTAACAGAAAATTGCGTAAAAGGAAAAAGTGTGGAAGAAAAAGATGCACAACCAACCGAGAGAACCGCAGCCTTGAGAGGCTTGTCAAGCAAAATCGATTCAAGAATTTGGGTGAAATTACAAGGAATGGACTGAGGCTGGGGTCAAGGCATCAAGGGCCACCACACACAGACGTGTCAAGTAATTTGGCTACAGTTGTTGTATTCCTCTTGTTAAGCCACTCCTGAACCACAGACAACGTCAGAGGCATCTTACCTGGGCTAAGGAGAAGAAGAAATTGACTGTTGCCCAGTGGTCCAAAGTCCTCTTTTCAGATGAGAGCAAGTTTTGTATTTAATTTGGAAACCAAGGTCCTAGAGTCTGGAGGAAGGGTGGAGAAGCTTAGCCCAAGTTGCTTGAAGTCCAGTGTTAAGTTTCCACAATCTGTGATGATTTGGGGTGCAATGTCATCTGCTGGTATTGGTCTACTGTGTTTTTTGTCACTGCACCCGTTTACTATTAAATTTTAGAGCACTTCATGCTTTCTTCTGTTAACCAGCTTTATAAAGATGCTGATTTCATTTTCCAGCAGGATTTGGCATCTGCCCACACTGCCAAAAGCACCAAAAGTTGGTTAAATGACCATGGTGTTGGTGTGCTTGTCTGGCCAGCAAACTCACCAGACCTGAACCCCATAGAGAATCTATGGGGTATTGTCAAGAGGAAAATAAGAAACAAGAGACCAATAAAATGCAGATGAGCTGAAGGCCACTGTCAAAGAAACCTATTCCATACCACCTCAGCAGTGCCACAGACTAAATAAACATACTTTCCAGAAGGCCAACAATTCACTAAAAATGTTTTTTTTTTTTTTTTTTAATTGGTCTTATGAAATATTCTAATTAGTTGAGATAGTGAATTGGTGGGTTTTTGTTAAATGTGAGCCAAATCATCACAATTAAAAGAACCAAAGACTTAAACTACTTCGGTCTGTGTGCATTAAATGTATTAAATACACAAGTTTCACAATTTGAGTTGAATTACTGAAATTAATAAACTTTTCCATGACATTCTAATTTATTGAGATGCACCTGTATGATAATTAACCTAGTGAATTTTTTTAATGGCTCCACTATATCATATTTAATCCAATTTAAAGTGCCAAGGTGACACAGTACAGTATAACAAGTTGGTCTTTTATAAAAGCCGTGTGGCTCCTTTCATATACAGTATGTCACAAAAGTGAATACACCCCTTACATTCCAGCAACCATTTTAGTATATCTTCTCAAGCGGCAATACCTGCATAAATTTTAGAGTAGTCAATGTGCAGCTTGTATAGCAGTATAGATTTATTGTCCCCTGAATATTACTCAACACACAGCCATTATTGTCAAAATAGCGGCAACAAAAGTGAGTACACCCTAAGTGAACTTGTCCAAAGTGTCAATATATTGTGTTAGCACCATTGTTATCTGGCACTGCCTTAATCATCCTGGGCATGGAATTGACCAGAGCTGCACAGGTTGTTGCTGGGATCCTCTTTCACTCCTCATGGAGCTGCTGGAAGTTAGACACATGATGCTTCTCCACCTTACACTTGAGGATGCCCCACAGGTTCTTAATAGGGTTCAAGTCTGGAGACATACTTGGCCACCCCATCACCTTCAGCTTCCTCAGCAAGGCAGTTGTCATCTTGGTGGTGTGTTTGGGATCGTTAACATATTGGAAAACTGTCGTTCTGCCTAGTTTCTGGAGGGAAGGCATACTTTTCTGCTTCAGAATGTACAGTACATAATGGAATCTATGTTTCCCTCAATGAACTGCAGCTCCAGCAGCACTCATGCAGCCCCAGACCATGATGCTACCACCACCATGCTTGACTGTAGGCAAGACACAATTTTCTTGGTACTCCTCACCAGGGCATCGCCACACATGCTGGACACTATCTGAGCCAAACAAGTTTATCTTATAGTCTCATCAGAACACAGGACATGGTTCCAGTAATTCACGCTCTTAGACAGGTTGTCTTCAGCAAACTGTTTGCAGGCTTTCTTGTGAGCCTGCTTCAGATGAGGCTTCATCCTGGGGCGACACCTATGCAAACCGACTTGTTGCAGTGTGCAGTATATGGTCTGAGTACTGACAAGCTGACCTTCTACTTCTGTAACCTTTAAAGCAATACTGGCAGCACTCATGCATCTGTTTTTTTTTTAAAGCCAGGTTCTGCACCTGACGCACAGAACAAGTGCTTAACTTCATTGATCGACCCTTGCAAGGCCTGTTCCAAATGGAATCCATCTTGGAAAACCTCTGTATGACCCTGACCACTGTAGTGTAACTCGGTTTCAGGGTGTTTCTGGACCTCTAATAGTCTTGGCCATCTTTGTGAAGAGCAACAATTCTAATTCTCAAATCCTCAGAGAGTTATTTGCCATGAAACATCCAGTGGTCAATATGAGAGATGTACTTAAAGCACCTAATTTTCACTGCTCTGATACAAGATACACAACGTTGCATGGTCCTGTCAAGCAGACAAAAACATAAACATGATGAATAGGACATGTGGCTTTGCATGGTTAAACAATATACTGCCTTTAATCACTTATGGTGTACTTACTTTTGTTGCCAGCTATTTTAACAATAATGGCTGTATGTTGAGTTATTTTTAGAGGACAGTAAATTTATACTGCTATACAAGCTGCACAATGACTACTCTAAAATATATCCAAGTTTCATTTCTATAGTATTGTCCCTTGAGAAGATATACTAAAATGGTTGCTGAAATGTAAGGGGTGTACTCACTTTTGTGACATACTGTATGTGACCTTGGGCAACAAAACCAGTCATAAAAGTCAATATTTTGAAACTGAGATTTATACATCATTTGAAAGATGAATAAATAAGCTTTTTTATTATTTATGATATGTTATGATAGGACAGTATTTGCCTGTGATACGACTATTTGAAAATCTGGAATCTGAGGGTGCAAAAAAATCCAAATATTGAAAAATATTGAAAAATATTGAGCCTTAGCATCATTAAATTCTTAGTAATGCATATTACTAATCAAAAATTAAGTTTTGATATATTTACTGTAGTAAATTTACAAAATACCTTCATAGAACATGATCTTTACTTAATATCCTAATGATTTTGGCACAAAAGAAAAATCAATAATTTTGACCCATACAATGTATTGTTGGCTATTGCTACAAATATACCTGTGCTACTTATGACTGGTTTTGTGTTCCAGGGTCACATATACAATCAGGTCTATATATATTTGATTCTAATAGTACCATTTGTACCATGTGTGCTCTGAACCCACATAATTCGGTCAAAGGAGCTCTGCACGCAAGCAAAACAGACAATTGTTAGACTTCCAATACAAAATAAATCCATCAGAGAGATAGCAGGAACATTAGGAGTGGCCAAATCAATAGTTTGGTACACTCTGAGAAAAAAACAATGGTGAGCTCAGCAACATGGGCTAATATTCATTTTTGGAGTGAACTAACTCTTTAAGGCAGTAATCGCCTGAAAAGTATTCTCTAAAGGGTATTTAAATGAACAATTTATTTATGATTATATTTATTTATTTCCAATTACAATGTATAAAATGTATGTGTATAAAAATGGTTAAAATTCCTAAGCATTTTATGTTATATTTTGTATTTATGTTATGTTTTATTTTATGTTATATTTTGTATATTTTTGTTAAAGTATTAAATTAAAGTCTGCACTTTAATTTTCATCTTGTTTCATTTTAATTCTATTCTGATGGCAAACAGAGCCGAAAATATGAAAATTGTTCAAATATATATAGACCTGACTGTAATTGACTTAAATAATGGTGTTTATAACCTCGTCAATGCTTAGTTCTCCATACATCAGTTTTTTCAAGCTGTTCAATCAAATATGGGTCTCTAATTTAGGCACATGACCTACATCCAAACCAGTGTGATGCAGGCCAAAAACGTGAGACCCTCAGGATGCCTTTGAGAACAGACATCCCCTGTGCTCAGGCTGTTTGATGTGGTGTTCAGTCGGCAAGCCCTCAATGGCTCCAAGCCTATCAGTGGTTGTGCTGTAGAGAGGAGGATCTCGAGCAATATAAAGCTCGGGAGGGAAGTAAACAGCAGTCACGGTGCGCTCCTCCTCTTCTCCATGTGCTTCCCCCACGCCTCTCCCTCCCCCTCATCAGAGCGGTGCTCATTTGCATAAAATGTGTGTCAGTAGGGCAGTGCTCACATGCAGCGTGCGCATGCAGCAGGCATTCCGATGGCAAACGAGTCCAAGCTCAGTCATCTACCACTGAGAGCAGAGAGGAGGCAGGAACAATACTATAGCCGCAGCGTGCCTGGGAAGGAAAGAAAGAGGGCGTGTAAAACAGTTCTTGGCATACAAAAACAAACAATTTAAAGGGCAAAGAAAGGAGGGGGGAACTAGTGAGGAAAAAGCTCAGTCACATTTCTAAGACACCTGAAAACGTGTTTATGTGTGTGATGCTTGTGCATGGCTCAAACTAGTTGCAGTTCTGCCTTGGAGAACGATACCAGCACATTGGCTCTGATTGTTTTGGAGGTATACGCTATACTGTAATGTACACGATACAGTATTTAACAACATCTTTCGAAGAGTGAAGACGGCACATCGCCCTGCTTACCTGAAGGACATCTGACATTAGAGAGTCGACTTCTTTTTCGAGACATTTCCTAACAGACTTCTTCAAGTTCTTGCCTTTGTGAACGGAATTTGAAGCACGCTGAAAATTATAGACGCGATTCAGATACTTGCTTTTCCTTCATCAACACTAGTAACAGACATCATGGACGGGAGTCCAGGTGAGTTAAAAACAATATATTGGCTATAAGTAGTAATACTGTTCAGTTATTTGATGAAAGATGAAAGGCTATTGATAGTATGTTTCATTCAGTCGTTTATTTATTTTAGCCAACTTTGTCATTCATGTCAATATTTTGTTTAACTTTAGAAAATGGTGAATACATTGGTTTCGAGTTTAGATATACCTTTGTTTTTATTTATATAGCGCTTTTAACAATACAGGTTGTGTCAAAGCAAAAAGATATAAAATTAACACACGTTCTCGTGATTGACAATAATTGATAATAATAAATGTCATATATATATATGTATGTATGTATGCATGCATGCGTGTGTGTATGCTGCAATTAATGTCCAATACATTTTTGACTATATCGCGAGCACGCCTAACTCTCTATCGATTTTGGCAAATGTTTCCGGTCTCGCGTTACACGTAAACAAACTCACGTGCAGCTCGCTCTGCTCGCGCACTCTTCCCAGTAGACTGTACACCATGACGCATCATACTTATAAATTAATCGTGAGCTGTTTCACTGCGTGACCTCCAACCAAACGTGTTGTTGCCAAAAATAAAGTTGCAGTCATAAAAACTAAAAGCTATCTAGTCTTAACTCTATTCAGTTTCGTATGTAATTTAGCACCGGTCTCCATTATAGGAGTGGGTAAAATCCAAACCAAACCTTGGCTACTGTCAAGGTTTTTCCTTTCAAACAGGTTACTTGTGTTCATACTGTGATTCATTAACCAAGTCACGCTCGTGTGCCGGTGACTGAGTGTCGTTACCTAGCGCTCCTCCTTTACATTAGGCTAACTCAAACACGTGCTCGATCCTGTCAATAACTGCTCATGAACATGTGAGAAGATAACGATCATTTATCCTGAAAGGAAACTCAGTTTCCATTTATACAGCACAGCAGGCAATAAACCAGTGTTTTGTTTACTTATCACATGGCCTTTCTTATGAGACATTTTCCCATGACTAATGTGAAGTTATTTTTTATATAGCAGTCATATAAATGTAATCTTAAACATTTGTATTTTTAATAAGTCTGAATGGAATGCATCTAGGTTAGTGTGATCCTGAAACACTGCTAAATCAGCTACTAGCTTATTTCCTCCTGATCAATATGACATAGTAAACTTTGGCAGCAAGTATACAAATTTTACATACTTAACATATCTCAGTAGGCTCTAAATATACTTTCTGTTATATTGTTCTCACAGCTTACAATTTGTTGTAAGGTTCAGCATCAGTGTGTTATTTTATGATGGGTTAGCAACATAACATTTACATTTATAACATCAGCATCTCTTGAAACACGTAGCTGTGCTGTCAATGTTACATTCAGTATGTAATTTTTGTGGGATTCTGGTGCCTGTGATTTCTTAGAAAGCTCAGTTTGCCACCTGCACGTTTTGCTTGTCATCGGGCATGATGATGTCAGGGCATAGTGGTATTCACACAGACAGACTTTCACTTTCACTGTCACGTGGATTAACTCTGAGCTCCACGTGCCACGCGTGATTTCCCAGGCACACACCCCCTCCTTGCTTGTGTTTTTGTTCCGGCAGCCCGTGTCTCATCCAGCCTCTGAAGGGAGGGAGGCTGGTCACTGGGTCAAAGTCAAAGAGGCACAGATTTGAGTTCAGATCTTTCTTCTCTGCCTGTGTGATCTCTATTAAGCACACGTGTTTATAACAAGCAGTTTTATGTGATAGAAGATGCCACTTTTAAAGCCATGAATGGCCAGCATACACTATTTTTTCTAAGTTCTAATCTTAAAATGTAATTTACCATAAAATATTATTTTAGTCTTTATACTTTAAAAATCTAATGTTTAATTCAGTGTATTACTTGTAATATTTAATGCCTATTTGTGCAAAGTGTTTGACAAACACAAAGCTCAAAGCTGTAATAAATATGTAACTTGAAGTATATTTGAAAACACCTGAACACCTGATGCATTAGGCACACTTTATTATTCCTTTAATACCACTCCTTTAAGGTGTGGTATTCAAAATGAATAAACAATATGAACAATTGAATGATAACAGCAATATTTGTTCATTTGTATAATTCTCATAAGTTATACTACACGTGTGAGGTCTCCAAGAAGATATAGTAATATTGACCTACTTTTTAGAAACGGCACACGTCTGACGGCATTCAGCTGTCTGAACAAACCTTGAAATAAGAAATCAAACCGACCCAGCCGAGAAAGCTCACCTGCCAAATCAGTGTAAATGGAATTTACTTAAAGGAAATTAAAATTCTTCCATTATTATTCTCCCTTCAACTTGTATAACATTCTTTTTTTTTCTTTTTTTTTTCTAAAAGAAGATATCATGAGGAGTGTTGGTAACCAAATAGTTTTAGTTACCATTGACTTCCATTATATGGACAAAAAACTCAATACTGTATGTAATGCACACAAAGGATGG
The DNA here is from genome assembly GCF_049309525.1 of Garra rufa. NCBI lineage: Eukaryota > Metazoa > Chordata > Actinopteri > Cypriniformes > Cyprinidae > Garra > Garra rufa. The sequence goes on from NC_133380.1 coordinate 28,500,427, forward strand.
CCAAAACATTGAGCTCAGAAATAATATGTAGTGTAAATAATAACATTGACAGGAAGCATAGTGCTTTAGCATTCACTTTTGTTTTGAAAGACTGCACATTCCAGGTGATTATAAACTCGATATAGTATATATCTTGCCACTAGTTATAATTACAACTAAATATGCCACACAATACTACATATTACAATGAAATTGTGATTAAAATCCACTAACAAAGTGATTATACTTAAAATCTATCAAATGAACACAGTCTACATCTGTCAGTTGTTATCATTGCTGTTGAGTTTGTTTTCTCTTGGCAGGTTTCACAAAAGGGCAAATTCAGACAATAACAACTGAAATTTAATAACCCGTTTATTTATTCATTGTTTCACTCACACACTCACATTAGCCCATGTGCATTTGAGAAAAAACTAAAGGAAAAAACAAAACAAGCTCGTATGTCGAATAAACGTGACCGTGCACGTTCATGCATGCACTCCAGTTTCCGGTGACTCAAGTATTATAAACACGGGCGCAATAAATATGGCCGTGGTTTCTGTTTTTAAGCCCTCTTCAAACGTGAGCAGCAGGCTGGCAGTTTGTGACTCTTTTTTTTTTTTCTCTCGTACTGCGGCTGTGCTAGACACGGGACTGCGGAAAGAGGCTTGTATTTTCGGGGCGTTCACTATGTCAGGAGTGCATGTGAGTCGGCGGTCAGGTGGCTGGCAGCTCTGGAGCGCGTTCCCGGGCGCGCCGCCAGAGGAGCGAGCAGCGCGTGTGGTGGGGGTGTGGGAGTTCTCAGATCCGTGTTTACGATTCTCAAATAGATTGTTCTTTTGAGTCGGTTCTTTTTAATGATTCGTTTTAACTGACTCGAGAAGGTTAGTAAGAGTAATCGTTTTGTACTGCAGTAAATAACTTTGCAACTATACCTACACGATAGAGACAAAAAAAAAAAGTGTTAGGAAGGTAGCAACACTAAACTGGAAGACGGATCTAAACTATAAAACGTAATTTATTACATAATAGCAACCAGGAGTATTTAGCTAACATAAAACTTGTGAAATGAATCATGCACTTCTTGAAACACTTTTTGGAGAGACGATACAAATTGATTGAATCACTGATGTGAACCGACTCGCTTACATCCGATTCCCCAACGTTGCACTCACACACGTGAGTCAGTCTGGCTCATCCTGGCCCATTTCTCACATGTTTGAGCCTTCCGCTGGCGTGGTTTGAAACATGTGATTCAAGATGAAGGATGAGCTGACAGACCGAGAGTAGTAGAGGGTTCAAACATGTGAGACATTTTTGAGTTTACATAGAAATTAGTGGTCTGGCAGCATTTTGAACTTCTTACTGTTCTGGGGAAGAAAAAAAAACGTGGATAGACCACATCCACGCCCTCTCTGAAACAGTTCACCAACAATTCCATTCATTTAATAGTAAACTGATTCAAATCGTGCATTGTATCTTTGATCAAGATACTAAGGATCAGGTTTACATGAAAACTGACTACTAAAATGCCTAAGCTAAATGATAAATTTGAGGAATTTGGTAGGATGGATTTAAACACAAAATTTGTAATCTGAGATGCAACTATACATACCTATTTGTAGTTGAAATTAGTCACACTATGTAAGAAACAAATTATGTAAGGTCCTGAGTAAAGGTTTAAGTAAATTGAGTAATTTAATGTATGCCTAAAAATAGCATATATTAAATTACTCATAGTAGATCTAGACAGGTGGAGCTGAGGGAGGTGGAAGTTTCTGAGGAGTGAGCTTATAGTGAACACTAAACCAGACTGTGTAAATGTCGAGCATTGCAGATTGCATTAGGGATCTATCAGTATGCACCATCTGGAGTTTCATGACTGAACTAGATATAAATAATAACAAGCCTGGCTTGCCATCATGTAATAGTCTTTCTTCTGCCCCTCTTTCACACACAGGTGGAGGAGTAATTCTATATGCAGGCTCAACAGGAAGCGCCAGCCCCAGTCCAGGAAGCCCATCCAGTGGGTACCAGACCCAGTCTCCAGCCTCACAGCCCTCATCCCCAGAGGAGGTGTCTTTCACTGAGCTCAGCTCCCTTAAAAAACATTCAGCTGGAAGCAATGGCAGTTCTGCAGGGGGCAACAAACTGGTTTTCCAATTTCCAGAAGTAAGCAGTGCTACTGCTGTAAACCCAGTTACCCCGACCGTAACATCATCAGGGCAAAACTCCTACTCTCATCCATTGGTCGGCAGGCGACCCAGTGGGTTCACCGGTGCCTTTACCAGTGAGTATTCTCTGCATTTTTTTCATATTGTCTCAAATTCGGTGACCACTGACCACTGCTAACAAACTGTTGCCAATTTGTGTTACTAGAAACCGGAGGTATGGTGTTGCTTTGCAAAGTGTGTGGAGATATTGCATCAGGATTTCACTATGGTGTCCATGCATGTGAGGGATGCAAGGTATGGACACACACATACACACTCAAATACACACTACTCGCTTATAAAATACTCTCAAAATGCATAACTGATGTGTTTAGTGTCAGTCTGAGACTGAGGCACAGTTCGCATATGCAATGTTTTACACACACACCTACAGAAACACACATTCACTCTTGTGGATCTTGTTTTATCCTCAGGGTTTCTTCCGCCGCAGTATCCAGCAGAACATCCATTATAAGATGTGTGTGAAGAATGAAAACTGTGTGATCATGAGGATGAACCGCAATCGCTGCCAGCACTGTCGATTTAAGAAGTGCCTCTCTGTCGGCATGTCCAGAGATGGTAAGAGCTTTAAACATACAGTTATGAACAATAAATAACATTATTATTCTTGCAGTATTTGCTAAGGGAAGTATCAGTATTGCTATCCATACTTTAGTGTTAGGTATGTTATTAGGTCGGTAAACAACCACCTTGCAATCACCTAGCAAGCCCCCAGTATACCTTAGTAATTGCTCTTTTCTAAGCAATTAGACCAGAATATTGACTGGTTGGTCTTAAGCCAGAACAACCACATGCAACACCCTAGCAACTGCTCAGCAATATGCTCGGTATTATTTAGCAACTGGATAATGCAAATTTCACTTTGAAAATCCAGTGATTATTTCTGGAGATTCGAGTAAGGGTCATGACAGTAGACAATGAACCTTTATTTGCCTTCAAAATTTTGCTAACATGACCTCACCGCTACAGTATATTTAAAAACATGAGTTCTATTCTCCTTTATATTTCCTCAACCCTCCATCCACCATCTGTTCTGTGCTGTTTGCACCTATAGCTTACACCCTGTTCTGACAGTTTTCTTTCACCACTGATTTATTAGTGTGGGCTCTCTGAAATCCCACAAGTCATCACTCACTGTAAAAACTGCAGCAAATCAGGTTAATTTGGGGAATTGGGGACACAAATAGCCAGAGCACCTAGTACACCGCAGTTTAATGTGTTTCCAGGTCTTTGTTTGCTGTACTGCAGGATTAATTAAGATCCAAATGCTAGCCGGGATTTAATAAAGTGCTTTGTCGATGTAACCCAGAAGCAAAGAAACCTTCATTTCAGTTAAATGTGATGCATAAACGAGCTAAAATATCTTTGCAATTTGTCCTCTAGCACACTTTGCCTATACAGGACAGTGTTGTCTCTGGGGAGCTTTGTAAACTGGGCTGATAATAAATCATATTTTCTGGGGCTAGTGTACATATTTAGGTGACCTAAAAAGTGGGAAAGTAAAGTGATATGCACCATCATATTTCAACGTCACATGATGTACTTGACCTTGTTTTCCTCCCTCCCCACTTACACTGTAATTACACTGAATTTCCAATTAATTTGTAAGTTTATGAATATATGAATAACTTTTTTTTATGATTTTTACTTTTTTTGTGGTGCCCTTAAATATATAAAAACCATAGCTACTATGTGGCTTACTGCATGATAGATGCCATTTTCTACCTCCATTGTATTATGTCATTGCACTTGTCACCTGAAACCTTGTCTCCTCTTACACTGCTCCACACCCTCACGTGATGGTGCTATATGATACCTCTAAACACAAAAAGCCCTCAAATGATTGTTATATTACAGACCTAAAGACCTAGTTTTGCAATAGCGCTTGTCTTAGCAGTTTTAACTTAACATTTCTTGCTAAAGAGATCTCACATTGCTCAACACTTGGTGCTCCTTATCATTCCAGTTTATCATCATATCATGTTCTTCTGCCCTACAACGTTTCACCACTTAAGTATTCCAACGCCTTCTCCTCTCTGCCCTTTACACCCCTAACCTGCTAACCCTTTAACTCATGACAGTATCTATTTCACCTGCTGTCATTTACTCCATCACTCGTTCCCTCAATGGCATCACCTCTGCTTCGGGTGACCCACTGACCCACTTCCCAATGGGATAAAGACACAGCAAGAGAGAAACAGGGGAATGGGGGGAGGTGTATTATACAGTAGTAGGATCTATAAATAGCTCTGAGAGGTAGAGTAGGGGGGAGATCAGATGAGAAAAATGTGGGAGAAGTAAACCAGAAGCTTTGAACAGCAGCTGTAATCTAATAGGAAAGCTTGGTGGTCTTTGTGATGTAATTTTATTTCATGTCTGTTATAAAAATGAATGTTGATTGGTTCTAAAGGACATCATATATTAAAACCATCCACAAAAATGTGTAAATGTAAGGTAGTAAACTAAAACAGGAACCTCTCGCTGCTGTATAGCTTTCCACAGCATCCAACTATTAACAGCCAAAATTATGCTTCCCTTTAAAAAACACTGTCCAGGGGACATCATTTTTCTTATAAGCTGTGTCTACTGATGTCCACACACACCGTCCGTCCATGCATAAACAAAAGTACAAGTGATTTGAGGACTTGGGGAAAAAAACATCTATCAGCCAAAGTATTTAAGTGTGCAATATGGAACAGAATGTGGAAAATTGAGAAAACTTGGGCCTTGAGAGTTCATATCAGGGACTATATCTTGCATTTAGGGCATATATTTGATCAATTGTTGCTTTCCTTGGGAATCACACCAATGACCTTGGCATTTTAAGCACCATTCTCTACTGCAGAGGTGTCCAACCTCAGTCCTGGAGGCCAACTGACTTTTTAGAGTTTAGTTCCAACTTGCCTTAACACACCTGCCTGAAAGTTTCTGGTATGCCTAGTAAAACCTTGATCAGCAGGTTCAGGTGTGTTTAATTGGGTTGGAGCTAAACTCTTCAGGACAGTGACCTTCCAGGTCTGCTCTAATGTGACGTAACGTGGACATGTAGGCCAAGTATGGTAAACCATACTCCGAGTTTGTAGCAATTGTGGGTTGGGTGCTTTGCTCAAGGGCACCTCAGTTGTTGGTAATGAGGGTGGAAGAGAGCGCTGTTTGTTCAATTCCCCACCTACATTGCAATATTATAAAGCTGTAAGATAATGGAAACCTTTGTATTGTACACATTTATGTATCATTCTTCTATATATTAACATTTATACCCCCATTTTTTTTCCAGCTGTGCGATTTGGGCGCATTCCGAAGCGTGAGAAACAACGCCTACTGGATGAAATGCAGAGTTACATGAACAGCCTTAATGAATCAGCGTCCATGGACATGAACTGTACTACACCCACCGAGACTACTACCAGCTCTGAAGATGGCCAGTCGGAAGAGGCCATTGGTGCTATCTCTCAAGCTTATCGCAATATCTTTGTAAACGGGGAGAAGTTGTTAGTGAAGGTTGACAATGACAACATCAACGTCAATAAAAACAATCCTTCTTCCTTCTGCCATAATCCAATACAAGAATCTGGCTACAGCCAATCTCACCCTCAGCCAAACATCTCACACCAAGAACATTCCATCCATTCCACAACAAGCTGTCTACCCCAATCCAGATGCCCGGTCACCAACCATGACAACAAACCGCCAACCCATGTTATAGACAACAGTCACTATAACTTCCCACAGTCCTCAAGTCCCAGTCAGGGAACTACACCTTCTCAAAGCTATCCATCGAAGTACAACAATTATTCCACTCAGACGTCTTGCCCTTGGAGACTGAGCCCTGGTGCTAAAGTTCTGGTATGTATCTATGATGGAATATGAGTTGTTGCAGGTCTTGGTTTACTATTTTGTATAACTATAGTTTCTAAAACAAATGTTCTCTTTCTGTATTTCTCTAGGCATGTCCTCTCAATGCATGTCCAGTTTCCCCAGCCAGTCACTCCAGTCAACAGGTCTGGGAAAGTTTCTCCCAGTGTTTCACTCCAGCAGTTAAAGAAGTGGTTGAATTTGCCAAGAGCATTCCAGGGTTTCAAGCCCTGAGTCAACATGATCAAGTCATGCTGCTGAAGGCAGGAACCTTTCAGGTGAGAAACGTTAAAGTCTGTTTTCAGATCAGTTCCAGTCAGACTGTCCTAACCTAGGTGCACATGCTGAAAAACTGAACTGAACAAAACAAAATGAGAATGAACCTTTATAGCCCTTATATGGGGTCTCTATCACAAGAAGACAGGTTCTAGTGTTTAACATTATTTTTCTAACCCTTACTTTGGTTCATTGCAGGTTCTAATGGTGAGGTTCTGCTCGCTGTTTAATGCCAAGGAACGTACTGTAACATTCCTGAATGGTCAGACCTACCCGTTGACATCCCTGCGAGTGCTAGGCATGGGCAACCTTCTGGACGCCATGTTTGAGTTCAGCGAGAAGCTGGGGAACCTGGGTCTGGAGGCCGATGAGATGGCCCTCTTCATGGCTGTGGTGCTGGTTTCTGCAGGTACTTTGGATTTCCAACTATTACTTCTTGCGAGAATTTTTACATGCAAGCAATATCTGAGATGCTCGCTTTAGGTAGTTGCTTGTGTAGACAGTATTTGTACATGATGTCCCTGGTACTCATCATTACCTTCCTTTATTCCAGATCGTTCAGGTATCTTGGATATGGGGGCAGTAGAGCAGCTCCAGGAGGATTTGATCGGCGCTCTTCGTGCTCTCATCACTCGCCGAAGACCAGAAGACAGCTCACTCTTTCCCAAACTCCTGCTACGTCTGCCTGACCTCCGTACCCTCAACAACCAGCACTCCGAGAAACTCCTCGCCTTCCATATTGACCCCTAAGAACAGAAAGAGACAATTGCCAAAGTCTGCACGTTGATAATAAGGGGTCAAAACATTGAATCAGGGTGCTCTTCTTGTACAAATAAGCCATGCATAATTCAGGATGAACATCTGATTTTTGACTGGCACTTACACAGACACCTCAGACTTGCTCCACCACAAGAAAAAACTCACATTGAACTTTATCAGTGTAATATATGAAGTACAGAAGTATGGAGCAGATGCTGGACATTTGGACATTTCAGGAGCGTTTTCAAGAAATTGAAAAACAGAGGAGATAGATTTTTTTTTTCTACACAGATGACTGACAACATCAAGAAGTGGTGGATGTTTTTAAACAGTGCTGTTTTGTAAACAGTGTTTTTCAGTGTCGGTATAAAGTTTTGGAGCATTATAAATATATTTCTCACTCCAGATGCTATGCATTTATCATGTTGTTCAACACATTGTACAATTTTTCAGATAAACTTCATCATCAGCTATTTAAATTAAATTGCACAATTCAATTTCATTTAACATTCTTATATCTCTTTGTGGACCTTTATAAATATTGTTTATTGCTTATGTCAGACAGTCGAAACCTTGGTTGTAAAAAAAACATGTATTATAATTGAAATATATAATAGTTTCTTATAACTGTATAATACTGTAGTATGTATTCATGTGTGCTAATGTCATGACAATACCAGGGACATTGGGTCTTTAATGAAGAAAGAACTGATAAACTTGTATTTAAAGTGTTAAACCAATGTAATTTACAAGAGCTCTGCATGGATATGGTTTATTCCACACTTTGCAGTTCAGAATTTTCTGAAAGAGTGTCTTTTGTATCAGAGGGTGGGTTGCAGCAAAGTGGACTTTGCCATGTCTACACAAATTCAATTCATTTATTTCATGTGCATCTAAATGTATATTTGGTAAATGTTTTATGTTTATCTTTTTACATAGAGATGGAAGATTATGTGATAATAAAAGCTTACCTTTCAAGTTGTGTAAGGTATTGGGGCTGAGTATTTTATGTACATGTATAAGCTGTGTCCTGAGCACTGCACGTTCCTTTGCACATAGAATGCTGATGGTGCACAATGGTATCCTAGCAACAGGCAAATGGCACTGGCAGGCGTATGGAGCTGATGTATGATATATGCCAAGATTTTCACCTTCATTTAAATAATGGCTCCAGGGGTCCAACCGCGAATGGGAATCTTTGTTTCCTTTCATACATTTTTTTTTAATCAATAAATTGAGGACAGAATCACTATGCCATTAGAATATAGTATTGTAGCACAGAATAATCAGTCTAGAATAATTATCAGACTAGTGAATTCTTCCTCTTTATTAAAATATTAGATAGTTAAAATGCTCATGGTAGAATGAGGATGAGGCAACAGAACTAAACATAACATTATACAATGAAACCTCTCATCGTATGTGACAAAAAATCAGGGAGAAACTCACTTGTGTATTGTCCCTTTTCTTTTGCTCTGCATAGATTTGGTAAAAAAAAAAAAATTCTTTTGTCAAAAAATGTTAGGATGTTAAGTAAAGATCATGTTCCATTAAGATATTTAGTACATTTTCTACTGTAAATACATAAAAACTTAATTTGGATTAGTAATATGCATTGCTAAGAACTTTATTTAGACAATTTTAAAGGTGATTTTCTCAATATTTGTTTTGAACCCTCAGATTCCAAATTTTAAAAAAGTTGTATCTTTACCAAATAATGTCCTATCCTAACAAACCATACATCAATTGAAAGCATATTTATTAAGCTTTCAGGTAATTAATAAATCTTTTTTTTTTTTTTATTGATCCTTATGACTGATTTTGTAGTCCAGGGTCACATATAGAAATTAAAATATGTATATGAATATGTATATGTATAGGACCAGAGACCAGAGCTATTTTAGAGCTACAACGATTATATAGAAACCAATAATGTTTGATAGCAATGGAATTGCGTACAGTACGGGCGCCCTCTTGAGGTTGCTGTTTCATAATACATTTAAATGAACAGTAACATTAAAATATCATTTTGCACTGTACCTTTTACCGTTTCTTGTCCAGTTAAAAAATGTCGCAATTTGCAAGCCAAATAAGTAATAAAAATAAAAATGTTGTAGCGCTGAGATTGAACTCATGAGACAATCATATAAAAATAGCATTATATAATATTAAATAAACATAATATTATATAATACTATACACACACACACACACACACACACACACACACACACACACACACACACACACACACACACACACTTATATATATAAACAAAGACAGACCATATTAACAATACTAATATGGTCTGTACTAAGGATTAACATATCATAATTTCATATAAATTAAAACTACAAACGTTTAACTTTTGATTCATTTGCACTTCTTAAAAATCTGCAAAAGATTTGAATAGATGTTATACATTGATTAATTATTTGTTAATGCACAACACTTTTACTGCTATTGAGGTGTGAAACAGGTAAGGTTAGGGACAGGTTTGATAGTATGATTAGGTTTAAGGCTTGGTTAAGGAGTCAGGAGTGTACAGGCAGATGTTTGATTACTATGGGAACATGGTTCAATCTGTTTATATTACATTGTTTTGATAAATAAAAAAGCAATTAAAAAAAACAGATTTGTTTTCTGGTAATATAATCAAAAAATAATATGTGTCGAGGCAAACATGTTTTGCACCCACATTATAATGTGTGTTATTTTTTAACCAAGCATTTAGCTCAATTTAACTAACCACCCTTTACACAAACATTGTTACATCAGCTAATAGTCTGATGTCCATAAAGTTAATAATAAATGATTAAATATTTATAAACATTTACAGATAATGAATAGTCTCAACTTTAGATTGGGTACTGCAGAAACATGATCAAATGATTTGTAAAGATGTGTGAATAAAGTGAATTCAGGTCATTTGGGACACTTTTTACCATCTATATGGTAGGTAATAATGATTAGTAAACATTTATTTACAAATGAAGTCTCAACTTTAGATTGGGTCCTGCAAAAACCTGAACAAATAATTAATAAATGTTAATTTTGTTACGAAGTCTACACAACAAACAAAAAACAAATTTACAGTATGAATCACACAGACAGTAATCAAGTTAATGAATAATATCATAACATGAATAGTTTGTGAGTGCTTAAAATGACCAATTAAGCTATTTTTAGTAGTACTTCATTTTCCTCATGTACATACTATGTAGTACTTATTATAGTAATTACAATAGGTAATAGGTAACCCTGAATTTAAATTTAACCCTACCTATCTATCATAACAGTTTTTATTAATATTGGTAAAAGTAGCATAAAACACATCCTACTTAAACAGAGCTAAACTTTCCATAAATTAGCTTAAATATCCATAAATTTATTATCAGTAGGCTACACTCAAACCTGCACAAATCTGCAGATGATATTGCATGTATTCAGAACAACAATAAAAACAACAATTATGCAATTTAACTTATGGGTTACACTTTATTTTAAGGTGTCCTTGTAACAGGCTAATTATACATTTAAGTGCTGAGTAATATTAATGAACTACATGTACTTATATGGTTAGGGTTAGGGTTAAGGTTTGGCTTAGTGTTACTTGCATGTAATTATCTATAATTAATTGTTATTATAACAGTAAGTAGGTCTACATGTAACGTGAAACAAGGACACCCTAAAATAAATTGTTACCGATTTATTTTGTACGTGAAACCAATACATTTTATTTGGAATTACATACAGTAAGTGCGCCCTCTTGAGGTTCCTGTGCCATATTACATTTACATGAACATTTCTTTCTTTCTTTCTTTCTCTGCTCATCATATTCATGTGTCTGTATATTGAGTGTGTTGTAGGTTTGTGTTTTATTGGTTTTCTCCCCTCTTCCTACCCTCTTTACTCCCACTTTTCCACAGCTTTACAAGTTAGCGTCTTTTTCAAATCTGAGATGTGAACGACCAGTCCAGAAACAGGGGGGTTTCATGACACTTTAAAGACATTCGTTTTAATAAAGCCTTACAAATTATTTTATAATACAGTCAAGCGCGAAATTAATCATACCCCTGGCAAATTCTGACTTAAAGTTACTTTTATTCAACAAGCAAGTTTTTTTGACCGGAAATAACACAGGCTTCTCCCAAAAGATAATAAGACGATGTACAGAGGGCATCACTGTGGAAAAGAATATTTCTCAGCTTTTATTTACATTTGAACAAAAAGTGGCATGTCCAAAATTATTCACACCCTTCTCAATAATCAATAGAAAAGCCTTTATTGGCTATTACAGCAATCAAACGCTTCCTATAATTGCTGACCAGCTTTTTTGCATGTCTCCACTGGTATTTTTGCTCATTCATCTTTAGCGATGAGCTCCAACTCTTTCAGGTTGGAGGGTCTCCTTACCATCACCCTGATCTTTAGCTCCCTCCACAGATTCTCAATTGGATTTAAGTCAGGACTCTGGCTGGGTCACTGCAAAACGTTGATGTTTTTGCCTGATTACCATTTCTTCACCACTTTTGCTGTGCATTTTGGGTCGTTGATGTGCTGAGATGTCCACTGGTGCCCAAAGCTAAGTTTCTCTGCAGACTGCCTGATGTTGTTGTTGAGAATGTTGATTTCATGGTGCCATTTTGCTGTGATTATGTTCCCTGGTCCAACAGCTAAAAAAAAAAAAAAACACCCCCAAAACATTAGGTTCCCACCACCATGTTTGACAGTGGGGATGGTGTTTTTAGGGTTGAAGGCATCTCCTTCAATTCTCCTTCTCCTTCCAATTCAATTTTTTTTTCATCTGACCATAAAATAGAAGACCAGGGGCCTCATTTATAAAACTTTCTTACGCACTGATTTGATCTTAGAGTGTTCGTACGATCAAATCCACGTCAAAGTACAGATTTATAAAAACCGTCTTTGACGTGGAAAAGTACTTATCTCCACGTCAGATTCCAGCTTGGCGTACGACCGTTTCCTTGTGGTAATGCCTGGTATTGCAGATACTTCAGCCTCACTATAATTTGATTTCTTGCACTCCTTTTTACTTGTCATTGTCACAGAGTTTTTGCTTTAGGAATGAGCTCATTTTATATGTTAATTAATTAAGCAGGGGCGTTTCGACGGCGGAACATTCAGCTGCACACAATTCCACGATCATTTGTGATTTATAACCGAATGACTGGCGTACACATGGATTTCGTGGTACGTTCGTTTTCTCTGAATCGCTCTTACGATCAAATCAGAAAAGTTCTTAGATAAAATCAAGGATGGTTTCTACGCAAGTCTTTATAAATGAGGCCCCTGAAGTCTTCTTTTTTGTCCAGATGAGCATTTGCAAAGGCCAAGCGGGCTTTTGTGTGTCTTATCTGGAGAAGTGGTGTCCTCCTTGGTCTGCGTCCGTGGAACCCAGTGGTGTGCAGTGTCCGTTGGACTGTCTGCCGTGAGATGATGCCACCAGCAGAGCCCAAATTCATCAGGATGGCCTTGGTGGTGATCCTTGGATTCTTTTTTACCTCTCTCACTATCCTCCTGGCCAGCACAGATGTCACTTTTAGCTTCCGACCACGTCCTCTGAGATTTTTCAGTGTGGAACATCTTGTATTTTTTAATAATACTTTGCACTGTAGCCACTGGAACTTCAAAACATTTAGATATGATCTTATAGCCCATTCCTGACTTGTTAGCAGCCACAATGCGCTGCCGCAGGTCCTCAGTGAGCTCCTTTGTCTTAGCCATACTGTCCACAAACCAACAGCAGAGAGCTTCTGTTTTTCACCTGTTGAGTTGATTAAAACAGCTGTTCCTAATGAATCAGTAATTAGGTTGCTTTAGAACAGCTTGGACTATTTGGAATGGTATAGAACTTTGGATTTTCCTATAGACTGTGACAGTTTGCAAAGGGTATGAATCATTTTGGACATGCCACTTTTTGTTCAAATGTAAATAAAAGCTGAAAAATATATTTTTTCCACAATGATGCCTCTTGTACATCGTCTTATTATCTTTTGGGAAAAGCCTGTGTCATTTCCGGGTATAAAAAAAAAAAAAAAAAAAAAAAAACTTACTAGTTGAATAAAAGTAACTTTAAGATAGAATTTTGCAGGGGTATGAATAATTTCTGGCTTGACTGTATATTCTTTACGTTTCTTGTCCAAGCAAAATAGGCTGCAAGTTATATCCAACAATAACAAAATCAAATACACATTTATTCAAATACATTCAAAGAAACAAATAATTTGTCACTGACTTTCATTGCTGCTAACTCTTGTTGAAGGCTATTTGGTGAAATAAATCTCTGTTTAGTTGTAGTTGTTGGGATTGGGAATGTTATGAACATGCTGATACGTGGATAATAGAAAGCTGCTGTAGCACTGAGGTTACGTAAAGCTCTGCGATCAGCTGTTTGAGAAGCAACTGACCTCATCTCCCCTCAGAGCAGAGAGAACATGCCGTCATTGAGCTGAAACATTTGAAACCTTAGAGGGTGAGTCATAGCTGTGCTGTGACTGTGAAATGAAGGACTGTTATTTTGAGTTATTAATAAGTAATTACTATTATTGCAAACCATAACAATTTATAAATAAATAAAATTTAACTAAAATGTTTATTTATAAGTATATTACTACTACTACTACTACTACTACTACTACACATATACACATAACTGTTTCAACTTGAAATTTGTAACTTGAAAAATTTGTAATAAATTGGAATTTGTGAACACAGAAATATAAAATCATGTGCTTATCAAAGCCAAAGTTATTACTATTGAACTGATACTATAGGCCATAAAAAGGGAACAGCTCCCTCTACTGACATAACTAGCATGTTAACTTAGATGAACTTTAAGAAAAAATAAACAGAAAAAAAAACTAAGATCTTTCTTTCCCTCTAGTCTAGGTCATATAGTATAAATCTACACAAATCGTATTATAGTTAGCCCCACTGACTTGGAGGCTTCCAGGCACTGTAGAAATAAACCTTTAAACCTTTAACTTTCTTAACACATAGCTCATTAGCACTGTCGAGTCATTATAAAACCAGCCTTACGAAAGCCATGAAGTCATTGTTTCACAAGCTGATTGTCACATAACCCACAACCAGCGGACGGACAAAACTTTTCCGCTAATAAATATTAATCTATTAATATTTTAATTTTTAATAATATTACATTGTTAATAGGCCACACAACATTAATAATGTGCTTATAAATCATTATTGTTCACATATAGTCACACAAATTGGCTATAATTGCTTTTAAAAATACTTTAGTATTATGAAATGCAAAACAATTGGTAAAACAGCGAAAATGTAAAAAGTGAACATACGCTCCAAAAAAAGTCCATAAATAATGGGCCAATGTTATGTGCTAGCAATTTAGATGTGTGTATCGTTCTACATTGTGGTAAAAAGGATGCTTTTGCAGTGATGCCATAAAAGAACCATTTTTGGTTCTCCAAAGAACTTTTCAGTGAACAGTTTTTAAAAGAACCATTTTGAAGAACATTTAAAAAGTCGTAAGAACCCTTTTCAACTATTTGAAAGGTTACATGGATGGTCAAGGTTCTTCTTGGAACCATTGATGGCAATAAAGAACCTTTATTTTTAAGAGTGTATGGAGCTGTCTGAAGTGTGAAGTAGACTCTTTCCCTCGATCAAAATCAAGGGGTTGAAGGTCTGTTTTGAGGGTTTGAGGGTTAAATTTTCAGCTAAAGGCAGTTCATCTTTGAATTCAGTGATGTCATCACTTCAGTTCAAATAGTATTCAATATCGCTGGAAGTTACGTGTCCCCAACTACACTCTTAAAGGTTCTTTATGGATCCATTTAGACAAAAAGGTTCTTCTATGGCATCGTGAAGCACCTTTATTTTTAAGAGTGTAAGCAAGCCAGAGGTGACAGCGGCAAGGAACCAAAACTCCACAGGTGACAGATATGGAGAAAAAAAACCTTGGGAGAAACCAGGCTCAGTCGGGGCCAGATGAAACCAGCAGTTTGTTCCAATGTCAGATTGGTCTTGCGCCGATTGCCATCTAGGTGACAAGGTCTTCATTGATGGAGCTCATCTAGCTGTAGAGGTCGTCTCTAGGTGCTGATCCACCATCTGAGCTGGGTACGGACTAGATCCGGGGGACTGCAATGACCATCTGATCTGGTGGCTACGGTGACCTCGGAATAAGAATGAATAAGAAAATGATCTGCAACCCGCAGTTGATTTTTATATTCAAGGTATTATCAAATTGCCAGAGTTTGGAGAATGCAGTGGGCGTGAGGGACTATAATGTGAAAAGAGCTCACTCAAGTACTGAGGAGCTGAACCATCGAGGGCTTTATAAGTAATTAGCAAGATTTTAAAATATATACAATGTTTAACAGGGAGCCAGTGCAGTGTTGACAGAACTGGGCTAAGAGTGTATGGAGCTGTCTGAAGTGTGAGGTAGACTCTTTCCCGCTATCAAAATCGAGGGTTTAAGAGACTTGAAGGAAGTTTGTGTGTGTGTGTGTGTGTGTGTGTGTGTGTGTGTGCCTGGTATTCATCACGTTGTGGGGACCAACGTGTAAAAACAATTTATTTATGTTTCGGTTCAAATAAAATTAATCTGCATTTAGATCCTTCTCCTCATTTTTGCCTAACCCACTGTGACAATTCTCCATGAAGATGCCTTTATTGTCTCCAACTTCTAATGTTTTTACTGTTAATAGTATTTTATTAAAAAGAAGTGAAGTTGTCTTCTTAAGTTATGTCAGCCACAACCATAACTGTTTTTTTTTTCTGAAAACGTTTATTAAATACATATTTATTAATACATTTTAAAAAGCACAGATTTGTGAAGTGACCCTTAGAACACATAGATTGTAACAACAGTGCTAGAGCTCTATCAGTGTCGGTATTTGTGTGGTTTTTGTTATTATTTTTATTTTATTGCACTTTCAATAAAACAGGATTTATGTACTGTACTTATTATATGTATATAATAATAATAATAATAAATAATAATAAATAATAAATAATGTCATCTTTGTATGTACTTATGTAGCATCACCTTTATCCTTTAGGCCTTGTTTATCCGTCATAATGTGCTTCTTTGTTCCACATAACTCTAAATATAGCACTGTTTTCTAATGAAAGGTTGTATCACAGATCAAGTGAAACCCCATCCTCTGTGTTGAAGGTGGTATTTTCCCGCTCAATCCCATCATGTCATCTACAGTAGTACTGAGATGTTGCTAGAATGAACTCCTAAAGCCCTGTGTGGAGGAGGGACTGATGGGAACGTAAGAAGGATTAGCCTGAATAGACACTATAAAAGACTAAATCTCCACTGCAGCACACATGAAGCACAGACTGACCCACATCCAGAACAAAGGACTAAAACTGCTCTGTTTGTCCACATCATAAGGGGGAAAATAAATAAATAAATAAGATGACACAGAAAAAGGTAAGGTATCTTATCAATTCTATCAATTCAGTCGAACAGTACACTGTAAAATGATGCTGCAATTAGTTATATCAACTTAAAATATGCTGAGATAACTTAAACCTCAAACGTACGTAAACTAAAGTTAAATGAACTTCTAATTGTAAGTCAAGCATGAACACATTTTTTTTAAGTTGAAACAACAACTTGTAATTAATTCTAATGTTGATTTTTTTATGTTAAGTAATCAGCAATATTTGTGTACAGTGAATAGAATAGAATAGAATAGAATAGAATAGAATAGAAATCAGGAGACTTCAAGTCCTGTAAGCACAGTAGAAAAAGTGAATTAATGTAACATATGATGTTAATAAATAAAATAATGGTTTTACATCTATGTCATAAAAACTGAGCAAATAATTTCATGTTAATAGAACAGCAATACAGAAGCAGTGTAATAAAACCTCAGAAGACACTGCTTCAACATGCATATTTCTATAAAGAGATTATTCTGACTATTTATAGATCAGGTTTCCTTCGTCATACGCTTATATCTTATGGTTTATTTTGCACAGGTCTGTTAATCTCTAAACTGGATTTAATCAAATCATGAGCGTACAAACAACACTGAAGTTATACAAGCATTTTATCTGATATTTCCCCTTGCGAAAAAGACCTTAAACTACATTCTCATATGAAATGAAATGATTATGTATTCACAGGTTGCACCAACAGTCCAAACTGTTGAAGGAAACATGCCTCCAAGCTATGAAGAGGCAAATGCAGGTACAGCTGTTTACTAATATCTTACTATAATTAATCAATTATTAATTAGAACAAACATTTTGCCTTTTGTCAGATATGTAATATTTTCTTGTCTTGTCTTGTTTTAATTTTATTTTATTATCTCTTTACAGGATGTCCTGGTTACTATGGTGATGGAAATTTTTCCTGGGATGATATGTTTATTAGAAGAGTTTTTATACGAAAGGTAGCAACTGAAATATTTAAAGTTCATTTAAATTAGCCATAGAGGACTCTCAAATTAAAATGTTTTTGAAAATTGTAAAAACAATACACTTACTTTGATCATATTCTTGCAGGTTTATTCAATTCTGATGCTGCAGCTCTTTTCAACAGTAGCAGTCATTGCTCTCTTCACATTCTGGTAAGTAACCGATTCTTGATCTGTAAAACTTGATGGCATTTTAATAATACACACTCTTAAAAATAAAGGTGCTTCACGATGCCATAGAAGAACCCTTTTTGTCTAAATGGTTCCATAAAGAACCTTTAACATCTGAAGAACCTTTCTGTTTCACAAAAGGTTCTTTGTGGCGAAAGAAAGTTCTTCAGATTATAAACTGGTAAGAAAGAGATGGTTCTTTGACTGAATGGTTCTTTGTGGAACCAAAAATGGTTCTTCTATGGCATCGCACCTTTATTTTTAGGAGTGTATGACATTATCTCATCACTGAATCAATTACACTATCAAAAGTTAGGGGACAGTAAGATTTACTTTTTTTTAATCATTTTATTGTTATTCAGCAATGTTGCATTACGTTATTTAAAAGTGACAGTAAAGACGTTTATAATGTTATAATTTTATTTCTATTTTAAATAAATGTTGTGCTTTTGAACTTTCTATTCATCAAAGAATTCTGAAAAAAAAAATCAATTGTCACAAAAATGCGAAGTAGCACAACTATTTTCAATGCAAATAAGAAATGTTTCTTGAGCAACAAATAATTAAAATGATTGGATTAGAACAACTTTAGAACAATAGTTTGTAATGTATTAAATATGTTAGCATAATATATTTTGTATTGACTGTTGTACACTCCTGACTTTTTTCTCTCTGCTTTAGTGCTCCAGTGAGGATATACATTCAAACACATCCTGTTTTATACTCCTTGTCAAAGTATGTAATACTACTGTTTTAATCAGTAATCAAAATGTTTAATATAAATGTTTTAAAATTGAGCATTCTAACTGTATCTCTAACTGTGTTTGTGTTTTGCAGTCTTCTGTTTCTTGTCACATATATCACATTGGCTTGCTGCGGTGATTTGAGGTAAGTCAATAAACTGTTGATAAATTGCAGTTGTGGTTATATACTGGTTATACACTCATCTATATATATATATATATATATATATATATATATATATATATATATATATATAAAACAATTGGGAGAACATCATAATATAATAGTGGTATCCTTCTCTATTACAGGAGACAGTTTCCATGGAATCTTATTCTTCTTTCAATCTTTGTGAGTATCTGTTTAAAGACACGTTAAAGGAATAGTTCACACAAAAATGAAGATTTCTTGTAAATTTACTCACCCCCTTCCAAGATTTAGATAAGTTTGTTTTTCCATGGGAACAGATTTGGAGAAATGTAGCATGCTATCAATTGTACCAATGGATCCTCTGCAATGAATGGGTGCCATCAGAATGAGTGTCCAAACAGCTGATAAAAACATTACAATACTCCTCAAAACTCCATTCAATCAATTAACGTCTTGTGAAGGCAAAAGTGTGTTTGTAAGAAAAAAAAAACAATTAAAACAAAAACGAATCCATCAAGTCGTTTTAACTTTGGTCAAAATAACAGTTAATAAACTATAATAAGATTTCCTCCAGTGAGAAAGTCCATTCCCTGTTGTCCTTTTACATCAAAACCCACCCACATAATTGTTTAGAGGTTTTTTGATTTGCATTTCTGTCCTGAATCAGATTACTTTTTCACTGGATGAAGCGTTGTTATACATTATCGATTCGTATTTTAGCCATAAGCAAAGATTTCACAGCAAAAAAATGCTTTTCCTACACTGTCAGAAAAAATGTGCAAAATTTGTACCTTCAGGGGTACAAAGGCTTGTCACTGGGGCAGTACCCTCAAGGGTACACCCGTTGTACCCTTTCACATGGGTACATATCTGTACCCTTGCAGTATGTACCTTACAAAGGCAAATATGTACCTTTGCTGACTAAATTGTACCATTTAGTGCTATGGTACCATAATGTACTTTTAAAAAAGGTACAAATTTGTCTTTTTTAAGGGTACTGCCCCAGTGACAAGCCTTTTGTACCTTATGGTGGCAAATCTGTACTACATACAACACATTAAAAAGGCCAGGATGCTGTTTATCACATTTATTAAACATTCAAAACATTACATTCTCACATTTTTCACAGGATGAATGTTTTAAGCTCTATCACAATGTCATAACAGGATGCATATTGCAAAATTTTACTTAAAAAAATAAATAAAAATTTCATACTCAAAACTGTTCTTATAAAGCAAAACATTTTTTCCAACAGTACACATTTCATTAATTGATTATACCCTAACATTTTATCACAAAATAAGCTCTACCTCAATGTGTCTTAAAAGGATGCAAATATTGAGCAATTCTTTTTTCCAAAAACAATTGTTTATACTATTTCTAACTTTTTTAAAACATTTTATAAAATTGCAAATATCAAGAATATTAAGCTTAATATTAAATTTTTCATAATCAATACATCCCATTAAGTAAAATTTTCTACTGCATTCTACATTTTCTAAAAAATGTTTTAAACATTAAGAATCAAAAACAACCCTTTTCCAACAGTACACATTTCATCAATTGTAACTTTATATGCGTAAATTCTTTTTATCACAAACCCATTTTTACCAAACGCAGTACTACACTAATACACAGTACTAATTGGAACTTTTTAAACATTCTTGAGGATCACAAACTACTTATTTATCATAAGCAGAGTACACGGCAAGGGCCTGAAAGTCCATCTCTTGCCCTGGTTTTATAACACTTCATTCAAAGTCAACTTTTACTGCGTATGCATGGAACTGTGAATCATACAACACTGGTATTAAAAAAACTTGCCACATTATATATATATACACTGTTGACATTTAAAATGTATTGGATTTAAATCACTTTTGAAACACTGAATGTCGAAATCTTCACCCTTGTGTATCAGTATATTTGGCATTTTAACACAGGATATTAATTATTCGGGTGATAGATATTGGAAGGGGCTTGCCACCCACCTCAGTTATCTTTGCTATGGCATGCTGCCAGAAAGTCAGTGAATTCTTCATGTAGGGTGGACAAGCCAAGTTGAAAACAATAGTAAGCACTGAAGGCTGTGCATTGTAGTGATCCTTTCTTCAACTCCTAGTTCCTTGCACAACTCCACACCATCCACTTTGAAAAGTTGTACCCTCTTGGAGAAAGCCATTTTCCAGTCAGTTTCTGCCAACTGTAAGGTTGGGTATGGAGTATCAGCATCACACTGAGAAGAAAAGAAAACATCAAAAATCTATCAGTAAAACAATGCAATGTGCTGTTTTAAATGTTTTAAGACAAATGATGTGAAAATTTTGCCATAAACTACCTTGTAACCAATCAAGGTGTAGAGTTACATTCGAGCAATTTTAAGGCATGAAGATTTTTTTTCACACAAAGAAAAAACATTTAAATATCATTTATAAATATCATTTAAAAAAGCTTAATAGATAATCAATAAATAGATAATCACAAAACCACTATGTTTATGTAAATACCTAGATCTTCTGCAAGCATCTTTTCTCTTGCTTCTTGTAGACTTCGTCCAACGGAGCATTTCTTTGAACAAGCTGAAGCACCTTGGGCACAATACTGGTAAAGCCATCCCTGAAGTGCCGGCTTAAACTGCAGGCGATGAATGTCAGCTTCATCACACAACTGAAAATTTACAAAAAGATAAAGTTAATCATTTAAATTAACTAAAAATACTTCAAAACAATCAAATCAGACATTTTAATATTCTTTCATTGCCATTTCCCTTTAGTAATATACAAATATTTCTAAGATTGAATGCACAAATATTTGTTTACCTGAAGATTTAGAAAATTACAATGTTTCTACAAATTTGTTTTAACTGTAAATTATCATTATAGCATATTGTTTATTTAAATCGACATTCAACATTCATTTTAACCCAATAACTGATTTAGAATCTGTGATATCACTGACCCCTGAGGATGTTCATCTCTCTTATCTTCCCTGGCTCAAATTTGTAATTTTGTTAATATTTTAATTAATTTCAATATTTATTAACATAATGATAAAAGCCAAAATATTAAATGTAATAAATGTATTTTGACTGAGTAAAATCTACTGACTTCAGCAATCTACTACTACTACATTGCTATCGGTGACAGTTTAAAAATGGGAGAATCCCTTGTTTTTGCCCGAAGTTTTCAAGCCGGTAACAGAAAAAGAATTAAAGATACCTTATTAGTCTTTCAAATTTTCTTTCTTATAGCATTAATTCAGCCAAAAAGTTTAGTTTGGTCATTAATTATTCACCTTCATGTCATTCCAAACCAGTAAGACTTCATCTTCGGAACACAATTTAAAATAATTTTGATGAAACTAACTCTAACTCTCCCAACTTTCCTTGTGTGTGCTGACTGGCCACCCTGCTTTTTAAAATATTGGCATCAGGCATTAAAAAAATCAATACGGTTAACCGTTAAACATAGGACAAATATAATACACAAAACTCAGTGTTATACTTACATTTCTGTAGTTGAAGTTTTTTGATAGGCTTCTGCTGGCACTGGTACTAGTGTTACTGTTACCACCTCCATCTGTTGTACAAATTTGTTAAATCCACCTTATTTTCTAAAAGGAAAAAAATGCATATAGTCGGTGTGAGCTTGAGGTTTTAACAGCAACAATAAAATCTCTTTTTTTCAATGGACATTCATCAGTATAAAAACATTGCTTTAATTTAGAAAAATACAGAATAAGTTAGTACTTATACACTTCCAGAAAAAGGTACAATACTGTCACTGGAACAGTACCCTAAGGTACAAAAGCTAAAAGGTACCAAAATGTACACTTAAACTAACAGAGAACTATACTTTTTTTAACTGAGAGTGTATTATTAAAAGCCAAATTATTTAAATCTGCATCTCACAGACTAGAAACGTATTTCACGAGTTTTGATAAATAATGGTAACTTAAACCAATTTTACTTGCTGTCCTTGGAAGGGCTCGATACAGACGCCTCAATACGACATAACAAATAATTAGGACTCTCCTGGATTTACGTTTATAACGTTAGTTAAATATGTACCAAACAAAACTGATATAAATCAACATGGATAATAATCGTAAGGTATATAATTCCAGAAAGACTAGGAGAGGCGTTAAAATAAAAGGCGTTCGCTCGTGTCCGGAAGGAAACACGGGTAAGTTAACGTTAACGTAACGTTAAGATTAGAGTAGTAAGAACATTTTGGTAAACTGAATTTATAAATCTATGGTACACAAACGCGATAGACCTGAGCTGTTTCTATGGCCGTTTCACCGCTGTTTTGTCAGCGTCTCATGCCATCTCTAGGTGGAGTATGAGTTAAGCGAAAAATTATATCTTAATTTCCGGCTAAATGATAAAAAATAATTGTAATAATAACAATAAGCTTAAAATGTAATGGCAATGCGTTGGTTTTGTCAGGTCAGTTTTCGAGGAAAGGTTTTCCTCACGCATCAGATAACGTTAGGCCTGGCTACAGACGCAATGTCAAGTTAACAAAAATCGAAAGGGAACCAACAGATTTTCACAGTACTTAAAATTAAACTTACCTCTAAATTTCTGTGCTTCGTCTTCAGTGACATGTATTCCAGGCAGCTTCTTTCCGTTTTTGAATAAGATCCTCCGTGTCTCCGTCGACAGCGTCAGAAATGAATGATGTCCAGAATAACCGTCATGCACAATCTCATTTTCAAAATGCACAGCGCGGGCTACAATCCCATTGGATGACACGAAAAGGCTGGCTTCGAAAATATGTATTATTTGAACTGAGGCAAAGTAGTACACCATATAATGTTTAATAAACGTTAAATAGTTTTGTATACTACATTGTGCTTTTGCTAATTACTATTAGTATGTGTATTTGTTTAACTCTGCATTAAAAACAAAACTTAAAACAGCTCTTATATCAGTTTAAAATTACAATTAAAAATGCAGACCTACTTTAATACAAATGCTTTACGTTTAAAAGTTATTATCTTGATGTTCTGCATAAACACTAAAATGTAATTTGCGTGTGTACTGTTCAGAACTGGTCAGAAAGATGAAGGCTCTTGAACATATTTGGTTATTTTGTGCATCTCTTCCAAATAACTAACAACTAATGAACATGATTATCTTGCTATGTTTAATTTTGGGTGACTATTTCATACACTTTGGCTTACTTCTTTGGTCACAAAAGTGATTGTACCTTTCTTTGGGGATTAAATGGTACAAACGTGGACCCTCTGGCAGTTGGAAACATATCTGTACCTTTTTTACCCCTAAATGGTACATATGAGTACTCTAAGGTGCAACTATGAACCATTGAGGGTACAACTTCACCATTTGTACCCTAAGTGTCACAAATGGACCCCAACCGTACCCTTTTTTCTGACAGTGTAGATTTTTTGTCTTGTTTCCAGTCTTGTTGATTTAAGAATTTTTTGATATTTTGGCTGGAAACAAGACAAAAAATCTAAGTAAGAAAAGCATTTCTTGCAGTGTTGAGGTAAAAAATTACTTGATGGATTTCACTGCAAAAATGCCTTTCTTAGCTGTGTGTACAATTCCATCTAAAAAACAACACTGCATGCTTCTTTTACTTGGATTTTTTGTCTTGTTTCCAGCCAAAATATCTAAAAATTCTTAAATCAAGAAGGATTTTCTAGACAAGTAAAAATTATTTTCTTGTTTTTAGAAAAAAGAAGTCAAAATTAAATGAGTTTTCTGCTTGAAATAGGATTATTTTACTTACCCCATTTGCAGATTATTTTGCTTGTTCTAAACTAAAATCATTGCAGATTCAAGAATTTTTAGATATTTTGGCTGGAAACAAGACAAAAAATCTAAGTAAAAAAAGCATGCAGTGTTGTTTTTTGGATGGAATTGTACACACAGCTTTTGATGTTTTTTTATCAGCTCATTGGCACCCATTAACTTCAGTGGATCCACTGATAAGCAAGTGATGGAATTTTTCCAAATCTGTTACACTTACATGCTTAAAACTGTCCCTCACCCCAAGTAAAGTGCATGTTGGCCTTGGTCTAATTTATTTTTAGCATTTTAGAATTTCTAGAGTCATACAATGTATACATTTCATACATTAAAAAAAATAAAAAAATATATTAATACATTATTTTTCCTCCCGTCGTTTATTTTGCATGCTTCTGTGAACGTCTTGCAAACAAAGACTCTGAGCATGGCTTGCATGTTGGGTTTTATCTCTAGGTAATGCCAAAAATCTGCTGTGTGTGCATACTTTTACATGTACCTTGATTGAACTCAAGATATGTTTAATATCTACTGAATATAACAATACCTTTTCCTGCTTCTGCCAGTTTCTACAACACCAAGTCAGTAGTGCTGTGCATTGGCATCACCGCCATGGTGTGTCTGTGTGTCACCATCTTCAGCTTTCAGAGCAAGGTGAGCAAATGCTGGAAGAATACATTCAGTTATAAATATTAGCTTTTTTTTCTTTTTTTTAAATGAACACTGGTGCCTTTTATCATACCACTGTTGCCAATGGTATATACACATAAAAAACAAATTTCAATTCTAAAGTGTTTTTTTGTCTTGTTATTTAGATTGACATCACCTCTTTCCAAGGTCTTCTCCTCATTTTGTGTATGGTCATGTTTTTCTGTGCTATTGTCATGGGATTTGTGGTTCCCTTTGGCTATGTAAGTATCCAAAAAGTAAACTAGATTATTATGCATGCTAATAAACAGCTAGTTAATAGTGAAAATTGGTTACCGACAGTTCAGTAGCAGTAGTTGTCACATTGCTAGCATTATTTGATAGTTTGATGCCTGTAGCTCTAAAGCTAGTCAGAAATTTAAGTTTCAGAAGAAGAAGAATTTTAAGTTTAAACAGAATTTCAGTCATGATGGCTTTCTCGAGTCAATATAAGCAGCACTTGAACACCTTGTTGAGTTCTCCACTCAATTTAACAAACAGAGTTGAGGACTCAAAAGCATTAACAGTCCAAATATAGACTCTTGTCACTTCTAGTCTAACTGTTTTCTCTTTTGTAAGGTTCCCTGGTTACATGCGGTCTATGCCAGCATAGGAGCTGTTGTCTTTACCATGGTGAGAAGCAGATTAGTCAAGAAAGGATTATGGTTTTAAATGATGATTATCTGGTGATATAACATTGACTGACCTGTGTCTCGTTCTCTTCTTTCACATCTTCTGTTTCAGTTTCTAGCCTTTGATACACAGCTGCTGATGGGGAACAAGCAATACGCAATGAGTCCTGAAGAATATATCTTTGCAACTCTCAGTCTCTACCTGGATATTGTGTACTTGTTTACATTCCTGCTGCAGTTGTTTGGTAATGGTAGAGAATGAGCCATGGTTGTGTCGTAATATTGTCCGTCATGTACAATATTGATCGCTGTTGTTTCAAACTGTTCTGCAACCTCAACATTTTTAGAACAACACGTGGCCTTCAGTTTATTGTTAGGTTTAAGGAAATGTTTTCTCAGGTACTGAAATATGCACTTCATGTGTCAAAGGTCATAGTCAAAACCTTTCCATATGACTAAATCAATCTGACTATATTTGGTTTAGAGATTTATTTTAAAATAAAAAATAATACAAATGAACTATTGGCTTAAAAGAAGCTACAAAATTGAAGATTAAAGACTTTGGCTTATGACAAATGATGTATTTATATTACCCTTGTGTGTCAGTAACAATTTTCACTTAGCTGAAAGTTCAGAAAGTTTAAATGTTGAGTTTATATTAAGCTCTATTATTTTCATACCAATAATCTGTTTACTTCAGGTTTTTTGTATAAATTCTATGCTGTGATTGAGTGTAAAAACAAGTAAAACCATTCAAATGTCTGGATATTCTCAAATTCTGTTGATTATCACAAGCTGTCATTGTAATATGATTCATTTTGTAATGCATTGTAGTGTTGTAATATATTTCACATATACATTATTCTGTATTTGACAGTTCATTGTGTTCATTTTGACAGTTCATTCTGTTACCTGTACAATGTACTACAGCAGTTCTGGTTACATAAGTAGTTATGAGCAGCCTGTTCTCATTAGGTGCTTCATATTCTTGAATGCAGATAAATTAATGATAGATACTAAATTTTGTTTGGAGAGTGAGCTAATTCTAACCTTCTCAGGAACAGCTTTTGGAGAATTAAAAAAAAAATGTACAATGACAAGTTTTCTTGTTAGGTGGTTATAGGTCTGAGAAAGGTAGAAAGAATGGAGAACAGAAGAATGAAAATAATAATGAATGTCAGTGCACAAGTTAAATCGCAATGAATTTGCAGACTGATAATTTTAATGGTAGGTTTATTTGAACAATGAGAGACAATATAACAACAAAAATTCCAGAAAAACACATTTAAAAAAAGTTATACATTGATTTGCATTTTAATTAGTGAAATATGTATTTGACCCCTTTGAAAAACATGACTTAGTATTTGGTGGCAAAAACCCTTGTTGGCAATCACAGAGGTCAGACCTTTCTTGTAGTTGGCCGCTAAGTTTGCACACATCTCAGGAGGGATTTTGTCCCACTTCTCTTTGCAGATCCTCTCCAAGTCATTAAGGTTTCGAGGGTAATGTTTGACAACTCAAACCTTCAGCTCCCTCCACAGATTTTCTATGGGATTAAGGTCTGGAGTAGAGCCCTGCGCGGGACTGTTTTCTTCATCCCGCTTCCGGCCCGCGCCCGCCAAATTTCTGATCATTACCGCCCGCTCCCGCAACATGTGTGTTACACTCCCGCCCGCACCCGCAAAACTCTGAGAATTTATTCCCGCATGATGATAGAGATGCATTGATTTTGTGTCTTCTCCCGTCCCGCAGGAAAAAGAAAAAAAAAAACGTAGGCTATTGGTATTGCTATTATTAAAGAGATTCATGATTGTTTCTTTCCCTGGCCTGCATGTATTCTGACGCACTGGTAGGGAAGATGAATAGGGGACATCTAAAACGCTTGGGCTACCGCGTGTTTCTTTAGACTTCTTTAGAACTTTATGTACTTTGATTTTGGCTATTGAAGTATTCCGTAGGCTTGATTGGTCCTGGTGTAAATGTGCAGAAAGCATGTCTGAAAGCAGTTAGCCTATGAGAACACAGAAAGACAAAACACACAATACATTCAAATATAATTTCGTTTTTATCAAAAACGTTGCACCATCACACGGCACATAAAATTAGACTGCTTTGCAAAAAAACCCAATGATAAACTACATGAAAACAGTAGTTTTGCAATTATTAACCAAAGTGTAACCCTTGTTAAATGATTGCTCTGGTAATAAAAAAAAAAAGCTTAAATAAAAATAAAAACATTATTTTTATATATAGCATTGTTTAAAGTCAGTATAATAATCATTCATATGATTGAAAAATCAATACAGATAGTAAACAAATATCTACATATGTTTTCGTATTGAACTAAGAAATGAAAGAGAGCCAATCGAAGCGCTAGGTGATTGGCTCCGCCCACTCACGTGTGATCCGCGTTGTGCACGTGAATAGATTAATACAGAGCAAGAGAGAAACCTGATCGGACGAGAGAGTGTTGTAAATAGAAAATACAAAATCTTTACTTCATTTAAGTTTATTTTACATGAGCTAAACAGCCATAATCGCAAGAGATCTGAGGATTCAGCGTGTTTGTTACTCCTGCACCATAAAACTTTCGTGTGAAGTTGGTGAGTTGTACAACTGATAAGATCAGTGTAAAAAAAATGAATGATAACAGATCGTATATAAACGTTTTATTTGTTTTATGCATCTACGACTAAAAACAGTGTTATTTTGTGATGTTACATGGAGTTATTGTTTGTTGCAGCGTTGATTGTGTCAGGCTGCATATTCTGTGCGTGTCACCAGTGTTGGGCAGTAGCGTCGCTACAAGTAGTGACGCTACTAGCTTAACTACATTTCTCAGTAGCGTGGTGGTAGCGTCGCTGTTTTCTGAATCAAATAGCTTTTCAGTAGCTAAGCTATTATTTTGATCAAGTAACGCGGTAGCGTCAACAAAAGCTACAAGCTATATATTGTTCTATACTTTAAGCTCAAATCGGAAATATAACTGCTACGGATCACTGATCCTGGGTCAGTAAGCGACGCCACCTCCACTAAACCTCGTGATGCCATTGGCTCATTAAACTGTCAGTCAAACCGTATTATTCCTCCCGCCTCTCTCGTGAATGAAGTGCGGCACGCAGTTTGAAGCATCTCAGCGTGTTTGCAGACTTGAGGTAAATAAAGAAGTGTTGATTGAAAGTACATTTATAAAGGCTAATGTTTTTTTGTTTTTTTGCATTCGAAGATATGAGAAAAGTGTGTCTTAGTCTAGCACTGGTTGTCGAGACTTTTGTTGTCGATATTTTAGCTAAATGTCAGAAAAAAACTGAGCGCCCACATAGCAACAGAAAACTGTATAATCTGCAATGCTAGTGATGGGCGCCTTGATTTTAGTATTTGAAGCAGGCTAGTGCTCTGGGAAGATCTCAAACTCAGAAGTACAAGATGGGCAGAGAGTGGGTGTCAAATTCATGGCGAAAGGCAAAATATTTCGGTTCGTTAGTAAAAACAAACAAACAAAAAACGTCCAGGTTCCATAGCAAAATAAGAATGAAACCGTGTTCTAGTCTAAACGAATTATAATAATCTTTGCTAATATTCTGAATACTTCAAACTGCTTTGGACTTTGCAGTAGCAAATTATGCCTTTACTATGACCAACATGACAGAATATGATATTCAGCTGTTTGGTCGCGCTGGTGTCTTACGTGTCTTACGCGCACACTATGTTCATTTGAAAAATAAAACACAGTCACCCAAAAGTTACACTAGTCAATTTAAATAGTGTGTATAACATGCAGTTCAGCATGACCACCGGTCCTGTGGCACAATTTTTGCTCATCATGATATTTTCCGTCGACGTGCATGAAGTACAAAGCTTACCCAATGCATAATAATTTTGCTTCAAATACATTGCAGATATGGAAACATTTGTATTTGTGGCAAGAGAGGTAGTCTACATAAGCCCATCTTTACTTTCACATTTAATTTGTTTTGGATTGTTTAGGCAAATTTATTTATTTATTTATTTCATCATTGTTCTGTTCTGAATAAGATTAAAGTTAAAGGATTTGTTGTGGAGTGAGGGAAATAATGTCATAACATTATGCTGTAGGCCTGTTTATTTCAGAATATAATAAAATGTGACCCTGGACCACAAAACCAGTCTTAAGTCGCTGGGGTATATTTGTAGCAATAGCCAAAAATACATTGTATGGGTCAAAATTATTGATTTTTCTTTTATGTCAAAAATCATTAGGAAATTAAGTAAAGTTTAAGTTACATTAAGATTTTTTGTAAAATTCCTACTGTAAACCTATCAAAATGTAATTTTTGATTAGTAATATGCATTTTTAAGAACTTAATTTGGGCAACTTTAAAGGTGATTTTCTCAGTATTTTGATTTTTTTGCATCCTTAGATTCCAGATTTTCAAATAGATGTATCTCGGCCAAATATTGTCCTATCCTAACAAACTATAAATCAATAGAAAGCTTATTTATTGAGCTTTCATATGATGTATATATCTCAGTTTTGTAAAATTTAACCTTATGACTGGTTTTGTGGTCCAGGGTCACAAATGTGACTTATAGGCCTAGCCGCTGTGACCTGTCGGTTAAATTTTTACGTTAATGCATTTTACCTTCTGCAAACGAAAATAGCCGCTTGATTCGGTTATATATTCTTACTGTCAGTTAACAAATTTACAATAGAATTTAGCTTTGCTTCCCAGATAGTAACAGAGTCTGGGCCAAATCTGGCTTACATTCCACACTTGTCTTTTATTCACAGTCTTGACTGCAAAAGTTTGTGATTTGTTTTTATTTTTGTATTTGTTATGTACTATAGATTCTGACAATTAAAAAAATCAGGCTCCTGTATTCATGAAATCAATCACTATCTTTGTTCAAACACGGCAGTAAATTAAAGTGCTGTTTTTGTGCGGTCTGTCATATTTTAGTAGCTATATACAACAAATCTACAGCGCTTCCTTTAGGCTATTTATTACGAAGCTGTCAACACTGTAAACTCTGACGACATGCAATCAGTTGACGAACACCCATCCATATATAGACTATGTTATTCAATAATATGTATAAAATTATTTTATTTACAAATTTTGTGTTTTCCCTGTTTTATTCGTTTAATATTGTGAGACTGGTGCCATTGCTTTTTTGTTTTTATTTTTTTCAAGAAAGAATTCAACCCCCCAGAATATGAGATAAATCCAGCCCTGTACATGATACAGATTTTTGTTGCCAAATTGGTTTTGAAGAGTGGTTGAATAAACAATTAAACTGAACTTGCATGCCTGTATGACTGACAATTTAATTGATCACTGAGAGAGCACTGACTTTGTATGATGTTGGTTCAATAGAAAAATGAAATTTTAAAAAATAGCTTAGATGTAGTGAACTACTTTTGCCATGATGCTGTAGCTTAGCTTGCTACATTACCAAAGGCTGTAGCTTTAGTGTAGTTAAGCTTCATTTAATGAAGAGTAACTGTTAGCTTAGCTCACTACATTTTCCAAGTAGCTTGCCCATCACTGCGTGTCACTGCTGTTCGCTGACGCCATTTTGATTGCATGTACCTGTGAAAACAGACAAAAGTGGACAGGTAATTCATTAATATGACATAAGTTGCATAATGTCACAGCTATTCTGTATTCATGTCGCTAGGCAACCTCCCGATCCCGCAGTGTTTGTTTTTTTTTTAGCCGCCCATTGCCGCCCGCAACAAAGTTCAAACCGGCCGCTCCCGCGAGATTTGCGTTGGGTCCCGCGGGACCCGGCGGATCCCAATCCCAATGTAGCCCTCTAGTCTGGAGACTGGCTAGGCCACTCCAGGACCTTAATGTGCTTCTTCTTGAGCCACTCCTTGGCCTTTGCCCCGTTGCCTTGGCTGTGTGTTTTGGGTCATTGCCATGCTGGAATACCCATTTGATGCCAAAGAGCTTGATTTTGGTTTCATCTGACCACAATACTTTTACCAAGTTCTCCTCTAAATCATTCAGATGTTCATTGGCAAACTTCAGACAGGCCTGTACATGTGCTTTTTTGAGCAGGGGGTCCTTGCGGGCACTGCAGGCTTTCAGTCCTTCACGGCCTAGTGTGTGCCCAATTGTTTTCTTGGTGACTATGGTCCCAGCTGCCTTGAGACCATTGACAAGATCCTCCCGTGTAGTTCTGGGCTGATTCCTCACCGTTTTCATGATCATTGAAACTCCACAAGGTGAAATCTTGCACAGAGCCCCAGACCAAGGGAGATTGACAGTTATTTTGTGTTTCTTCCATTTGCGAAGAATCACACCAACTGTTGTCACCTTCTCACCAAGCTGCTTGGTGATGGTCTTGTAGCCCACTCCGCCTTGTGTAGGTCTACAATCTTGTCCCTGACATCCTTGGACAGCTCTTTGGTCTTGGCCATGGTGGAGAGTTTGGAATCTGATTGACTGCTTCCATGGACATGTGTCTTTTATACAGGTAATAAACTGAGATGAGGATGTTTTGAGGATGTTAGAATAAACCCTAAACACACGTGTGACATGTCATGTGGTGATTTTGGCCAATCGTGAAACAGCTGTGTCATCATCAGAGCGCCTTTGGAATGCTATTGCAGTACTTTGATTAGTTTACTTTGATCATTAGTAACACACTACACCGTCATAGATTAAAATCTGCAGTGTGCGCAAGGTCCCCCTGCTCAAGCCAGCACATGTCCAGGCCCGTCTGAAGTTTGCAAAAGACCATCTGGATGATCTAGAGGAGGTATGGGAGAAGGTCATGTAGTCAGATGAGACCAAAATATAACTTTTTGGTATAAACTCCACTCGCCGTGTTTGGAGGAAGAAGAAGGATGAGTACAATCCCAAGAACACCATCCCAACCGTAAAGCATGGGGGTGGAAACATCATGCTTTGGGGGTGCTTTTCTGCAAAGGGGACAGGACGACTGCATCGTATTGAGGGGAGGATTGATGGGGCCATGTATCGCAAGATTTTGGGCAACAACCTCCTTCCCTCAGTAAGAGCATTGAAGATGGGTCGTGGCTGGGTCTTCCAGCATGACAATGACCCCAAACACACAGCCAGGGTAACTAAGGAGTGGCTCCTGAAGTGGCCTAGCCAGTCTCCAGACCTGAACCTAATAGAAAATCTATGGAGGAAGCTGAAACTCTGTGTTGACCAGTGACAGCCCCAAAACCTGAAAGATCTGGAGAAGACCTGTATGAAGGAGCGGGCCAAAATCCCTGCTGCAGTGTGTGCAAACCTGGTCAAGAAATACAGGAAACATCTGACCTCTGTAATTGTAAACAAAGGTTTCTGTACAAAATATTAAGTTCTATTTTTCTATTGTATCAAATACTTATTTCATGCAATAAAATGGAAATTAATTATTTAAAAATCATACAATGTGATTTTCTGGATTTTTTTTTTTTTAAGGACAACTTGGCTTAAATACAAGCCAATGGAGTTCTATTCTCCATGAATACTCTTTATGTATATTTAAGTTTTCCTGTGATTCTCCAGAGTGTATTGTTTTGGATTTATGACTAAGACTATTTTGCATTACTCCTTGTCATTACAGCCATTGTGTGTTACAATAAACCACATCGCATACACAGAAGGCCATGCTTGGGTGATGCACCACAACCAAAGAGGTTTGTGTGTGACGCTTGTGCATGACCAATGCAATCTCAGGAATATTTTATGTAAAGTGTGATTTTACCAAACGTACATTTACTTACATTTGCATAGACACTGAAATGTGCAATACTGACATACTGACATCTGTTCATTATTAAAGTAAGCATACACCTTTTTGAATCTTTTGGTTACCTGGACATTCAATTGAGGGACAGCAATTGCTCAGATTTCTTTCAAAATATATTAATTTGTGTTTTAAAGATTAACTAATTAATCTATAATAGTAATAGTAAGTAAATGATAAGAGAATGCTCATGTTTAGGTGAACTATCCTTTTAACCAATAAGATCTGTAGCCATGTCGTAAATCAGTGGTTCTTAAATCCAGTCCTCGGGGCCCACTGCTCTGCACATTTTGTATTTTTCTGAATCTGACACACTCAGTTCAGTTCATGGATCTTTCTCGTAACGAGCTGATGGTCTGAATCCAGTGTGTTAAATGAGGGAGACATACACAATGTGCAGAGCAGTGGGCCCCGAGGACTAGAGCTGAGAACCACTGTAGTAAACCATTCATTTGCTTATGCAAGAAAGTGCCCGAAAAACAAAAATCAGCGCAGCACTGCTGCCTCGAAGTGGTACAATTTGATGGATGAAGCAACTGGGGCAGGCCATCTGTGGCTCTGCCTGTCCTCATCATCCCGTAATGAAGCAGTGGTTCACCTTCCTTTGTGCTGACGCATGAGAGAAGTGAGGTGACCCCAAAAAGATGGAGGATGGAGGTCAGTGACGTCTTACTAGAGGTCATCAGGGAAATGCAGAAGAGAGATGAAATACTAACGGGAGGGAGATGGTTGCACAGGAGAACTGCTTTCCGCCTGGTCTAGAGAGATTAATTCATTTTTTTATTCATTCATATATGTCTTATGACTACTTATTTAGTCATAAGACATATATGAATGAATAAAGTGTTTAAATATTATATTTTAATTATTATTGAAGGTGTTATTAAGACATAATATATAGAGTAATGGGTAACAAGTAAACATCTGTATAACAGATAACACTTAACACTTTAAAATAGGGAACACTAATTCATTATTAACTACAACTTTTTCCTCAATAAATTCCTAATTTGCTGCTTATTAATAATAAAATTGAGTTTAGGTATTGGGTAGGATTAGGGATGTAGAATAAGGCATTAATATGTTTTTAATTAGTACTAATAAATGGCTAATATTCTAGTAACATCCATGCTAATAACCAACTAGTTAAGAGACTGTAAAATAAAGTGTTACTGATAACTTATATGTTCAGATATTTTTGTGTAACTGTAGGTTCCTGTTAAAATCCAAAGTACAGTGCTGGTGCACAACACATTGCTGCCATTCTGTCTCTTTTTTTCTGCTCCACATACAGCATTCATTGCCTGTACTACAAGTGGATAAAGCCTCGCATGGTAGAATGGTAGATGGGGGTGTTTCTAACTCTCTTTTCAGATTCAGGGAACCATATGAACTCATACAGAAATTTTTCTGCGTGGTTACAGATTGCCTGAAATTGAACTTGAACTGAACATAAACATTTTCTGTTTTAGTAGAAAGGCCCATCAGCTATTGTGACATGAGGTGAATATTGCTAGCCTGGCTAATGCCAAACCACATCATGACAACGTCATGATTCGTGGTCTGGGAACCACATGTTCATTTTCTCGTATTTGAGGCGTGGTTTACGAATGCCCAGAGCCGTTTATTGGGCGCTACGAATGTCTATCAAATGCACCTGTGCGTAGCTCATAGCCAATCGTTTCAATTATACCAGATGACGTATGTAGAACTTGCGTTCTAAACTACTTAGAACACTATCTAACACCGTGTCTACACCGGACACGAGCGGCACGGTGCGGCGCGATGCGACAAAATACAATAGAACCTATTATGCTGTCTACACTGGATGCGGCGCGGGGCGACACGGCAAATCTCCGACAGTAATCTGCTGCCGCGTTCTATTTATGACGTGCTCACACAAAGTTTAAATGATTTGCAACGGTCGCTTTGTCGTGTCCAGTGTAGACAGACTTTAGCTGTTGCGACGTGGCGCGACAACTGTCATGTCCGGTGTAGACACGGTGTAACGCCGGTTTCACACTGCACGCGTAAACAGCGCATATTTTTTTCGCCGCCCATGTTAACAGATTAGAGCATTCACACCGCACGCAGAGGCGCTTACGCTGGATTAAAGCCACAGTGCATTGTTCTTCATCAAAATTGATTGAATCGTGTATCATATGCACCACAATCACGGCTTACAAGACTCACCAGCACAAAATAATGTTTTTGTGGGGTTTTATAAATAATGTCTTAGTTATACTTGTTCAAAACAATCACGTTAGCAATGTTTGTACTATTTTCTGCTTATTTTGATAAATACAAAAATCAAAAAAAAAAAAATATATATAGGCTACTGTCATTAAAATGTTAATATAAAACGTAATTTAAAATATAGAAAGAAAATCATTTTTAAAAGTGAAATTTCTGAAAGTACTGAAGGAGATCCTAATAATTTAATATAGATTTACAGTAGTAACAACAAATTATATTTGTATATGATATGTCTTATCATGTTTTTAAATATAATGGTTTCATTATAAACCTGATGATTATCTTTGGTGGACAACCACCATAATAAAATATATTTGAATCGAACCATGTCATGTCAACAAATTGTCAACAAGTCAGTCATCTATTAATTATCTTGTAAATTATTGTCTTTAGTCCCAACAGCTAAAGTTATTGTTGGGTGAAAATTGTTATTGAAAAACGGTTGCTTTAATTATCTTAAACCAAACTGGGATTCATTAGGACGACCTTTGTCTGAAAATTTATTAAATAATTTAGCGTTTCTCATTTGCTACTGAAATCTACTGTACAACAAAAAAAAGAGAAAGATATTTTTTATCTTGTAAACTATACAGCATGTTAGCCTGTGTATGTGGGACAGAGGGTAACACGTCCACATCACAGCATGCTGCCTATATCATAAATAAAAGCACATGACCGATAATTGTCGGAGAACACCTGAAATCCGCAACTGAATGAACGATACTCGTATGTAATTGAAGTTCACAATCCGCGGTTCAGCTGCTCCCGCTCTGCATACACGCTGCTTCTGCGCTGCCTCTGCTCTGCTTGCGCTTCCAGTGTGAAACCGGCGTAAGGCTGCATCGAAAGATAACTTTGCGTCTGCTGCCATGCTGGATCCATAGTTATAAACAAACTGCTTCAGTGAGTCGCATAGAAGGCGTCATCGTCTTGCTGCTCCCTTCCCATTCTGTGATTTGTTCCCTATCTGAGGTGAAAATTTGGTCCATGGACTCCAGGCTGCCTAGCAGCGTGAATAAAATCGCGCTGCGCGCAAGGCAGCATGGGAGAACCCAGGCTAGAATTTTGCATCTATCAATGCTGTTCATCATCTTATCAAAGACAGGAGACCCAGCCAACCTGGCAATTCCATTGCCCAATGCAGGTAGGTGGTCAGCAGAAGGAAGTAAGATTACCTTTCTCATGATTCCAAGAATTCTCCTACTGGCATTGTGGATTGCTGTGTGAACTGTGGAGCGGGGGCTGGCAAGGGCCCTGGAAATGACATCATATGATATGGCATTTGCCAACCAAAACTGGAACATTAGTGTCTCTAGCACAGGACCCCATCCATGGACACACTCTTGTCCCAGGGTTGTTATTAGGGAGTTGAATGACTGCCTATAGGCAAAAGTTGGGGTCAAAGTCACCATCAAAATACACTGCCAAGTGCACTGCATTTTTTAAAGACAATGTAGAAAACATTAGTGAACAACAGCAGTATGTTTACATCATCAAAGCTAGGATGCTAACGCTCCGGTTACTAACATAACCTCAGTTCTCTCAGATAATGGGAACAAGCAGTGCATTACATAATGCTTATGGGGAAACTCAGTTTCCCTGAAATACTAATGCCTTATTTAATAACATTTGAGCAAAAATGGGCAGGGCTGTCTGCCTATATAAGTTAGCTCTGAGTGCCACTTCATCAGAACCTTTCGACTGATAAGCAGCAACATCAACTAAAGTTTACACTACACGAATTTAAACATTAGCAGATCGCTGTGCTGTTCAAACTACATGACTTGCTGTCTGCCTTGAAGTTGTTGTGGTGTTCACACTACGCGACACAACAAAAATGATCCGCAACATGGGGTCACCCAACAATTCTACACGGTACCCAAACCACATTTTCGCGAAAATCATGCGAAACAGCACATGAAACAAATAATTTATTTGAAAATGGACGCTGGGAAGAAATTAGTGCTGCAGGCTGTTTGCGTGATGATCTGTTCTGAAAAATTTAGCTCCATTTCTTGTGTCCAAACTTTTATTACAACCATTTTGCTGCTGCTGTTTTTCTTCCGGTGACCTCATCCCATGCCTTTCTCTCTCACTGGCTGTAGCTCGTCGCATTACCTGACACCACGTGATGTTGAGTCGGCCAGCTGGTCCAGATATTTAGCATGCTATACAGTATATTTGTTTGGCATAGGCGAGGTGTCAGGTGTCAGTTATAAAACCTAGCAAGGCAAGGCCCAGGAGGAGACCATACTACTAGAGGAGTGGGCCCTCAATCTAATGGGGCACTGTAAGCCCACAGTGCTATGGCATCTACTGTCCAGTGGGATAATCTCTGCTTCATGACCAGCAGCACTTTAGAGAGGTCTCCATAGGACACAATGAGTTGCTCTGATTTCTGAAACTGGCTAGTGTGCTCTACATATATTCTGAAAGCCAAGATCAGGCAGAGTAAGTTTATACCCTGCTCATTCTCAGAAGCAGAAAGATGCTTTGGCTTGAGTATGACTTTGCAGTTGGCAGACCCAAACTCAAGGCAAGAAGTGCTCACGGAGAGTGTCTACGGGTCACCCACTTGCTTGGGTGAAAAATACGGACCACTTGAGGGCAAAGAGATGTCTTGTAGATGGGGCTCTGCCTTTTGAAATAGTGTTGATGACCTTTACTGGAAGCTGTGGAGGCTCCCTTTCGAGGGGCCATAGATGTAGTCTCCACTACCAAACTGAGGGTGCCAAACTGTTCCTCTCACTTGGGAGAGCGGGTTCTTCCTTAGTGGAATAGGCCAAGGAGCTACCAACAGCAGCTCCACTAACTCAGTGAACCACAATTGGTTTTGCCAGAGTGGCAAAAGGGACCTCCCTGACTCGTCTGCTGACCCAAGGGAAAAGAACGATTGGACGGAAGGCATACAGGTGCGCACTGGGCCATTTGTGAGCTATGGCCCACATATATGAAGATCACAGATCATATGAAGCATTTGGGGGTGGAGCCTCCATTCCCCTGGAGACATTTTGCCCCAGGACAACATGTCCGCTCCCTAATTAAACTTGCCCAGCAAGTTCACTGCCTTAAGAGAGCGTAGCTTGCTTTGTGCCCAAATGACGAGGCGCCTCACCAACTTGTTCAGAAGCTATGATCTGAGCCCACCTAGGTTGTTTATGAAGGCCACCACTGTCATGTTGCCCAAATAGACGAGGACATGGTGCATTTTTAGGGCTGGCAAAATGATTTTGAGAGCCAGTAAAACCACCATCATTTCGAGGCAGTTGATATGCTGGTGTTGGTCTAGGTTGGACCAGGACTGAATGCTGGTCTGCCCTTGAGTTGGAAGCATCTGTGGTGACCAAGCTGTGGGTCACCTTGAGGCGAAGGCATGGAACAAGCAGGTGATGGGACACCAGTATTGAGGTGTATTTTTTGTACTCGGTTTGCTATAAAAGAGTGAAACCTGAGTGCATTATTACTTGTAAACCAGCAGTGATTTGGAATCAGTCCAGAATGTCTCTTCAATAGCATGAAGAGCATTTGAAGCTAAATTAAATTCTCATCTTAAGAGAAACAACTGCAGCAGCGAGAGGCCATTGCAACTATAAAAGGTGCAATCCAAACTTCATCACTATTGTGCAATGAACATCTTTGTCCTTATTGCTAAGTCTCAAATATGAGCCTAAACATATCCATAAGTACAAACTCAGATAGCAACATTTTTCACACTATGCCCAGATTTTAAACATCCATCCTGCATAGTTTTTTTTTGTAGCTCCTCCAATGGTTTACTGAGAAAATTGTCACAGTTGTTAAGTTGATGATTATTTTTCAGACAAAGCATACATGAAGTTTTGTTTACCGATTTGACCAGAATATGTTTATTTAAATAGTGAGAACCTTGGCTCTGTTTCTCTTGTTCTCTTTCCGGTTTGCTTTCTCAGTAGCAGGTTTTGAGGCATGGAGAGCATAAAAGGAGGTAACTGGGTTACAAGCAATCTCTGCTTCAGCAGACACAAACATAGCAAATTCTTTAAATTTGGGATACTCATGATTGTCAGGACATGACTTGGTGAATTTCATCTACTAACTGCCCAGTCAACTGCTGTACTTTCCGATTTGGAGATGTTTGTCAAGTGGTATGCCCCCCCTGGCATGCATTCAAAAAGTCTGAGACTTTTGAAGGCCCATGACATCCTACGGATGGAATTTAAGCCAGTTTGCCAGGTCTTTCTCTAAATGCCTTTTGAATCACAAATAGTTGGCAGTAACCATTATTCAGCTTACACCAGGGATCCTGATAGGCCTCATCGTCTATTCCTTTCAGAGCTTTCCTGGCAGGGCCACTCACATATTTCTTGAGCTAGAACATCTTATTGGCAGACAAAACCCTCTTCTTATCAGTAAGTGTCATAAAAACTCAATTAAATGAATGGGGTCACCTGTAAAGACAAGAGGCTCTGGCACAACTTGCTTGTAGCCAAGTTATCTTAAAATGCTTGAACAAGGAGAGAGATATACCATCCATCACTAATGCTTAAAATGTTGCATTTTAAGTTTTAATGATGTGCTTTTTGAAATGCTATTATTTCATATTTGTCTGAGAAAATCTGAACATCTGATTTTGATCCTTTTACACTGCTACAATCTTTGGCCAAAATCTCAATCAGGACCTTTTAATTCATTTAGAATGTAATACAAACTGCCTGAATTCATTGTAAGCACTCAAGACCTTATTTCTTGCTGCCTCCAAAGTGTCAATTAAACTAGACAAAT
This sequence comes from Garra rufa, assembly GCF_049309525.1. NCBI lineage: Eukaryota > Metazoa > Chordata > Actinopteri > Cypriniformes > Cyprinidae > Garra > Garra rufa. The sequence goes on from NC_133380.1 coordinate 28,540,902, forward strand.
GAGTCTCTAAAATGTTATCCACTACGGGCTTTCATTTTCTACTGATGATATGAAAAGACAATCTTTTTCTCCCTTTCTTCTTGCAGATAGGCTAACAAACCAGCTTAACAGATCGATAAGGGCAACTCTTAATGTAGCGCACAGGATTAAAAACGATGGACTCTTTGATTGATTCTTAACCAACATTTATTTAAAGATCAGCCATTGTTGGATGGTTGGATGCTTCCTTTTGCAAGTATTAGGAACCTCTTGGGTGACCATGAGAGGAACTTCTGAGACCACAATGACAAGTGAGAGGGTATTTTGGGACTGTCCGTACTACCAAAGCTTGCAAGCCCAGCAAGACACTAAGGCATAGAGAGATGGCTATTCACATCAGCTGAAGAAATACCAGTCAAAATCTATGGCTTAAAGCATGACTACCCTGTTGAAAAAAACAGCATATGCTGGTTAGGTATGTTTTGAAGCATGGCTGCTGGATTGAGCTGGTCCTTAGCTGGTTTAAGCTGGTTCTTAGTTGGTCATGAGCTGGTTTAAGCTGCTCCTTAGCTGGTCCATCTTAAACCAGTTCAAACCAACAGCCATGCTTCAAAACATAGCTAACCAGCATATGCTGTTTTTTTTTTTTTTTTTTTAAAGGGTAGAGAAGGATATCATCCAGTCCAATCAGCTGGCTTTGGTTTTGCTGCAGGAGACACCTGCTGCCTTTGTAATTAGATTTAACTGTTCCAACATTTGGATCAGATGTTACTATTTCTGATAATAATATAATAATTAGTGGTGTTTCATTGAGGAATTAATCATTGTTTGTGAACAAATATAGGCCTAATTGAATGAATAATTTATTTTAAATCCACTGTTTCGTTTGTTAATGATTCAGTGATTGTAATGAAAATATTCATTGTGTCAAATATTTAATAACTAATACATAATACAGACGTCCGGTTAAATTTTGTGCTGTCACGGAGGCGAGCACAATGATAGTTATAACGTCTAGGTTACGAAGGTAACCCTCGTTCCCCGAAGGAGGGAACGGAGACGTTACATTGGGATCTCGCTTGAGAGACCGATCACCTCTGAGCCTTATTAAAAAGGCCAATTGAAAATTGGCGAGTGGACGTGCGCGCCGGCCACGCCCCCGTACACACGGGTATATGAGATGGCTGCGCGCACCACTCAGTCAGGCTTTTGCTGAAGAGCCGGGAGAGCCCAGCGTCAGCGCGACGCCAGGGGCGTGGCAGGGGAATGTAACGTCTCCGTTCCCTCCTTCGGGGAACGAGGGTTACCTTCGTAACCTAGACGTTACCCCTTCAGTCGAATCACTTCGACGTTACATTGGGAACTTAGACCCATGGAAAAGGCCACGACCCTGACGCCACGTTACGCACAACGCCACGTGCCGGCAGGTCTTACCAGACGTGTCCGCAGGCGGTCATTGAACGTAACCTTCCCAACGCCCCGAGGCCCCTTTTTATAAGGGGGGCCTGCAGGGATGCCAGTTGTACTGAAGCATGGGTTGGGGGGCGGAGCACATGGAATTTGTGCATGTGGAAATGAGAATAATTCAATATATCCATAAGGCTTCTTAGGGATACACGAGGGAAACAGCGGTCTCCTCCGCTGGAAAATATTGGAAAGTATAGCCACAACCTGCGGGGCGAAGGAGACCCAGGCAGGATCACAGCCAAGGACTACTCCGCATCTAGCCCTGACTGCGGGGCATGGAGGACCCAGGTTCGCCGGAGGGAACATTCTGGGAGATAGCGCACGGATCCACGTGGGAATGGCGCAGCAAGCCGACACCAGCCGACACCAGCCGTCCCCCCGCTCGCCTGAAGTCTTATGTTAAGACACGGGAGGATACGGCCTCTGCGCGGAGGTTGAAGAACCTAGCGAAGGTATTAGGTGTCGCCCAGCCCACAGCTCTACAGATATCTGCTAGTGAGGCGCCATGAGCCAACGCATAGGATGAAGCAGCACTCTTAATGGAGTGGGCATGAACACCTAAGGGGCATGGCTCTCCCTGATATAGATAAGAGAGGGAGATGGCATCTACCACCGAATGAGCCACCTCAGTTTGGGGACAGCATTCCCTTTCTGCTGAACCCCAAAGCAGATAAGCTGCTAGGTGCGTCTGAAGTGCCGAGCGATTTCATTTTCACATAGACACAACATCGCAAGGCTGGGTCTGCCTCCTCCAGGGCAGAGCTTGCAGGTTCACCACCTGACCGCGGAAAAGCGTGGTGGGGAACCTTGGGCACAATAGCCGGGCCGGGGTCTCAGGTAGTAACGTGAGAGTCGCCGGGCCCGAATTTCTTGACACACTTTGCTGGCAAGGAAAGCTTGTAGGTCTCCAACCCTCTTAATAGGAGCCAGGGCAGTCAGGAGCGCTGTCTTAATGACAGGACTCGACTGAGGCCCACTGAGCACCTCTGGGGAACCTTAGCTCGTTTAATGGGAGCCAGGGCAGTCAGGAGCGTTTTTCTCGCTCAACTGAGGCCCGAGGCTCCAAGGGAGCGCCCCGCGGCCTGAGAAGGCGACGGGGAAGCTTCCCTACAGAGAAAGTTTGTAGGTCTCCTACCCTCTTGATGGGAGCCAGGGCAATCAGGAGCGCTGTCTAAATGACAGGAATTCTAGCTCGACTGAGGCCAGAGGCTCAAATGGAGCGCCCCGCGGCCCTGAAGGGCGACGGGGGGGTCCCAAGAGGGTATGAGGCGCGGTCTGGCACCTCTGAGGGACCTCACGACCAGTGGGTGCTTACCTATTTTGCTTCATCTACTGCATGTGATATGCGGCTAAGCGGCGGCATATATTCCGAGAGTCGAGGGGACAGCCTGCGCTCCAACTCTCCTGCAGGAAAGGAAGCACTACTGCAATCGTGTATCTCTGTGCCTCTCAGCGAGAGGAATGCCAGCAGATAGACCTCATCTCAGTGCGTAAGCCAGCCTTTGTCAAGGGAGCTCAGTACCGAGTGATAGTTTGTATCACGGCCTGTGAAAGGCCGGAGAGATCTACGGTGTCAACCCGTGCCCTTACAGGGAGGGACTGCCGCGAGGGGATGGTTACTAAGACCTAAGTCCGGGTGGGCCGTCCTTGCAGCGCACCTACAGACTTACTCCTCGTCCTCCCTGGACTCGCACAGAATCTGCGCAAGGAGGCTCACTGGGGAAGGGCGTACTTGGGCCCCGGAGGTCAGCTATGTGCCAGAGTTACTCTGGCAATGGGAGGAATCGGGAGGGCGAGCGGATGTGGCTGGGCCTGCCGATATAACTCCAACTAGCTGCGTCACGGGGTGGAGTCGCCATTCTGCAGGTGGGTGGACTGCCGTGGGAACCGGCCGGCTGCACGGTTGAGTTTCCCTGCTTCAAATGAATGGCAAGTAGCAAAATCTGCCACGTCGGACTCCATGGGAGCAGATGGGAGGAGCTGTAAGCCTCTGTTGTACATGGCAACCCAACCCGTGGTAAGCCACGGGCTGACTTGTCGGCAATACTGCGGGAAAACGCCAGTCCGGAGAGAGCCGAGATGCCATGCCCATCATGGGACTCGATCGTGCTGCAGCGGTCTCACATGAAACAGCTTAGCGGCAAGAGCTGTCATGTGCCCCAGGAGCCTCTGATTTTGAGAGGACCGCTGTATAGTGCCTGATTAGCTCAGGGACTACAGCACTAACTGCGCGCTCTTGGTAGCAAGGCGGGCCGTCTTGTGGACCGAGTCGGGCTCCCGACCGAGGAAAAGGATTCCCTCGGTTGGCCTGAAGGACCAGATGGCGGGGGTGCAGAGGCACCAGGTCCCTGTATTCGCACAACGGAACTCACGAGTGGGCTGGTAAAGCACCAGTCGAAGAGGTGGTTAAAGACGCGAATTCCTGTCTGCCGAAGAGGGGACAGGGGAGCTCCCATGGCCTAAGAAGGCAGGAAGGAGAGGGACTAGCCAAATGGAAGCACCTCGCGCTGAGCGCTCGATCCCCGGGGCAGACCGCCGAAGGGGTGTGCGCCGGGGAAGATCGAGAAGCGACAGCGGGTGCCCTTCAGGCAGATGGCTGCAACCCAGCCCTGGAGACGGAAACATACTTGTATGTGCGTCGTCGTGAGCATGTGTGCCGACAGCCTAAGAAGGGATCGGAACAGAGCTCCATCCAGGGCGGATGTTAACCCACCACTCTAACTGGACACGTGAAGTCGGGACTCTTATCAAACCCCGACCTCGTCCCGGCTGGAGAGACAGGCTGGATCGCGTCCTTCGCCAGTAGGAACGCGACCTCCGCAGGCAGAACAGAGGCACGCCTGTTTCCGAATAAAGAATGTAAGGGGTACCTGTGAGTCTGGGCGGACGCCTGGAGCCGGGCCGTACCGTCCGTATCAACCAGTGTAGTGGTATCAAGGGAACGTTGACCGGCGTGACCGTGGTGGGGCAGCCTGGGGAAAGACAGGGAAGGAGACAAAACCCAGAAGGATAAACGTCCTGGAGAAGTGTCTAACTGCACTAAGCAGTGCTTACCTACTTCCCTGGTTCCCGCGCTGGCGACATCCGGTCCCGAGTCTGGTTCCGAGGAGAGGAAGTGCTGCTCAGGAAGGAAACTCGGGGCCGGGGCCCCAGAGGTGAGAAAGCCGGGTCTTTCTGTGATTTCAAATGACCGGCTAAGTCCCGCTTCCAGCGGGAGTGCCGACAGAGTAGCTCTCTCCACCTCCGGGGGTGCTCGCATCAGGGACGCTTCGAAGCTCGCCTGCGAGGGTCTTCCCTCGCAGGACCCTGAGAGGCGAGCGGCGTCCCTCTCCTACGGGCGGCTCGACGTCGGCTGCGAGCCTGGATCGTGTGGCTCAGCAGGGGACGGAGCTGCGGGGGGACGCCCTCGCGACGGGCAGGCGGAGGCGGGGGCCCAGGCGGCGGAATGGTAACTTCGCGGCGGGGCAGGATATGTTGGATGGCCTCCGTCTACCTCTGGACCGTTGGAGCGCCAGAGGAGACGCCCAGCCCGAACGACGGGGAGGCGTACTGCTCTGGCATCTCGACGGGGTATGCTGATGGGCGGAGGATCGCAGGCTTCTGGGGGCCGGCGATACGTTCGACGCCACTGAGCAAAAACCCTTCACGGTGTCGCCGAATAGGCCGCTCTGGGGAATGGGAGAGTCGAGAAAGCGAACTTTGTCGGCCTCTGCCATCCGGGCCAGAGTCAGCCATAGGTGGCGTTCCTGGACCACGCAGGTGGACATCACCTGACCAAGGGGACACGCCGCGACCTAGTGGCCCGAAGGGCGAAGTCAGTGGCGGCGCGGAGTTCTTCAAGTACCCCCTGGTCAGGACCACTCTCGTGCAGGCCTTTAAGTGCCTGCACCTGGCACTCTTGCAGTGTTGCTTCCATGGCATGCAGGGCGGGGCAGCGTGTCGGGGGGCGCAGAAAAGGCCCAGCCGATGAGGGCGGAAGAAAATTCACATGCCCTGGAAGGGAGACGCGGAGGGCCCCACCAGGCGGCCGCGCCCGCGGGCAAAGGTGCACCGCGACGGCGCGCCCGACCCGGGGGACCGCCACGTACCCCTTGGCTGCCCCTCCATCGAGAGTGGCGAGGGGAGAGGAGCTGGAGTGCGCTTCAAATGGATAGGGCGCCATCGATTTTGTCCGCTCCTCATGCATATCCGGTCAGAACGGGACCGGGGGGGAGCGCGGCGCTGCCGCCGGTGCCCCCCCCAGGAACCAGTCGTCCAGCCTAGAAGGATCGGCCGGAGGCCCCTGAGGAACCTCCAAACCGATCCCCCCCGGCTGCCCGGAGAAGCATAGCCGACAGTTCGACATCAACCTCCGGGGGGGCAGCGACCACGGGTGGGCGCTGCGCCGCGGGAAGAGATGTGTCACCGTCTGACTCTCCCTCTGATGCTGTGACAGACATCTCATCCTCTGCAAGAGCACCGAAGGAGACGCTCAGCCCGCCAGGCGGGGAAGCGTACTGCTGCGGAAACTCAACGGGACCACGCTGAGACAGAGAAGTCCGCAGGGCTTTTTGAGCCGGCGGAACGTTCTCTATCATCTTTTTTTTTTTTTTAATCTTTTTTTTTTTCTTTCTTCTTTTTTTTTTTAATGTCCCCCCCCGGGCCCCACCGCGGTGGCCGAAGCGCATTGGCGTCTCAACGGCTGACCACGGGAGGGAGGCGGGGGGAGCCAGCTCGCGAACGAGCGGCGGGACTTCAGCGTGGCCATGGTCATGCTTTCACCGCATGAACCATTCGTGAGCGCCACGCCAGCGTGCTCAAGGCTAAACACGTGAGGCAGCGCTCATGTCCGTCTGCTGAGGAGAGGAAACTACCACATCCAGAAACGCACGGCCGCAAAGACATTCTGAAAAGAACGTCTGAAACGGCCGCTAGAAATTGCTCTTTTGTGATCCCGGTTTGCCCAGGGAGGCGCCGCGGGGCAATCGTGCACTCGCCGGGGCTGCTCGCTGGAATGCAAAGGCTTTATATGGCCGTGAAAACGGCCGCCCGCAGGATCGCGCTGGCGGCTGCCAAACAATGCTCTTTCTGTGAAACACTCTTTTAGTTTGGGCAGCGCAGCAGCAGGAGGGAGCATGAACTCAGAAGAACTCTTATCAGCTGTTTAGAGGCTCGACACATCGGCTCTGAAAGCAAAAGTCTGACTGAGTGGTGCGCGCAGCCATCTCATATACCCGTGTGTATGGGGGCGTGGCCGGCGCGCACGTCCACTCGCCAATTTTCAATTGGCCTTTTTAATAAGGCTCAGAGGTGATCGGTCTCTCAAGCAAGATCCCAATGTAACGTCGAAGTGATTCGACTGAAGGGGTAACCATGGCGCTTTGTTATTCTATATTAATTTTTTTTAAATATTTTAATAATTCTAGAGGTTGAATTAATATGTTGAGTTTACGAGTTTGGCACTTTTATTAGGCTACTGCTGTTTCAATATACATTGGCGTTTCTTCTTCTTCTTTTTATTATAAGTGGTTTTTATAGTGATTATGTGTATTTTAAACGTTTAAATCATTAAATATCCTGAACATTATGTGGATAAAAACAATACAATCATACCACCTTCAGTAAGCGTATCAGACCTTTTTTAGAAGGTAGGCCATAAAGACTTGCCAAGTCACAGGGTTCAAGTCCAAGTCAAGTCTCGAGTCATTGCTGTCAAAGTCTAAGTCGAGTTGCAAGTCTTCTGTGATTATGTCAAGTCAGAAGTCATCAAATTTGGGACTTGAGCCTTTTTGGTTGTGAGCATCTTAGGACCAGCTTAGGACCCACTTAAATCAGCTTGTGACCAACTAAGAACCAGCTCAAACAAGCTACCGTGCTATAAAACATACCTAACCAGCATATACAGGTTTTTTCAACAGGGTGTAAACACTAGAAGTACAGAAAATAAATGAAATACTAGTATAAACAAACACATGATGGGTGACAGTGCTGGTGCATTTTTGGTCTACTAAATCAGTAATTTCCAACCACATTCCTGGATGTAACCACATTAAACAACTACATTCCATGACACAAAACTAGCTGTACACAAAACTATATATTACACAGCAAAATCCCCAGTGTTAATTTAACATTCTGAGTGTGGACACATATAGACACTGAAGCAGTGTTAAAAGTTAATGAGATAATTAGGTGATTAACAAAGTGATGATTGATCATTATTGAAGACACCTGATGTTAGTAAGCAGAATCACCAAAGGAGAAAACCTAAATTTTTAAGCAAACATTATAGTGGTCAGTGTTTGCATTAGTTGGGCTCTTGACCCTTAAATCCTCAATATTAGGTCTTATTTGGCCACAATTACTGAGCTATAACAGCCAGACAAGCCAAGAGCAAAAGTCATCAGGTGGCATTGACTGTGCTTGACATAATCATCATATAGTGACTTGAGTATTTGACATAGGATTTCCTTACAGATTACAAGAAACTGTGAACAAAAGAGCAATCAGTTTTGGCATAATCAGACAGATGATGAAAAAAAGAGTTTATTTTAATTTAGACACACAGACATGAAGAATCAGCGTGAGAATCACAACAACGGTGACCATCAAAAAGCGTGTTGTAGCCAATCAGAACTCATCCATGACTCCCATCATGCATTGCGGCATGAATAAATTATGAGAGTTCAGAGTTGATCTGTTAATCTGAATATGCCGTTTGTCACCACTGTTGAGATTCATGGGCTGGTTCTTGATGTCTATGTGTGCCTATGTGAAACTCTTTTTTTTTTTTAACAGGTTGTAAAAAAATCTTTCCAAAATGTATAGGAGGCACTGGATCTTCTGTGGATTGTCAAGGCTATTACAATAAGCAAAAAAAAAAAAAAGGGTCAAGAGTCCAACTAATGCAAACACTGACCACTATAATGGTTGCTTAAAAATTTTGGTTTTCTCCTTTGGTGATTCTGCTTATTAACATCAGGTGTCTTCAATAATGATCAATCATCACTTCATTAATCACCTAATTATCTTGTTAACTTCAACACTGCTTCAGTGTCTATATGTGTCCACACTCAGAGTGTTAAATTAACACTGGGGATTTTGCTGTGTAGGACATTTTGATTTAACATATTTTGGACACCAAATAATTCACATACTTTCATTTGTTAACTTTGATGACCTTCTTATTCTAAAATATATTAAACAGTACAAATATAAATGTGTAGAACAGTGCACCGAAAAAATGGAGGGGGGGGAAAAAAAGAAAAAGAAGAAAACTTTAACATCACAATTCATCAATCTAAATAGGTTTTTACCAACAAAATCATTAGGGTAAATCATGGTAGAAAAAAACCTGCAGTTGATGTTTTAATGTTCTTTGGTGAGAAAAAAAAAAAAAAAAAGGCAAAAACACCATAACAAAATACAAACAAGATTTTATTAAAAAAGAGAATTTGAGAGATCAATTTAAAAAAGGCATAAACAAAAACAGAAGGACATTTTAAATGTAGTTTTTCCTTAAAAAAAAAAAAAAAAAAATCAGAAACTGTGGCACAGGAAGACAAATTACCGGCTAGAAGCTCCGGTTAACATGCAAACAAACCACCAAACTTTTTCTTCACCTACCTGTACAAAATGTGTTATTGTATAAATAAAGACTGTTTAAAAAAGCTGTTCAAGAGACAAGCCATCAAGCCATTTGTTCAATAATCACAACATCAGCATCAAACATACATAGCATTGACTTCTGTACAACTACTCATTTCTAGAGACCTAGATACAACTAAGTTCATTTCTTGAGGCACATTGTACAAACTCTGAACTCTGCAGGGCAGAATTACAACTTTGCTACGATAACTTTTAATGGCTCTGTTGTTTATGGCTTTATCTGGTGAACAGCTTGAACACCTCATGTTAGCAGCAATACTAATTTTGAAACTATGAAATGAGCTGTTCAAAAAAAACAAATAAAAAAAAAAATAGCAGCTAGTCTTTGAAAACAGATGAATTCAGGCAAATTTGAACTGATTAATGAGAAAAGGCTTACTGACTTTCACATCCAGTATCATCCAGATCATTTATAATTTAGATAGATGTAATGAATATGAATTACTAATAATCACATGAATTAAATAATCAACACATCATTTCATAGTTTCAAAACCATGTTTAATGTTTTGTGTTAATAATGAATGACATGATTTGTAAGTTTGACAACCAAAATAAATCCCATTTTCCTTCATGAGGTGAACTCCATGGTATTTTGAGAAATATCGAGTACAGAAGATTTGACATAGCACTGTCAGAAGAAAAAAAATCACATTAAAAAGTGGGCAAAGGATGAGAAGTCAAAGTAATGAAAATAAAATCATAATGCCAAACTCTGTCAGAACCAGCTCCTTAATCACTTGCATGGATTTTGATATCTTTGGTAGCAGGAATGAATTGATTCTTTGGATGTCTAAAGACAAGAACATCACATAAAGACCTCAATGACTGCCGATAGTTTGAATTTTAGCCTGAGTGACGGTAAACTGTAAAAGAGGTATTGATCAGTTTCAATAACACAACTATCCTACATGGTATTCTAGCTAGTAGCAACCAGGTATTGTTATGGATGGAGATCCAGAAGAATGTAAAAAGTCTCTTAATGAAAACCAATTAATAGTTTTCTGATCAAAGTCATGGTTTTACATTCATAAAATGTAAAACGCACCAAGAGGAAGTCCTCAAATGAAGGAACGACTGCACCATGTGTCTTCAGTGTTATAGAAGCCCTTGTGTTTCTATCCTATAGACGGCCAAGTCTTTCTAAAGACATTAATAAACATCTATTGGTATGTTTTAGTGTACAAAAACAACTCATGAGTGAATAAACACAGTTTTTAGATCATCAATGATATCAAAAAATTGCATTTTGGATATTCAAACTCTTTTTAGAAGTGCATCATGATTGACCAGGACAGTAAATTTCAAGTAAAACAACAAACAGCACAGAGAAAGACGTAAGAACATGAAAGCAACTCAAGAAAATGTCTTTCCTTTGCACACAAACACACACACACAAAAAAAAAATCCTATGAATCAGGGATTTAAAAATGAACAGCAACCAACACACACAACCAAATGAATTCATCATCTAAAAAAAGGTTTCAGAAAAGTAAAGCTTTGCCCAAATACTACAGCTAATCTCACTTGGAGGATAACACACATCAGTGAAAACAAATCATTAAAAAAACAGAAAAACAGCAGCATGAAGGATGAAAGCGACTATACATGCTGAAGAACTGCTTCTGTCCTTCTTCCTAATTGTCTGTTCCATTAGTTTTTCCTGCTATACATGTCTCATGTATAACCCCAGCACCATTTTGAAGATATTTCTACAAATACGAAGCCATGATAACACATAACCTGATGAGGCCACATCGCTGGATTAAAACACTGGTCTTGTTTTAAAATACCCAAACATCCTAAACACAAAATACATGTACTCACTCTGAGTCCAGCTAAGATGCATAGGAGTTTCTTCATGGGAACAGAAATGTAGCATTTCATCACTTGCTCACCATTGGATCCTCTGTAGTAAATGGGTGCCGTCAGAATGAGAGTCTAAACAGCTAAAAACATCACAATAATACACAAGTAATCCATTCGACTCCAATCCATCAATTAACATCTTGTGACGTGAGAAGCTTCATATTCGGAAAAAACAAATCCATCAAGACATTTTAACTTTAAGCCATTGATTCCGACCGAAATACCAGTTTCTAACCATAATAACGCTTCTTTCAGTGATAAAGTACATCCCCTGTTGTCCTCTCACATCAAAATCCACCAACATACCCTGGACCACAAAACCAGTCATAAGGTTAAATTTGACAAAACTGAGATTTATACATCATATGAAAGCTCAATAAATAAGCTTTCTATTGATGTATGGTTTGTTAGGATCGGACAATATTTGACTGAGATACATCTATTTGAAATCAGAAATCTGAGGATGCAAAAAATCAAAAAGACTGAGAAAATCACCTTTAAAGTTGTCCAAATTAGGTTCTTAACAATGCATATTACAAATCAAAAATTACATTTTGATATATTTACAGTAGGAATTTTACAAAAAATCTTCATGGAACATGAACTTTACTTAATTTCTCAATGATTTTTGGCATAAAAGAAAAATCAAAAATTTTGACCCATGCAATGTATTTTTGGCTATTGCTACAAACAAACCCCAGCGACTTAAGACTGGTTTTGTGGTCCAGGGTCACATATTTGCTGTTTTGGCTTGTAAAACAGTGCTTGATCTGTGCAGATTTCTCTCCTAATTCAGACCAGAAAACTGGTTTTAGTCAGCAGCAATGGTTTGAAGTTAATAATGCCTTACTGATAAATGTGTTTCTTACGAACACACAGCTTTTGGCTTTGAAAGACTTTAGTTGATGTACTGGAGAAGTGTGGATTAATTGTGGATTACTGTTGTGTTTTTATCAACTGTTTGGACTTTCATTCTGATGGCACCCATGCACTGCATGCAAATGTTTTCCAAATCTACATCTTGAATGACCTGAGGTGAGTACATTTTTAGCCAATTTTTTTGAGGGAGTGAAAAACTGCATAAAATGTAGGCTACAATCTTAAAAATAAAGGTGCTTTAAAAGGTTCTTCACAGTGATGCCATAGAAGAACCATTTTTGGTTCCACAAAGAACCATCTCTTTCTTACCTTTTTAGAATCTGAAGAACCTTCTTTCACCACAAAAAACCTTTTGTGAAACAGAAAGGTTCTTCAGATGTTAAAAGTTCTTCATGGAACCATTTAGACAAAAAATGTTCTTCTATGGCATCGTGAAACATCTTTATTTTTAAGAGTGTAGTTAATTAACCAACTGCCCTGTTATTCTTCCTTACCTTTTCATGATTATATTCTGTGTTTGATGGATTCATAACACAACAAAAATCACCGAAATCACAGCGATTAGTGAGAGACTTCGTCCAATCAGACTGACACATACCTGCTTAATTACAGCATGAAGAAAAATATGCTGATTTATAGCAGCGTGGCTTTGAGAATCTTCATCAAGTGTGTTATCATCACTTTCATGAACTATTTTTGATACTTACAAACCACTTAAAGTCACTTCCTCTAGACCTCTGTACTGTACGCCAATGGAATTCAACACTGTGTATATTACAAAGCACATTTAAACACAAAAGCTTTCAGAAACCTGAAATGTTTGGTGTCAGTACTGTATATACACCAAAAAGTAAATACTAAAACAGCCCTATCTCTCATTTTAGCTATACAGAGGATACAGGATATTTTTTTTTACATTTTTAACTGTTAAATAAAAATGAATTGATCCTGAACACTGTAACATTAGGCACAAACCATTTCACAGGTAATCTTTAGATTTAAAATGCCCCTCATAAAATATCTCTTTACAAAAATTCAGATCCATTACTAATTACAACGAAAATGCACATAACTGGATAATCTCTATTTTTGCATCTAATATTTCATATGAACTTAGCTATATTGCCTTGGTAGGTACCAAACTTTGCAATAAATAATAAGTTAATGATTGTCTGTTGCTTTCAGAGAAGTGATGATTGAATTAGAGTGATTTCATCACTTTTTTAATGAAGATTCCTAAAAATGTGCAGCATGAAGAAGTGGCTTTAAATGGTTTCTTCACCAAGACATCTAAATATCAAACAACAAATTCAAAAATAGTACAAACCAAATGCACTGTTTGCACTTTAATCTGTACAAAAATATCTTACTGCTGCTGACTCGAGAAAAAAAAGAACAAATCTAAAAAAAAAACAAAGTTGCATATTTTACAAACAATAAAAGACACATTTTTAACTTCCTCTTTTTTGATCCTCCCATATTAAAGAATTAGTTCTTAAAAATAAGAATTTGACATTACGTGCATAAAAGAACACATTGTGTTTTCCTTACCCTTTTCTAAATCATCATTGTTTTTTTACGCTTTTTTTTTTTTGTTTTGTTATCAAAATAGATCAAAGATTGATAGCTCTTTTGCACAGTCTCCCACCGTTGGCTGAGTGACTCCTGAAGAGAGAGGAGTTGAACAAAAGATGAGTGATGTCCTTTTTGTCTCTGTTCTACAAAAGATACATGCTCCTTTTGTGATCCGTATCCTCTCTGGTACTCTTTGTCTGTGGTAATCTGCAAATCTCTCAGAGAGATTCCTATTGTCCACAGCACTGTGTAGCACCTCCAGAGGACCTGTGGTGGGTCAAGGACAGACAGACAGAAAGAAAAATTATATGTAGCGCCTTGTAAAATCTGTAAATTATATTACACATTACACAGTGCTTTCAGTAGAAAAAAAGAACACAAAGGTACCAACAATAAGCTTAGGAATTGTATTATATGCACCAGCTGCAATGCACATGGTTTTGACTCAAAAACAGTACAAATCTAAATGTTTAAGCATGTAATGATATTCTAGGGAATTGAACACCTCTGGTGTGACTTTAAATGCAACCTTGAGCCAAAAACTCATCACCAAACACCAATGACTTGTACATGCACTATATGGACAAACGTATTGGGACACCCTCTTCTTTAGAACAGAAAAAGGCACTTCCAAAACTGTGGCAACAAAAGATGGAAACAATTCATGAATTTAAAAATTGTATTTCCATCTCTGTTGCACCAGTTTTGGAAGTGTCTAAAATGAATGTACCCTTATGTTTGAGTCATTGGTATTTACCGATGGGTTTTTGGCTCAAGGTCTGCATTTAAAGTCACACCAGACGTGTTCAGCTGGGATTACAACTTGGCTTTATGCAGACCAGTCAAGTTCTTCCACATTGACTGAATCAATCATTTCTATTTGAACCTTGCTTTATATACAGGGGCACTGGAATAGAAAAGGGTTGTGTCCAAACTGTTGCTATAAAATTAGGATCACACAATTCCCTAGAATATCATTATGTGGTTAAACATTAAGATTTGTACTCATGGAAATTACTAAAGTAGTCAAACCTATTCATTAGAAGGGGGTGTCCCAATACTTTTGGCAATATAGTGTAGTTGTTCTTTGAATAATTTATTGCATTAAAATGTAAATGCACGGCCAAACCATACATACAGAGAGCAAACGGAATCTTTCCCATCTTTTATCTGTTGCCTTACCGTAGCTTCATTTGCTGTGTTGATAGGAATAATTAGTGTGTTCTGAAGGCGTCTCCATGGAAACTTGCTGCTGTTGTCCACTGCTTTCCTACATGACAAAGAACAAGAATGAATCAAATCTTAACAATGAACCTGTTCAACGTTCAAAGCAGCGTGTGAAGACAAACGCTTGTCATACCTCTAATGTAACACTAGAGGGAGGCACTGGGGTGTACTGAGGGATATATGTTCCTTGCATAGCTGCGTTAGGTATATACTGTGGGCAAAATAAATAAAACAAAAAAATTCTTTTACATCTCTATGGTAATTACATTCGACTAAGAAGACAAACTCTTACTGAGGAACCATTAAAGGTGAAATTCACAGTAATAGGCCACCAACCGTGCCAGCGCTGCCGAGAGACAGGTGACTGAGCTGCTGGGTCAGGGGTCCGATCATAGACGTGGGCTGAATGGACATTGGATGATCCATAGCTTGAGTCAGAACGGCCCCCTATGGAGAGAGAGATGCTCAGAAACCCAGAAACCAAGGGTGAATTTAAGATATCCAAACCTCATGGGTATCTAAATCAACATTGTGTGCTTCTTTTGTTATTAAAGGAAAGATAAAAATCTTAATGTGAAGTACAGTAAAGCTACAGTTTGATGGCAAACCCTACAAAGCGATATGTGAGCACTCACAGTGGGCTGCATGAGGTACGACTGATGATGCATCCAGGATGGGCTGTGCACCTGAGGACAGAAAAAAAAAAACATTAGCCTACACATGAATATTTTTTCCTTGTGAAGCACTGACATTTTGTCAGTCATTAAAAAAAAATATATAGAAATAGTTTTGAGGGTCAAAATCTATATTATAATGCACTGTATGCAGTGCGTATGCAGTGCACATGCGCTGCATTTTTTTTTCCCGCACCCATGTTAATGAATTAGAGCATTCACACTGCACGCGGTTGCGGTACAGCAGTGCGTTCTAGGAGCGGTGCGTCTGCAGCAGTGGAGCGATCGTTTCCGCAACAAGTTATATTTTACCGTGCTGTATGCGCTGAATTTAAGTGACAGTACATTGTTCGCGGTAAAAATTAACATGGATTGAACCGAAAATGTAGTGATCACACCATAAATACATATAAATAAAGTCTACTGTGTTTCACAGTCAACCTGTGGCTTTTCGGCTTGGTTTAAAACAAGGAAAAGTGCACTTTTAAATAAAAAAGGCAACATAATAGATGCACTTGTGATGGTAGAAAAGAAAAGTTCTTTAAGGGATTGCTTTTAATAAAGATTTAATGCGAAAGAAAGGCATAGGAGCCGACTGTTTCTATCTGTGGTAAGTTTTAATTTAAAATATTTGTGAATGCCCAATTTCAATAAGAAAAGGAAGCTATATCTATGCTGTGTTTAAATGTGTTGCAACTTAAGCTTGAGCAACTTAAATATACAAATCTAGAAGTCGAGTGCATTGAATAATACGTTGTTTATATTTATTGAGTTTAAACGTGAATATGTCTATGAACAATTGTATTACTGTACTGTGATAAAAGAGGATCACAATGCTAAAAAAGCATGTTTGGATTTGAAATCAAAATAACGGATAAATGCTGTGTTTGGTAAAAAGCCGCGGATCAGGAAAAGACTGCGGTTGGTTTAAGGACAGACAGAGAGAGAACGAAAAAATGATATGTAGCGCCTTGTAAAATCTGTAAATTATATTACACATTACACACAGTGCTTTCAGTAGAAAAAGAAAACAGCACAAAGGTACCAAAAATTAGCTGCACACCAAAATAATACTCCCTAGAACTGGCCTGAAGTTGATCGGTTTTGCTCAGGAATTATATTACATGTACCAGCTGCAATGCACATGGTTTTGACTAATATACACTATATTGCCAAAAGTATTGGGACCCCCTTCTAATGAAAAGGTTTGACTACTTTAGTAATTTCCATGAGTACAAGGAAGCTATATCTATTCCGTGTTTAAATGTGTTGCAACTTGCTTGAGCATCTTAATATACAAATCTTGAAGTCCAGTGCATTGAATAATACGTTGTTTATATTTATTGAGTTTAAACGTGAATATGTCTATGAATTATCGTATTACTGTAATGTGATAAAAGAGGATCATAATGCAAAAAAGCAGGTTTGGATTTTTACTTGAGTGACAGTAAAACATATAATTTTACAAAAGATTTCTATTTCAAATAAATGCTGTTTACTGAATGTTTTATTCATCAAGGAATGCTGAAAAAACTGATCGGACTGTTGGTTGTTTTCAATATTTATAACAATACAAAATGTTTCTTGAGGGATCACATGACACTGACTGAACAGCTTTGCTATCACAGGAATTACATTTTAAAATATATTCAAATAAACTACAGCTATTTTAAAATGTCATAATGTTTAAAAACTTATTTTTACATGATTTTTGATCAAATAAATGCAGCCTTGGTGAGCAGAATAGACCCCAAGCTTTATAGATATCACAAGACTAGAAAAAAAAATTAATTTTTGGTTGAGCTACTCCTGGTACGTGCTATGCAGACTGAGCCGTAGCATCATTACTCCGTAATCCGGCTCTAATGGGCCATTCAAAGCGCTTTGAGCACACATGCCAGACCTACAGGACCTCAGCGAACATTATTTGCTTTTGCCTAGTCATCCATCAGCACTCAATAAGGTGTCAGAGTTCCCACAAGCCCCAGCTCAGCTGAGTCACTGCGGTCTAATATTCTCACTGAACACATGCTGTGAGTCACTTTCTGTTTCCATCTGACTGCTGTCGGCTTTGGCACACGCTCAACTTGAGCTCAGTATCGCAACAAAAATGAAACATAATCTCGATTCATAAATCTGCTAATAAAATGCAGAAATGGGAATTTAGAAAAGACAAACAAAAAAAGTGTGTTTAAAGAAATGGACTTATGAAACCAATAAGTGAAACAATGAATTAGCACACTGAGGAGACTAAACTACAAAAGATGAAATTTGACAAGGAAACTTGATATATTTGAAGCATATGAAGTCACAGCGTCCCAGCAGACAATTCATAGTTTTCACGTGACATTACACTATTATAGGAATGTCCACCTGGAGGGCAAAACAAGGCTTTTTTACCAGTTTAGTACTAAGTGCTAATGTATTAAGACCAAATTGACCAAATTCAGTATAGAATCATGCAAACTACATACATGCAATCAGATGCACTCAGAATATGAGAACAATGCACTAAATCGCACATAAAGCATTCTCCCATAGAAAACCACTATAAAGAAAATGCTTAATATTGCTAAAGGCATTAAGACGAGATTAAAATGTGATGATGTTTCTCATCAAGGAAAACAGCTCCACTGCCTCCACTGTTGTTTTGCTTTTTTATAGAATAAAAAAAACATTTAATTCAGTTGGATAATGATCACTTCAGTCCTTAAAGTATCTGCTCTGCTCATCCAGCATGAACTGCAGAGTTGCGCACAGTGCAGCAGGAAACGTTTATTTATTTTATTTTTTATACTGTTTTTATTTATATGTTCAATTTGTGGAAAGGAGTTCAGTTAGGAGGTCAGAAGTTCCAGATATTCAATTCATGTACAGTTAAGAGACTCGAGTGAAATCAAACACGAGAGAAGCCAGGCAATTTAGTTTGTGAAAAAAACTTTTACAGTGCTTGAGTATTGTTGCCTTTTACTGCATAGGATAATTCAGACTCAGTAGAACTGAATGGCATTCATTACAATATGATTAGTTAAACATTTCAGAATGTTCCTTCAGACTATTTTTCCTGTCATGTATTTTGTCACTGAGGATTTCTTAAAAATACTGTGTAAAAATTACGATTTTCATTAATCCAACCTTGTCTAATCTTGTGAACTAAGTGTCTTGTCATACCCCTTCTATGTGCAGGTAAGCAGATATTCCCAGAATATAAATGCAACATACATTTCAGTTTCACATGAAGCATTTTCCCCATACAAACCATCATAAAGAAAACATGCAATTTAGTGCTGTGCATTACTCATATGAGCTTTTTAAAATCACTGTCTTAGTACATTAAGCCACATTAATCGTTTTAGAATGTCTCATTGTTTTTAATGATTCATATAGTTCTGCAAATGAATTGTAATTGCCCAAAACCTGCAGTTTTTCTTTATAAAGCTTGTCTGTAAGTAGTGCTGTATCACAGAGTGAGTATACAGAATGTATAATTATGACATGTATACAATTGATATCATTATCTTAATGATACTGACCTGGTAGGACGGTACTTGTGAAGGCATGTATGGAGACAGAGAAGTCTGAGCGATCATTCTGTTTGGAGCAATGCTGTACGGAGGAGAATAAAACCTGAAAATAATACACAAAAGCATTAAAAATAATTCTGTCATGACAACTCTCAAAAAGGTTTAGCATGGTAATGAAATGACAATGTTAATATATTTGGTCTTGGTCGGAATAGATCTGCTACGCTGCTGCTGCTGCTGCTGCTGCTGAATTGCTGCTGTTGAACTGAATTGTTGTAGTTGTAGATTAATGCTGCTGCTGCTGCAAGCAAGTACAGAACTTCCTACTGCCAAATGGCGATACGGTGCTGTGAGTATTTAAGACATACTGCTGCTGCACAAATAGCATAAAATATCCCATAGCAGATCTATACAAGTGGAGCTGGGGAAGGTGCAGGCTTTCAGAGGTTTTCATGGCAGAACTAGGTATATGCATTAATAAAGAATGCATTTTTTTGTATGAACAATGTATGAAAAGAGAATTTTGGGTGTGATGGAAATTATGTCATCATTTATACACCCTCATGTCATTCCAAACCCATGAGATTTATTTAATTTTGAACCAACCAAAACTCTGATGCTTTAAAATGTTCATAGAGAGATCATAACATTAATACACATGAATCCAAGTCTTCTTAAGGGACTGGATCACGTTATATGGTGAACAGATTTAATTAAGGCTTATATTCACACATGAATACTGATCAATGCAAATAAACCACATCAAATATGGCAAATGGAAGATCAAATGAGCTTGATTAAAGTTTATGATAACAAAATCTTTGAGAGAACTATGCCGTTAATATCCTGTTGGCAGAAATACTGATCTTTTTTTACAGTTCTTTATTATACCCTCTACACATTAGACACATTAAAGCAGACTTTGAGAATGTTTCTCTGCTCACCCGTTCTGTAAGGCTGTTGGGTCGTATGTGAGTGTCATTCCTCCCTGAACATGGAAAGAAAAATTATTAACAATATATAAAATGCACTGTACAAAGTCCAGAATGAAAGCTTTCATACCGTTTCACCATCTCTAGTCCAGGGTCGACCATTCTGTAGGTACTTGGCCTGGTTCTGTCGCTTCTTTTGACCTCCGTCAGCAAACTTGCATAACAGCGGTTCTGTAGGTACTACAGGTGAAACATAAGACGTAAGAGATTATTTTTAAAAATCAATATATTTTATTGTTCCATTATTAATACTTAATTCTTGAATTAGAATTTACATAAAATAAATAAATGATATATCATCTACCTGGCACTCCTGGTGGGGTTTTGATATATTTTCCATTAAAATGCTGAATGATGGCTTCACATTTCTCTGTGGATTCCATCCTGTTACACAAACACATGAATAAACAACTAAATGGTGGGAAAATGTATTACAGGCATAGATATATCAGAGATGGAGCTCAGGTCAAACTACTAAATCCAAAACGTGTAAATTCAAATTCCCCCACACCTAATTTTATACAACAAAATTCCTACTTGTTGCAACTTCACACAATGAGTATATGCTGTGTTTTTTGTCTTTTTTAGAATGTAACATGTAACTGGTCTCCTATCTGGACTGGAGTATTCAATGCAGCTTGAGTGATTAATAAAGTACCTTGCAAAGCCTACACCTCTGCTGGTTCCATTAGCATCCCGTAAGATACGTGTGGAAATAACCTGGCCAAAGGATTTGAGCATGGCCTCCAGTTCCTGCTCATCCATGGACACGGGCAGGTTAGAGATGTACAGGTTGGTAGGGTCCTGTTCCTGTTGCTAAAAATAAATGCATAAATTATATGTAATTGACTGCACTCATCAGTTATACAATGTAAAATATAAAGTCTTTTTTTTACTTAACCCTAATTTTCCATTCAGTCACAGAGTTATTTCATATATAGCATTTACTCCTGCCCTCCAAGCAAAGCTAACTCTACTGTATGTCTGCTAGCTACCAGCTACAGTGTAGGGGTGTAACAATAAATCGATTCGTAGATCGATTTTGCAATATTCCGAATGCATCACAGTTCTCTCTGGAATCAATTTTGAGCTTAGTTTTTAACCGCACATTCAAATGCTCACAAAGAAAAGCACTTGTGCATTTAACTGAGTAATATAAGTAGTTAAATTGTAACACGGAGTCAGAGACATTCGGATCTATCTAAGGCTTTATTGAGATGTGTCGACAGGCAGGAGTAAACACCAGAAAACAGGAACAACGTAGGTAATCCGGGAAACAGTTCAATACTCAAGCAATGGTCGCAATGGCAGGCAGCAGGAATCAATAACGGGGTACACAGTCCAGAGTCATACACGGGAAATCCAACACAGAAATAAACACTCAGAATTACGACCATGAGGAACGATAAGACTTCGCAATGATAGAAAGAAAGTCCGCGCCTTAAATAGGCGAACACTAATGAAAAAACGAGAAACAGCTGAGACGGAAA
Organism: Garra rufa; assembly: GCF_049309525.1. Classification (NCBI taxonomy): domain Eukaryota; kingdom Metazoa; phylum Chordata; class Actinopteri; order Cypriniformes; family Cyprinidae; genus Garra; species Garra rufa. The sequence goes on from NC_133380.1 coordinate 28,562,225, forward strand.
TGTCCGGGGTACGTGTGTGAAATGGGTCCGTGTGGAACTAATACTCGGGCGATGGTTCCCGCTGTGTCCGGTTAGAGAGGGCCACAGAGGCGCTATTGGTGACAGAGCCCCTCCCCTGCGAACGGCTCCCGACGTGAGCTCCTCCTCGGCGCCGAGGTCTACCACGGGGGCAAGGAGCGGGTTTCTCCGGGTGCTCCTGATGGAACGTAGCAGTGAGTTGAGGGTCGAGTATATCCTTAGAGTTGACCCAGGACTGTTCCTCGGGACCGTATCCCTCCCAGTCCACGAGATACTGGAGAACCCCGCCTCGGCGTCGAGAGTTCAGAATCTGGTTGACCTGGTAGATGCTCTCATCTTCATACATTAGGGGAGGAGTCTCTGCTGGAGCGGCCTCGTCCTGGTCCCCCTCTCCTCCCGGATCCACAGCGGGCTTAAGCAGGGAGACATGAAAAGTGGGTGAGATGCGGTAATGGGATGGTAATTTAAGACGAAACGACACAGGAGTGATTTGTTTGATGATTTTGAACGGACCCACATACCTCGGGCTGAGCTTTCTACATGGGAGTCGGAGTCTCAGGTCCCTGGTGGAGAGCCAGACCCACTGTCCGACCTGGTACTGAGGAGCGGCTCTCCGAAGGCGGTTGGCCTGGCGGGTCACTCGTTGGATGGCTTGCCGAAGATTGGTGTGTGCCAGGTCCCAGGTTGCCTCGCTCCTCCGTAGCCATGTGTCCACCGCGGGGAGGTTCGTGGGTTCCCCGGACCACGGGAATAGTGGAGGTTGGAAGCCTAGCACGCACTGGAATGGGGTGAGTTGAGTAGAGGGTTTCTTTAAAGAATTCTGGGCGTATTCCGCCCACAAGAGGTAGTCGCTCCAGTCCTCCTGATGGAGATGACAGTAGGCCCGTAGGAAGCGGGATAGTTCTTGATTCAGCCTCTCTACCTGTCCGTTGGACTGTGGATGGTACCCTGACGTGAGGCTGACGTTGACATTCAGTTGAGACCAGAGAGCCCTCCACACACGGGACGTGAATTGTGGTCCTCGATCCGAAACTATGTCCTCAGGCAAACCGTAGAATCTGAAGACCTGGTTGAGCAAGGCCTGAGCTGTCTCCCATGCTGTGGGAAGTTTAGGAAGTGGAATGAGACAGCATGACTTTGAGAACCGGTCAATAATGGTGAGAATCACTGTGTTGTGGTGAGAGGGTGGCAAGTCGGTCATGAAGTCCACAGCCAAGTGGGACCACGGTCTCTCTGGGATGGGAAGAGGCTGGAGCAGACCGGCGGGACGTTGGCGCAGGGACTTGGTCTGATTGCACGTGACACACTCCCTGATGAAGGTTAGGATCTGTTGAGTCAAGGAGGGCCACCAAAACGTATTGAGGACTAGCTCTCTGGTCGCCTGAACACCGGGGTGACCAGCGCTGGGATTTTCATGAATCAGGGTTAGCACGCGTTGCCGTAGGAGAGCTGGGACGTAGGTCAACCCAGGAGGACATTCGGGAGGGGTAGGATCGGTTTCAAGGGCCTCAGAGATCTCGGCCATGATGTCCCATTGCACGGGAGAGACGATCAGGGAGGTAGGAATGATGGTGGCAGGAGAAGTGTCTGATTGGGATTGGTCGTGCTGGCGATAGAGTGCGTCCGCCTTTCCGTTCTTGGACCCGGGCCGATAGGTGATGGTGAAGAGAAATCTAGAGAAGAACAACGACCACCTGGCCTGGCGGGCATTGAGACGTCTGGCTGTTCTCAAGTACTCCAAGTTTTTGTGGTCAGTCAGGATGAGAAAGGGAAGTTAGGGGGGCTGCCACTTGGCTGAATCCTCGGATGAATCTCCGATAGAAGTTAGCAAATCCCAGGAAGCGTTGGAGATCTTTGACGGTCTGAGGCCGGGGCCAGTGCAGAACGGCAGAAACCTTGTTGTCGTCCATCGTGACGCCCTCGGCAGAAATGATGTATCCTAGGAAGGAGACGGTGGGGAGATGAAAGGCACACTTAGGGAGTTTGGCGTACAGCTGGTTCTGGACGAGTCTCTGGAGTACAGCTCGTACATGTTGGACGTGCTCGGGCAAGTTTTCGGAATAGACCAGGATGTCGTCGATGTAGACAATGACAAACTTGTTGAGCATATCCCGGAAAATGTCATTGATAAGGGCCTGGAAGACAGAGGGACTGTTGGACAGACCAAAGGGCATGACCAGATACTCATAGTGACCAGTCGTAGTGGAGAAGGCCGTCTTCCACTCGTCACCTGCCCGGATGCGAATGAGGTTGTATGCGCATCTCAGGTCGAGCTTGGTGAAGATACGAGCAGAGCGAAGCTGTTCCAGGGTGGAAGGTACCAATGGCAGGGGATAACGGTACTTGGTGGTCACTTCGTTAAGGGCTCGGTAATCGATGCAGGGTCGCAAGGACCCGTCCTTCTTTTTCACAAAGAAGAAGCCCGCCGAGGTAGGTGAGGTGGAAGGGCGGATGAACCCCTTGGCGAGTTCCTCGTCGATGTATTGCTGCATGCTCTGGGTCTCGGGTTGAGACAGTGGGTATACTCGGCCTCTGGGGAGCGTAGCTCCGGGTAAGATCTCGATGGCACAATCCGTGTCCCGATGAGGAGGAAGCTGAGTGGCCCGGGTTTTGATGAATGCTGTGTGGAAATCCCGATAAACCTCGGGAAGGCCCTTCGGTGGCTGGGTCTCAGGTTGGGGGTCTGGGATCACGGAATGGTTCCTCTGAGGGTATTTGAGGCACTTTTGGAGACAGGACTGGGACCACTGTGAGATGTCCTGATCCTTCCAGGAAATCTGTGGGTCGTGGAGGGTGAGCCAGGGATGACCGAGAATGATGGCATGGTGAGGTGATTGAGTGACGTGAAACTGGATGGTCTCGGTGTGCAGGGAGCTGGTGATCAAAGTGATTGCCTCAGTGATGTGGTGAATCTTTCCAGCTCCTAGTGGTCTTCCATCCAGGGCTGCCACCGCCACGGGAGGGTTACATGGAACGAGAGACATGCGATGGTGGTTAGCAAAATCCTGATCTATAAAGTTACCGGCCGCCCCAGAGTCAACAAAGGCTTTAGTCTTGATATGGCGGCCGTGGACGATCAAGAGTACTGGTGGCTCTAGGAGGGCGAGTGGAACATTGAGCTCGGAAGTGTCCAGACTGGCCACAGTAGAGGCAGAGTCGATTTCTCATCCTTCTCTCGCGTTCTTCGTCAGTGAGGCGAGTGAATCCCACCTGCATGGGTTCCTCCATGGCGTGAGCAGGAGATTGTGGTGAGGTGAGGGAAGATCGTGGCTGACGACTCCTGCGAGAGCGGAGCAGATGGTCCATTTTGATCGACATCTCCATATACTCCTCCAGAGTCTTGCTCTCGTCCCGACAAGTGAGTTCGGCCTGCAGATCCATACGAAGCCCCTGGCGGTACATGGCTTTAAGGGGCTTTCCCTCCCAGCCCGCCTGGGCTGCCAGGGTACGGAACATGAGGGCGTAATCCGCGGCGGTGGAAGATCCCTGGCGAAGGTTCAACAGCTCCTCCTCAGCCTCCTTGCCATCCTCAGCATGATCAAACACCTCCCGGAATTTGGCCAGAAAGTGTTGATAGGAGGGAAAAGACATTTGTTGGCCCTCCCACAGGGCCGTTGCCCAGCTCAAGGCCTTGCCGGTGAGAAGGGTGCAAACAAGTGAAACCTTGCCATCCTCCGTCATGGAGCCCGGCGGCTGTGAGTTCACATAAATGGCGCACTGCATCAAGAAACCCTTGCACTTGCCTGGAGAGCCGTCATACTTCTCCGGAAGTGCCAGACGTACGTGAGCTCCCACGGTGAGGGCAGCGGGAGGCGGTGCGGTAGTGACTACAGCAGGAGGATTGGACGGAGTGGAGGTTTGTTGTACTGCCAAGGTGAGCATCTGCATAGACCGCACCAACTCCTCGGTCATGGTGGTCAACCGTTCCAGTTGTTGGTGATGAACAGTCAGCAGAGAGGCTTGCCTTGTAACCTCAGACACGACTTGGTCTAAAGCCGCTGGATCCTGATGATTGCGAAGTCTTCTGTAACACGGAGTCAGAGACATTCGGATCCATTTGCAAGGCTTTATTGAGATGTGTCGACAGGCAGAAGTAAACACCAGAAAACAGGAACAACGTAGGTAATCCGGGAAACAGTTCAATACTCAAGCAATGGTCGCAATGGCAGGCAGCAGGAATCAATAACGGGGTACACAGTCCAGAGTCATACACGGGAAATCCAACACAGAAAGAAAAGCTCAGAATTACGACCATGAGGAACAATAAGACTTCTCAATGATAGAGAGAAAGTCCGTGCCTTAAATAGGCGAACACTAATGAAAAAACGAGAAACAGCTGAGACGGAAATGTCCGGGGTACGTGTGTGAAATGGGTCCGTGTGGAACTAATACTCGGGCGATGGTTCCCGCTGTGTCCGGTTAGAGAGGGCCACAGAGGCGCTATTGGTGACATAAATGTACTTGCACCTAGGCTTTTATGACAAAAGATTAATGTAAATACAGCCTACTGTGAACACTCTTGTAATTCTATTAAATTTTTTCAAACTTTATGAATGATTATTTTTAGTTGAAGTGATGTGTGTAAGGAACTAGAAGCAAGCAGAGTACGGCTGTTTCTAAAGCACACAGTGCTATCTGCTGTTAAAGTGGTCATCCGATGCCCATTTTCCACAAGTTAATATGATGCTTTAGGGTCCAAATGAAAAGTTTGTAATATACTTTGATTAAAAATTATCTATGGTAGTGTAAAAAAACACTAATTTACCTGGTAAAAAATGCCTCTGTTCTCAGCAAGCGATATCAGTACCTGGCCCTTTAAATGATATGAACTTCTGCTCACCCCGCCCCTCAGTTCTGTGGGGCGTGTCATTACATAGCACACGGGGTGTTGCCTAGACAACAGTTGGGGGTATAGTTGTATAGACCTTTTTCCTGAGTAAACGATGAGCGCCACCATTACGAATTCTAACGTCAGATTGAATGCTTTTCTGTTCCGGTTTCCATAGGAACCCATTCAAATAGCATCCATCTGTTTATAATGTAGCTAACATCCGCTGCTTCGTGTCATCTACACACTCATTAATGTGAGGCACTGACAAATGACGGTCATTTGTCACTCCTGTCGTGTCATTTGTCATTTGTCACTCCTGTCGTGTCATTGACACTCTTGTCGTGTCATTAGCAGCTCATCATCTCACACCTGTTCACTATTACTCAGACTAAAAGAAAGTAAACAGAACCGAAAACACGATCAGGAGATCCAGGAGCCAGAGACACACATACAAAGACAATGCAGACACGATGATGGGTGGGAAATGAGAGTTTCTTATAGTCTGAGTAATAGTGAACAGGTGTAAGATGATGAGCTGCTAATGACACGACAGGAGTGAACAATCAGGGAAGTGCAGTGCAAGGAAAGGGAACAGCGACCTCAGGTGGCTGAGGGAAGCCCCACAGCCCAGATCATGACAAACACAATGTAACTTGTGTTACATTGAACTGATTACTTTGAACTGATTATTGAAGAGTAATGTCTACTGCTTACTATTTTTAATAGGTAGCAGGCATTGTCGCTAGTAAGTTACTAAGTCACAATTACATTACAAACATTAAAGGGTTAGTTCAACCAAAAATGAAAATTAGCCCATTATTTACTCACCCTCATTATTTACTCACCTTTCTTTTAGACAAATCCAATCACAGTTATATTAAAAAATGCCCTGGCTATTTCAAGTTTTATCATGGCAATAGACGGAAGTATCTTTTTAACTAGTCAAAAGAAGTCCAATAAAGCACATCCATTTGTAATAAAAAGTGCCTCACATGGCTCCAGGGGGTGAATTAAGCCTCCTATAGCAAATTGATGCAGTTTTGTAAGAAAAATATCCATATTTAAAACGTAATCCGCCTGGAACAGTTTCCGTGTACAACAGTGAGTGCAAGCTAGATTAAAGTGATTATTACGTTTTAAATATAGATATTTATCTTACAAAAATGCATTATTCACACCCCAGAGCCATGTGAGGCACTTTTTATTATGGATGGCTGCACTTTATTGGACTGTTAAAGTAAAACACCCGCATATTGTTATGATAAAGCTTAAAAGAGCCAGGACATTTTTTAATATAACTCCAACTGGATTCGTCTACAAAAAAAAGGAAGTCATATACGCCTAGGAAGGCTTGAGGGTGAGTAAATAATGGGCTAATTTTTGGGTGAACTAACCCTTTAACCCTGACATGTAAATTAAAGTTCATTCTTTGCCTCTACAGTGAACAACTATATTGTGTATTAGGGCTAAATATAAAACAGCATCCACTGTTTTATAGTTACAATAAAACCATTCAAATAGGAGTAGTTTATTAAAATTTCTAGCAGAGAGTGATAACAAATGGATCAGTTTGTTCAATTACACTTTTTTAAGGTTGTTACAGTGTAATTACTCAAATACGTGCAGGAGGACAGCCCCTACTCTTTTGGCCTCCTTCAAATTTTTAGTTCGATAATCCAGCCCTCAAATGAAGCTTGTTAAACAGCCCTGCTCCTTTTTAATAATATAATGTCTCATAATACTGACATAAAATAAAACCTTTATATATATATATACACATGATATTAATTAACTTACCCATAATTTACTGTAATTGATTTAGCAAGTTTAAGTAATTAAATTAAAGTGTTAACCAGAGATTTTAATTATAATAAAGTGTTAACCAGACACATTTTAATTATAATAACACGTTTAATTGCATTTATTTTTGTTCACCTTTTTTTTTATTATAAACCTACAGGACGATATAGGCTTATGCATTTATTTTGAAGAGAAAAGATGAACAGATGAGACTGTGTAACTTTTCATGTTCAACAACACACCCTGCAGTGACAGCTTTTTTAATATATTCTAGGTTTTTTGTCCAATATCGATTTGTAAATCCCAATTGATATTTTGGTCTATGCTGTTTGGAGTTGATGAATGAACAGTATATAGTGCGCCTCCCATCCAATAAATTGCAATAAAACAAGGTCTCAAATTTCAAATTCTGTCGATTTTATTAGAAAATTTAAGTAATAAATACTGTTCTTTCAATGGAATGTTTGTAGGTTTACTGTATGGATGTATACCTAGCAGTTATGTGTGTGTGTTTGTTTGTGTGTGTGTGTGTGTGTGTGTGTGTGTGTGTGTGTGTGTGTGTGTGTGTGTGTGTGTGTGTGTGTGTGTGTGTGTGTGTGTGTGTGTGTGTGTGTGTGTGTGTGTGTGTGTGTGTTTAAATGTGTGTTTCCATATGACCTTAGCACACTCCCTGTGTATGGTACAAAAGGGATTCTGGAAGACACAGAGGGATCAACTTCAAAAGACTACAACAGAGCCATTCACAGCACGCACACACACACACCATCACATTACAGCTAAATGGCAAACAATGCCACAGAACGTGCCAGAAAAAAAGACTCATAGAGCCAAGAGACAGATACATATCTTTATGTGTCAATTAATCTTATCACTGGGAATAAAGATACTTTCATATCAGCATATATGTATGTGTGTGTGTGTGTGTGTGTGTGTGTGTACCTGGTATTCATCACGTTGTGGGGACATTTCTCAGGTCCCCATGAGGAAATAGGCTTATAAATCATGCACAATGAGTTTTTTTGATGAAGTAAAAGTATGCACAATCTCCTGTGAGGGCTAGGTTTAGGTGTATGGCGATAGAAAGTACGGTTTGTACAGTATAAAAACCATTACGCCTATGGAATGTCCCCATAAAACATGTAAACCCAACATGTGTGTGTGTGTGTGTGTACCTGGTATTCATCACGTTGTGGGGACCAAATGTCCCCACAAGGATAGTAATACCAGTAGATTTTGACCTTGTGGGGACATTTCTTAGGTCCCCATGAGGAAACAGGCTTATAAATCATGCACAATGAGTTTTTTTGAGGAAGTAAAAGTGTGCACAATCTCCTGTGAGGGCTAGGTTTAGGTGTAGGGCGATAGAAAATACAGTTTGTACAGTATGAAAACCATTACGCCTATGGAATGTCCCCATAAAACATGTAAACCCAACGTGTGTGTGTGTGTGTGTGTGTGTGTGTGTGTGTGTGTGTGTGTGTGTGATTAAATGAGCCAAACATTACCTAACCAATGTCAACAAACCTCATTGTAAAACACAAAGCTTGACTTGTGTCCATGAGGCCACGCAGGTACTGGTATATGATACTGGTATGTAAATGTGTACATACTTTTAGTTTGTGGAAAAAATTTGGGTAGTACTTTATTTTACAGTACTGTTCTGTACATACACTACTGTTAAACAGTTTGGGGTTAGCAGGATTGTTTAATGTTTTTGAAATAAGTATCTTCTGCTTTTGCATTTATTTGATCAAAAATACAGTAAAAAACAATAATACAGTGAAATATTATTATAATTTAAAACAGCTGTTATCTGTGTTAATATATTGTAAAATATAAATATAATAGTGAAAGTATCAGTAAAGACTCTACCAGGAAGACTCTAACGCTAGTCATTCATTCATGACTTTTAGCTCTGGCCAATCACTGCTTGTATATAAGTACCAAACATTCCATGTTTACCATGTAAAAACATTCACCTTTCCTCTCAGCCTTTCTGGTAGAAATGTATTTTTATGATCAAAGTTTAATTTTCAGCATCATTACTCCAGACTTCAGTGTCACTTGATTTTCCAGAAATCATTTTAATATGCTGATTTGCTGCACAATAAATTATAATCTGATTATAATCAATGTTATTTTTGCTTTTTAATATTTTTTCTGTGGACATTTTTTTTATATTTATTTAGGATTAGATGAATATAAAGTTCAAATGCACAGCATTTTTTTTAAATATACTTTTGTAATACTATAAATGTCACTTTTAATTAATTTGATTTAAATTAATTTGAATTAAAAAGTGTCAGTAATATGACACATTATATTATTAAAAAAGAGCAGAGCTATTTAACAAGCTTCATTTGAGGGTTGGATTATCGAACTAAAAATTTGAAGGGGGCCAAGGGGGTGGGGGCCATCCCAATCTCTTTCTGGGAGGTCTATAAAATTAGAAATTAAACTGAAATGCATATTTAGCAGTAAAATGAACTAATGTTACCAACACCAAGATTTATGAAAGGTTAACAGTAGTTCTGTCTGTCAATCAATTAAAAAAAAAAAAAATCTAATTTTTCTGTAATTAAAGGAACTGTATGTAAGAAATTTATTTCAGTTAATCATAAAATGGTCCTGACATGTCACTAGACATTAAGAAATCATGTTCATTTCAAATACTTATATCACCGACAACAGTGGTCCGGCCAGGATATTGTATAGAGTTGCAGCCCACGACTGATGTTATTGTTGTCATTGTGTGTTTTGGTCTGAGGCTCCACCCTCCAGCTATCGACTAATCACGAAGTCAGTAGAGTTTCGTCCTCCGGGTTGCCAGCTCAGCTGCAGTTACGAACGTGTCGGATAAAACATGTATAACGTTACGAAACCTAAAAGCCTCGTTATGAATCCGAAATACGTTGTGACAAAGTCCGAAATAACACAAGGATTTGTATAGGAGATGCCTTTGAAAGATGCAGACGACTGAAAACGGAGAAGAATTTGAAGACAGACGCCATCGTTGCTGATTTTCTCCTGGACAGGTAAGATTCATCTATGTTTGGCTAACTTTGCTTCCGTACACAGTGGATTTTCCACGGTCGCCTGTACTAAATGCGTTCATAAAAAGCTTTATATCGCACCACTAGCAGGGTATGAAAACAATCTATGTTCCGACTGAAATGTGGTATTACAGTACATCTTTACGAAGTATTTCGCTAATCGCCATTAGTACATTTTTGCGATACATAATTACTTCGCAAAACATCTCTTGTGAAGCATAAACATAATTAACAGAAGAAAAAAAAATACTGTGTAGGACTCGTCACTTGCCATTGGAAGCTCCTTGTAGCAGCCTACGTTCCTGCTGAATCCTGCAGCTTAGCTGGCAACCTCGAGTCAGGGGGGAGGGGGAGGGGATACACCGTTCTACAGTATTTTGTAAGTTATTGCAGTACCAGTTTTGGCCACAATCCTACATACGGTTCCTTTAATCATGATTTATCGCATACTTATGAATTTATATTGTCATAATTTCACATTGAACCTCCAAATAATGTAGAAACAACATAAAGATGATATATATGTGTTAATATATGTGTGGCATTTTACTAAGTAGCCTACTATTAAAGAAGTATTAATACTAGGGGTGGAATGGTGGAATCTAACCGAAAAACAAATAGGGTTCAGCTAATTTATGTTTCTGTTGATGGATACGCATTCTGGCTTCCCAGTACATTACAGCAACAGCGATAAAAAAAAAGAAAAAAGTGGACAAACCATTTATTCTCGTTTAATGCAAATGCCATTTGCTGGAATATACGCAGTCATTTATTCCATCAGCGTGCTGATAGCGTGTGTGCACTGGTAAGACCTGAACAGCACAGGTTGATATCTGTGTTTAAACTAAACTCATTTAAGCCTTGCCAGTTTGGTAAGTATCCTATAGCAGACATATACTATAACAAAAAAAAAAATAATAAAAACTTTACCTATTAATTATAGCCATTCAACATTACAGTATAATTGAAAGGTATTATTTTTAGCATTTAATAGGCTCTGAAATATATAACAACTTTTAATTTAAGTGATTTTAAAACAATCTTCACATAAACTATAAATTGTATATGCATAAACTATATAGGTTATTTTTTATTTAAGCTACAAAAATAAATCAGTGACTAGAGCAGTCGAGTGATTTCTCCTTTTCTTTTGTTCTTTGATGTCCATCAATGACAGCTTTCAGCAGGTTTTGCTTTAAAATCAACGCAATCTCTTTAAAACCTGACACACATGACTCAGATCTGACACACATCCGTTTTTCTCCAAACTCTTTACGGTCATTTAAGACTTTTTAGACTCATTTTAGACTGTGTTTACAAGGTAACTTGCCAAAACCGCACATTTTGACATAATTGTGTGCGTTTTTGTCAGCTGGAGGGCTACTGGCAGTCTGTCTGAAGCGTCTGTCTTTCTCCCTCAACTCCCTCATAAGCACTTGTCAATGCTGCCATCTATTAATGTTGCGGTCTCCGTAGATTGTTGTTGTTGCATTGCTTTCTTTTGTCTCTCAGCGTTGCCACCTTGTGGACAACAATTCAAGGTATATGTGCGACCTGTGCGTACTTCTCCCTTGGGCTAGATGAAGATGATTGGTGGGCCGGATTTGGCCTGCGGGTCGCAAGTTGAATAGCCCTGAAGTAGACTCTCCGAGACTGGACTGAGACTGTGTTCTGCAAGTATTTTTTTCAGACTGTTGCACTTTCATTTCTGGTCCAGTCTAAACTGCATTCAGTTTTATCAAAAGCATTGAGACAATCAAGGCATGGTGATTAATCAGGGCTGAACTGCTCAAAAGGAAACACGTCAGTGGAGTCGGACATCTGAGAAGAAACACTTTTAAGGTATGAGAGCTGGAATTCATGAAATAAACAAAGATGACCTTCTCAACCATACTGCTGAAGCTGAAGCGTCATCGCAAGTTCATCCAGATTGTTACGTAAGGAACAGAGGTTTATATGCTGAATGGAAATTATATTCATGATGTTTTTCTGTAATAGTCTACCTTGGCCATCTGAGCTTGAACCCCACTGGCCTTGAGCGCCGTCACGGCCTTCTGTGCTGCTGCAGGACTGTCGAAATCCACAAAGCCATAGCCTACACACACAAACACATACAAAATAAATAAATAAATAAAGTGAATACATTCATGCATAAGCTACTCCATTGTAAATAAAACAGTGAGAATTCAGGCATGATTCTCTCAAGAACATAGAGGCAATTTTCACTCACCTTTGCACTTGTTGGTAGTTTTGTCCAGAATAGCCTTGGTGGACACAATCTTTCCATACCTATAAAAATCAATACAAAAACAGATTTAGCACTGTATACTGTATACTGACACGAGGACAGGTAAACACCCACATCACCTCCGTAAACAAACTTGAACATTTATCAAGTTCATCTTGGCTACTTTTGTTTCTGGAAGACGAGGAATAAGCCAGAATTTACCTCAGAATAAGAATGCAATGCGATGCGATGCACAGCTTGATCCAGTGGAGGAGATCATTCTGATCAGTAGCCTAAAATTACCTGCATATGTTGTTATTGTGTTTAAAAATAAACGTGGACTTGGCAACACTGGAACACCCGCACTATTCTGCCTCTGGCAAACGATGGAAAGTCACTCTACCTAAGCCAATCATCATCAGTTATTTTATTGTTTCATAACAACAATGCACATTAAGGTCCCAGAGTGGCCTAGCCAGTCTCCAGACCTTAATGTCATAGGAAACCTGTGGAGGGAGCTGAAGGTTCAAGTTGCCAAATGTCAGCCTCGAAACCTTAATGACTTGGAGAGGATCTGCAAAGAGGAGTTGAAAAAAAATCCCACCTGAGATGTGTGCAAACCTGGTGGCCAACTGCAAGAAACGTCTGACCTCTGTGATTGCCAACAAGGGTTTGGCCACCAAGTACTAAGTCATGTTTGCGAAGGGGTCAAATACTTATTTCACTCATTAATAGGGTTGGGCATCGAGAACCGGTTCCAACTTGGAACCGTTTAAAAAATAACGATGCCATTGGAATCGTTTATAAAATTTGTTTTCGATTCCGATCATCGGTTCCAAACACGCAAGTTTTGGTTTCCATTGTGGCCACCGTATTTCTGGAAATGCTTGCCGCGCGCTTGTTCAGTTGCAGCTATGGAGAACGGTAAGCGGCGCTCAAAAGTGTGGCTTTATTTCACACTAAGGGTGTACTCACACTAGGCAGTTTGAACCGTGCCCAAGTGCGTTGACCACCAAAGCGAGGTTCGTTTGACTAGTGTGAGTTCTCCGAGCCGTGCCCGGGCGCGGCTCGTTTAGCCGGCCCTGGCCCGCTTGGAAGAGGTGGGACGGTAAAGTTGGAATCTGGCGCGGTTAGCATGCAGTGTGAGCGCTAACCGTGCTGGAGCACGGAACAGGACGCGTGATGTCGCGTTTTTGCGAGGTAATCAGCGTTTTTATAGTCCATAATCAAAGCTGCAAAGTCCTTGCTGCACTTCAGCTGGTAACTTGCAAACCTCCTCATACAAGCAGCACGATTGCGCGAAAATTTTCGTGCCACAAATGCGATAGACATGTTTAACGATAGGCTGTGGACAACCGCGGAACAAACGACTCAAAATTACTATCCACAAAGTAAAAGAGCGATGGACTAAATTGCGTTCAGCGAGAGCGCGCTCTTCCTGTGTTTTTACATGCAACACATGTGACAAAATGATATCTTGCACGGAAGGATGCACTACGAATATAACGAAACACCTACGCCTGCATGATGTACAAATTAAGGGGTGTAGCGTGTTTTACGTGCTGCGCAGGTCCACTGTCTCGTCATGCACAGAGAGTCCAGACCAGGGTGCAAGTTCTGCATATATAAATCTGTTTTTGGGCTGGTGCAGAGGTATTCCTAATTTTCTCCTACATGGGCTGCAGCTCCTAAAACTAAAACTCATATTGAATCAAAATAAAATTATCCTCTGTGAAATCAAATGAGCCTGTGACATGTTTTGACTCAGCCCACAAAAAATCGGAATTGAGAATCGAAAAGAACCGAAATCGAAAGGAAGAATCGGAATCGGAATCAGAATCGTTCAAATCAAAACGATGCCCAACCCTACTCATTAAAATGCAAATCACTGTATAACGTTTTTGAAATGCTTTTTTCTGGATTTTGTTGTTGTTATTATGTCTCTTACTGTTCAAATAAACCTACCATTAAAATTATAGACTGATCATTTTTTTGTCAGTGGGGAAACATACAAAATCAGCAGGGGATCAATTTTTTTCCCCTCACTGTATATTAGGTATCATTCTATTGTAATATAGGAATGAGGAAAATACATTTTGTAGTAGTTTCTTTTCCCATTGGTTCTTTTTGGAATTACATTTTAAAAGCAAAAATATTCTCTGTGCTATTTAAAACATGCACTGCAAAAAGTGGTTACCTGCATAAAGAGTGTTCTACCTGATTTAACCCCCCAAGAATTGTTTTGTTGGTACAAACTCATGTATTTAACATGCATTCATTCATTCATTTTTATTAAATACCAATTTTGAAAAAGTTGAACTTGAATAAAAACAATTCATTTACCATTACCAGTTCATTTAAACAGTTCAATTTACCATTTTTAGGTTACCACTGTGCTAAAAAAAACCTGCAGTTTATTTTAATAATATTTTAATAAACATAATTATAAAATAATTAGCACAATGCTGTTTAAAAATATTTCTAATGGCAAACACACACAGGACATTTCAGCAACATTAAATACATATCTAATGTATTTAATGTTCAATTAAATGCAGACTAAACAGGGGCAGTATTTCTATATGTCTTATTTGTGTACATTACACAGACACATTGTCATGACATAAATAATGTATTAGACGAAGTGAACGCCTGTTTTGTGCTCTCGTGAGCTTCAGTGAGAGCAGACGACTAATGTAACCTGACTCCGCTTCTGTCTCCTCCTTCAGCTCCTCTCTCTCTGGGTCTTAGTGCAGTCTGGATTCACTATGCTATCATGCTAATTATGTTTGCGTGTATTATTTTACTACAATTATACTTCCTTATGCTTTTTAAAATAACTCTAAATTAAAATATTTACCTAATGTACATTACTACTGTTTAATTTGATTCTCAAATCCTAGAAGAATTTTTAAATGAATTGAACTGAACTGAACCAAACTGTAATGGATAAGCTGGAACAGAAAAAGCTCCAGCTTATCCATCTTAAAGAAAAGCAGGCAATGGCTGTCCAGCATGCATGGGAAATATATTTCCCAAAATGGAGTCTAAACTTGTAGTAAACAGTAATTAAAAGAACTAAACGAATGAATGAATGAGTAAAATAATGAATTAGTTAATAAAAAAACATAAACAAAAGAAGAAAAATGATGCATAATGTCTGCTGCTTATTAGTAATAACTTTTAAAACATTCGCCATAAACTCACTGTAATCCTTGTTCAGACAACAGAGATAACTCTTCACCGCCTCTGGCAATACGCACAGACATTCCTGTCTGTCTCGGACTCTTTTCCGATCGCGCTGACATGTGGGAAGTCTGTCGTTCGGCCAGTTGGCACAGAGGAGTGTTGTTGGCAAAGCTACTTTGGAATGACTAAATGAAGCATAACTTTCTACATTGAGTACAAGTGTTGGAACAGTATAAGCGTTATTAACACACCGTTTGGCTGCTACAACAACCACCTTGTCTGTCATGAGTTACTAACACCGCATTAAAAGGCCAATATGGTTCTTTTCCAAATCAGCTTTGAATTTTAAACTAGTCAAAATCGCCCATCCTTGTGTCTATAAAAGTCTGCTGTAGTGCTGCAATAAACTGGTATTTTGATAATTAATTTGTTGATTACTTCTTTGATTCCAGAACAAAAATGTACAGAGAATGTACTCACCCCCTTGTCATCCAAGATGTTCATGTCTTTCTTTCTTAAGTCGTAAATAAATTATGTTTTTTGAGGAGAACATTTCAGGATTTCTCTCTATATAGTGGACTTCTATGGTGCCCGCGAGTTTGAACTTCCAAAATGCAGTTTAAATGCAGCTTCAAAGGGCTCTAAATGATCCCAGCCAAGGAAGAAGCGTCTTATCTAGTGAAACGATTGGTTTATTTTATTTTAAAAATGACAATTTATAAACTTTTTAAGCTCAAACTCACGTCTTGGTCTAGCTGTGCATGAACTGTGTGTATTCCTGTTTATGACAGTTAGGGTTTGTCGAAAAAACAGAGTTCATGCAGACGTAGAAAAGACAAGCATTTGAGGTTAAAAAGAAAATAATCAATCGTTTCGCTAGATAAGACCCATTTTTCTCGGCTGGGATCATTAGAGTCCTTTGAAGCTGCATTTAAACTGCATTTTGGAAGTTCAAACTCGGGGGCACCATAGAAGTCCACTATATGGAGATAAATCCTAAAATGTTTCCTCAAAAAACATAATTTCTTTATGACTGAAGAAAGAAAGACATGAACATCTTGGATGACATGGGGGTGAGTACATTATCTGTAAATTTATGTTATCGAAGTGAACTACTAAAGCCAATAAAATGCATGCTATGCATTTATTTTGTATCATTTTTGCACGCAAGGTAATACCTAAATTACTTTTTTTTATAATAACCATTGAATTATAGAATAGATTAAATATTTTAAAACTGTTTAAATAAAAGTTAGCACATAATTTAGTTGAATTTTAATGTTTGTCTACAGAAAAATGTTTGGAATTACATCAGGGTGAGAAAACGATGGCAATTTTCAGTTCTTTAAAAGAAATAGCTATTCTCTATTAAGTGGTAAACTAAAATGCAGTAATGCCCTTTATGGTTGACATCATTTTCTGAACAAATTATCAACAGAAAGGGATAATAGAGGTCTGAGTTTCACATTATCAGTGTGAGAGAAAGATAACTGAGAGGATAAAGGTATAAAGGGAGAAAAACCAACAAGTCAGAACGACAAAAAGAGGAAGTGCCGTATTATGCTGAAGACTGTGTGACATCCTGTTGAACAGTTCAAAGGTAACCAGACAGACAGCTATCTCATTTTGACATTGGGTTGTGTGTGTGTTTGTGCAGAAGGATAGCTGAGCCACTACCGTTCAACCATGACCTAGTTAGCTCTGATGCTGTCCTTTCCTTCACTTGCTCTGGTATTTGTTTCCCCTTTAAAGAATTTCCACTGCTGACACTTCCTCACCTCTCACCCTCTGTGATCTCTATACTTCAATCCAGTCTGCTGCACACCGGTCACGTCTACGAGAATGCACTGTTCAACTCCACGGCTTTAATAAATCATCTACAGCTGAACGTCAGCATAAAGTTACAAACAATCAAACAGATAAATAAAACTCATTGTAATTACAGACTTGAATTAATGTATCATACACTTTAAAATCTTAAACAATGATGCACTTAATTTACTGGTGAAACATTTTTACATTTAAAAAAATGTGAGTAAATTTTAAAGCTGTGAAATCATTTAAATATACCTTATGAATTGAGTAAATTAGTAAAAAGTAGATCTGAATAACTCTATTTAGTCATGATGACATAAAACTGAATACACTATAAAACCCAAGTCATTTGAGAAAACTGATTTAAAGTACAGTAGTTATCAGCGATGTGAACTTGCATTATTTAAATTCACTAAAAAAATAAAACACATCTTTTATTCCTATTCCCTATGCAATAGCAAAGAGCACTGATGTGCACACAGTTACTGCTTTAAAGGGATAGTTCGAGCATTTAAGACATGAAGTTGTATGCAATCCTTATCGTCACTATAGTGTATACACACTGACCCACACTGCGTTCACCTCCCTGGTCAGAGTTCTGGCCGCTGGAAGTTTTTCAAGAAAGTAGTCACGGTTAGTTTCCGGGGCCTCAAAACTGTGCGTTTTTACGTGATAAAAATATATGCGTTTCAAAGCTTGATTAATTTACATCCCAAAAAACACTCCTGACAAAAATCATACCTCAGTTTTAATCGGCACTATTTTCTTTCCGTTTCCATCAATCCGCGCTGCTGTCAGTTCGCACGTTCCGATCAGCTGTTCCATTACACACTCGAATGACAACGACGTAAAAAGTAGAAAATTAACAATGGTGCGAACTTGTAAATTCCCAGGTTGTGACCACAGATTCCATCGTTTTCCTGTTTCTGATATAGTTATGAGACAGCTTTGGCTGGTTGCCATCGGCTACTCTGTGGGAGCTAAAATATCCAGTATCAAGGATTTTCGCGTGTGCGCTCACTTCAGCGAAGACGATTACATCCCCAACCAAGGAGGAAAAATCAAAAAACGGATTTTAAAGAGTTCTGTTGTACCAGTACCATGGGTAAGCTCTATTTACTAACTTTATGTCGCATACGACAGGTTTATTTTGAAGCTAACGTCGGTTTTTAGGCTAACGTTACACTAAGAATATTATAACCGGGGCAGTGATAGCATCGACAATAATCGACTGTCTATGTGGTGAGAAAATCAGCAAATGTCATAACTAATGAATTTAATTGAATCTATATAACACAACAAAATATGATGCTTTGCTATATTTGTTATTGTCTGTAATTATGCGGAACGTGTGTCGGTATCATCGTGTTTATAAGTGTGCTTGAAGTCACATACAGGTAGGTCTAAACCAGGTATCTCCAACTCCGGTCATCGTGAGC
Source organism: Garra rufa (assembly GCF_049309525.1). Classification (NCBI taxonomy): domain Eukaryota; kingdom Metazoa; phylum Chordata; class Actinopteri; order Cypriniformes; family Cyprinidae; genus Garra; species Garra rufa. The sequence continues at coordinate 28,580,597 of NC_133380.1, forward strand.
TACATTCCTGCAGCGCGATGTTTTCCTATGTCAGGACACCTTTCTCAAATGAGACATTCTGTACAAGCCTGCTAATAACCCGTTGATTTGAGTCAGGTGTGTTGCATCAGAGAAAAACTAAAACCAGCAAGACAGTAGCTCACGAGGACTGGAGATCCCATGTCTAAACTGTACAGTAAACAATCTGATGTTTAGACTCCTGTGGAAATCACGTGAAACGAGGTCTAATATAAAAATATATATATCGTCTGTTCCGTCCGACATTGTGCTAAAATTGGTTTCATCATCAGAAGTTTCGTAGTCAGACATGTTGTCAGCGAGTCGCGCTATCAACAGCTGATCGGAACGTGCGAACTGACAGCAGCGCGGATTGATGGAAACGGAAAGAATATAGTGCCGATTAAAACTGAGGTATGATTTTTGTCAGGAGTGTTTTTTGGGATGTAAATTAATCAAGCTTTGAAACGCATATATTTTTTTCAAGTAAAAATGCACAGTTTTGAGGCCCCGGAAACTAACCGTGACTACTTTCTTGAAAAACTTCCAGCGGCCAGAACTCTGACCAGGGAGGTGAACGCAGTGTGGGTCAGTGTGTATACACTATAGTGCTGATAAGGATTGCATACAACTTCATGTCTTAAATGCTCGAACTATCCCTTTAAAATAAAGCATCATGTGTCTTATATAGTCTAAACGTCTCTTGGCACATCCTCTGCCTAACCACAGGCTCTTTACCACAGCAGTAACCCCAATATTAAAGAAATCCCTAGAAATCCCAACATAACAGAGCAATAAGCACTAGCAGATCCCCCCTCGTATTAAACCTGTGCAAAAACACAAAACAACTACTTATTTTAACATTTCCTCTCCTTATCCATTTCATAGGAAAGCGTGGGAAAAGCAGATTTCCCTCTCCTTGCATGCTTGTTAATTCTGTCCAACTACATTTCTTAAGCTGTTGTTAAAGAACACTGATAAATAATAATTGTAGTTCTTGAGCACCGATCAGTATAATTTCTCCATTCTCAAATATTTTATTGTATTTTATATAATTAACCTAAAGGAGAAGTTCACTTCCAAAATGAACATTTCTCCTATAATTTACTCACTCCAATGTCATCCAAGATGTTCATGTCTTTCTTTCTCCAATCTTGAGGAAAACATTCCAGGTATTTTCTCCATATAATGGACTTCAATGGAGATCAGCAGGTTGAAGGTCCAAACTGCAGTTTTAATGCAGCTTCAAAGGCCTCTACACCAGTGGTTCTCAATCCTGGTCCTGGGGGACCCCTGCTCTGCACATTTTGCATGTATGCCTTATTTAACACACCTGATTGAGATCATCAACTCATTAAGAGAGAGATCCATGAACTGAACTAATGAGCTGATGATCTCAATCCAGTGTGTTAAATAAGGGAGACATGCAAAATGTGCAGAGCAGGGGTCCCCCAGGACCAGGATTGAGAACCACTGCTCTACACAATCCCAGCCAAGGAAAAAAGGTCTTATCTAGCGAAACGTAGGTCGTTTTCTTAAAAAAATATTGACTTTTTAACCAAAAAAAGTTGGGTAGGGAAAAAAACAACTCATTTTCTCCTCCAACTTCAAAATCATTTGACTTTTTTTACACGTTTGCTTCGTAAACACTGGGTCGGCACTTCCGTCTACGTCAGGTATGCGTGATTATGTAATGCGTGAGTAAGGGTGGGCGATATGGCAAAAATATCATATTATGATTTTTTTCAGAAATTTCACGATTCACAATTTTATATTACGATTCTTTGTCATGTTGGTTTTACTATTTTGCAAGTTGTCTGAGCAGTACAGCCAAACTAATTTCCCTATTTTAAAACCAAAGCCTTACAAAGTAACAAAATATAAAACAAAAAGAATGGCAAATGTTTAGACCAAAGTGGGCGAAGACAAAAAATCTTTGTAATTATTTTATCTTCGTTATTAAAAAATAAGAACAAAGATAGACTACATGTTACAAATACACATAACATACAAATAAAACAAACTGTGATTTCATTTTCAGGTGCAGCAGCAGTAGCATTTAAAAAGTGAATTAACAAATATAAAAATAAAACATTATATACACTATAAACATAAATTATACATTAACTCTTATTAAAAAAAAAAATTGTATTAAACTTCTTCAGTGAAGAAAAGTGAGTGATTTTTCTTTGTGTTTCATTTTTATGAGTCTACCATCACCCAAAAATGACAATTCTGTCATAATTTACTTTAATTTAATTTACATGTGAGTGAGTAACTGTTTCGGGTAAACTTTTGAATGTCCTTTCAATGACAGTCAGCAGCATGTTCAGTTATGTCGCTTTAAGAGCTGCACACATCTACAGTGTTGGGCAGTAGCGTCGCTACAAGTAGTGACGCTACTAGCTTAACTACATTTCTCAGTAGCGTGCTGGTAACATCACTGTTTTCTGAATCAGCTTTTCAGTAGCTAAGCTATTGTTTTGATCAAGTAGCACGGTAGCGTCAACAAAAGCTACAAGCTATATATTTTTCTATACTTTAAGCTCAAATCGTAAATATAACTGCTACGGATCACTGATCCTGGGTCAGTAAGCGGCGCCACCGCCACTAAACCTCGTGACACCATTGGCTCGTTAAACTGTCAGTCAAACCGTATTATTCCTCCTGCCTCTCTTGTGAATGAAGTGCGGCGCGCAGTTTGAAGCATCTCAGCGTGTTTGCAGACTTGAGGTAAATAAAGAAGTGTTGATTGAAAAGTACATGTTTTCTGTATTTATAATACAGCACTGTATTTATAAAGGCGAATGTTTTTTTTTTGTTTTTTTTTGCATTCGAGGACATGAGAGAAGTGTGTCTTAGTTTAGCATTTGTTGTCGACACAACCAAATTGCTTGTGTGAAGGGCTGAATCTTTATATTTTAGCTAAATGTCAGAAAACAACTGAGCGCCCACATAGCAACAGAAAACTGTATAATCTGCAATGCAAAACGTAGTATTAGAACTAGTGATGGGCGCCTTGATTTTAGTCTTTGAAGCAGGCTAGTGCTTTGGGAAGATCTCAAACCTCAGAAGTAGGCTATGAGATGGGGAGGGAGTGGGTGGGTGTGGGTGTCAAATTCATGGCGAAAGGCAAAATGTTTCGGTTCGTTCTTATCAAAAACAAACGAATTATAATCTTTGTTAATATTCTTGATACTTCAAACTGCTTTGGACTTTGCAGTATCGAATTTTGTCTTTACTATGACCAAAATGACAGAATATGCCATTCAGCTGTTTGATCGCACCGGTGTCTTATTACGCGCACACTATCACTGCAGCCTGTTCATTTAAAAAAATAAAACACAGTCACCCAAAAGTTACACTAGTCAATTTAAATAGTGTGTATTACATGCAGTTCAGCGTGACCACCGGTCCTGTGGCACATTTTTGCTCATCATGATTTTCCGTCGACGTGCATGAAGTACAAAGCTTACCCAATGCATAATAATTTCACTTCAAATACATTGCAGAAATGGATCATTTGTATTTGTGGCAAGAAAGGTAGTCTACATAAGCCCAACTTTACTTTCAGTTTCGCATTTAATTTGTTTTGGATTGTTTAGGCAAATTTATTTGTTTATTTATTTATTTATTTATTTATTTATTTATTTCATCATTGTTCTGTTCTGAATAAGGTTAAAGTTAAACGATTTGTAGTGGAGTGAAAGAAATAATGTCAAAACTAGGGATGTTAACCGATGACCGTTTGACCGGTGGTTGACCGTATCAACGTTAACCGGTCAAAGTTGTCGGTAGTCGGTTAAAAAAAAAAGTGCCGGTGCGTCTTTTACGCATTCTGAAGGTGCCTGTTTTATCCATTGGTTTTATCATGTTGCAGTCTATTAGGCAACATTCCGCATAAGATGGGCTTAGATTTGGAAATACATTACATCTACATTTCAGTGGTAACCGATAAGGTGATGATGATCATCATCTTTCTTTATTATGGTTAGCACTGTTACCTCAACTAAAGCGGCGTCTCTTCGGAGCTGTCATTTTCTTAAATGAGCCGTGGCAATGTTTCAAATGAGCTTCTAACCAAAACAAACGTCTTTATTTTCAAAGCGATCACCTTGTACCCAAACCATTTGAAACTAAGGAGCCATTTGTCCTACGATTACATACAACAAGCTCTTCGGCGCCGCGTTTGCGGGACTCATGTTTCGCGCTGTAGTGGATTTTAAAAAAGTGACGTGAGTGGCAGTGTGTGTGTGTGTGTGTGTGTGTGTGTGTGTGTGCGGGAGGCAGAGCGGCAGAGAGATGCGACAGAGTTGCGAAATTGCAGGCGCGGCTCGAAATGGCTGTTATTTCAAATAGCGTACCATATTAAACTAATCGGTTAACCGGTTTCAACCGGCTAATGAGGCTCGGTGGTCGGTCAAGAAATTTTTTAGTTTTCGCCATCCCTAGTCAAAACATTATAACATTACGCTGTAGGCCTGTTTATTTCAGAATATAATTTCACGAGTTCACACTCTCATATAATGTGAAAAGGCAATATAGTAAACATTTTTGGCGTGCTGTCCGAGGGGAGGGCTCCGAGCTCGGGATGGAGCCCGAACCCGGAGAACTCCCCCCCCATCCCGAACTGGGATGACTTAAATGGAGAGTGAGGTGTTGGGGTGGGGGTGGGATGCTAGAAAACCGTCGTGGAACGGAGGTGAGCTGGCTGTATTTATGTACGAATTAAGCTTGTTAAGGTGATTGGCTGATGAGCTTCACCTGGGCCAGGTTGATTATCTGATCGTGCTCCTCCCGAACCTTGTTAATAAAACATCATAAAATGTGACTTATAGGCCTAGCCGCTGTGACCTGTCGGTTTAATTTTTCCTCTCAAAGACTTACAATTTATGTTAAAGGTCCCATATTGTCAAAATCGAAATTTCCTGGCTTTTTTCATGAAAACTGAGGTCTAGGGGCTATGTAACTACCATATGAGTTTCAAAACAGTCAATCCACAGTAAACTGCACACAGCCTGCTTAAAGTAGCTGTTCATTTTCATATGCCACTGTGACTTCCGCAAAGATGTGACGTCCGATCTACTCAGTCACCGTCTTCAGTCACCACCCCGAGCACCAATCACGTCCCACCCTCCTTTTGTCAAACCCAGACAGTATCGTGTCCATAATATTGCTAAGCAACAACAACATGAAAACAAGTCGAGAAAACCTTGTTCAGTCTATAGATGTCGAAACTACATCATTGCACAGGCTTCAGAACAACGTGAATATAAGAGACCACTGGCACATCAACTTCAGCCTCTTTCACACAGCAATTCCGGTAAATACACGGATAATGTGTCCCATGATTTGTTCCAGAGTTGATTTGGTTCATTCACAGTTGTTTTCCGGTATCTGTGCGTGCTTTACACACAACCCATAAAGACATGTGACGTTTGGATGTGAGATGTAATGCAACGCGTACGTTTCACTAAACTGAAACTAACCTGAACAAACTGTGCTTCAGCGCTGATAGTGAGGAGCTGGCTCTGCCCGATCGCCGCTTCATTCCACTTTGCACGTATTTTTTCGTTGTGAAGAGTCGCATGATAACGTGCATCATCACTACAACACCGCCTTTATGGTTCTGGCTTTTGTTCACACAGCGCTCGTTCCCGTAATTTTCCAGAATCAGCGCACATTGTGAAAGGGGCTTTACTAAAGCAACAGTTATGTAGCTTACTGCATTCGGTGTTTGAAAAAGAAAAAACATTAATGATCATTCTGAAATATCCTGTTGAGTATCAGCAGGCTAGGCTCTCTCTATGGCTCTTGGCTAGGCTACAGCATATGACCGTAGTTAACTGTGGTTGGCCTGGCTGTGCGTCACTCAGAAAACAACAGGCCAATCAGAAGAGCGGCTCATGAATATTAATTAGATGGGCCAAAATCGACCTGTTTTTGACAGAGCTCCTAAAAAGGAGCTGTAAAAATATATTGAGATGGATTTTGGCACTTATACCGCAAATATATATTCTTAAGGACATCAACAACTAAAATAAACCTCCAGAAATGTGTACAATATGGGACCTTTAATGTGTTTTACCTTCTGCAAACGAAAATAGCTGCTTGATTCGGTTATATATTCTTACTGTCAGTTAACAAATTTACAATAGAATTTAGCTTTGCTTCCCAGATAGTAACAGGGTCTGGGCTAGGGCTGTCGCGATAACCGCAATATCGCAATACCGCGCTATTGACGTGCATAACCGCAGAGGAATGCAACAACCGCAGCAACCGCGATATTTGCCTGTTTTCTTTTTTCCTAAGGATTTGCCCTTCTCACTTAATGCCTGTGTGCTGAATATTAAATTAGTAATAAGTTAGTAATGATAACATAATGTATTTATTATGAGGCTCAGTAGATATGCACTTAACATGCCTAAACAGACAGCGAATGAGAGAGAGATCGACTGAGCTTGTGTGATTACCTGCGTCTGTCTTTCAGACCGAGTCAGGTATGTATGTGAAACTAGCTTGTCATGTCCAAGGAAAGTGAAATCTCTGTCTTAACATCGATGCTCTGCTGGTCAGCTGAGCCTTTAAAAGTGGCGATTAAAGTTGAAATGATTTTAACATCGTGTTTCATTACGTCTCTCTTTGAATAAATAAGCGTTTTTGAACGTGTAGTTGAATGAACGGATTAAAGACTTACTCAAAGATAGTCTCTTGCCTCCATCTTGTGGCGTATCAATGAAACTGCACTGACTGACAGCTCGCCTAAAACACGCAGGTAAAATACTGACAGAAAGTCTCTCATCCAGTCAGACTTGAGGGTGCGCGCTAACTGTTATATACACGAAGATTTCAGATGCAAAGCCTCTAAGTATGTCTGACATTTTTTCTTCAAAATTTGCATTTCTTTCTTGCTAGGTTTCTATGTAAGTACTGTTTACTTCACTTCATATATCAACGCGATTTGGTTTCGGTTTATTGATTTCTAAATATGACCTTACATTGTAACAGCCTACACACAATTATATGGCGGTAATACCGCATACCGCGCTACTGAGCCACTCAAAATTACCGCAAGGGAAATTCCTTAACCGCGACAGCCCTAGTCTGGGCTAAATCTGGCTTACATTCCACACTTGTCTTTTATTCACAGTCTTGACTGCAAATGTTTGTGATTTGTTTTATTTTTGTATTTGTTATGTACTATAGATTCTGACAATTAAAAAAAAAAAAACAGGCTCCTGTATTCATGAAATCAACCACTATCTTTGTTAAAAAAACGGCAGTAAATTAGAGTGCTGTTTTTGTGTGTCATATTTTAGTAGCTATATACAGCAAATCTACATTGCTTCCATTTTTTTACGAAGCTGTCAACACTGTAAACTCTGATGACATGCACCCATTCATATATAGACTTATGTTATTTAATAATATGTATAAAATTACTTTATTAACAAATTTCATGTTTTCCCTGTTTTATTCGTTTAATATTCTGAAACTGGTGCCATTGTTTTTTTGTTTTTGTTTTTTTCAAGAAAGAATTCAACCCCCCAAAATATGAGATAAATCCAGCCCTGTACATGATACAGATTTTTGTTGCCAAATTGGTTTGGAAGAGTGGTTGAATAAACAATTAAACTGAACTTGTATGCCTGTATGACTGACAATTTAATTGATCACCGAGAGAGCATTGATTTGGTATGATGTTGGTTCAATAGAAAAATTACATTTTAAAAAATAGCTTAGATGTAGTGAACTACTTTTGCCATGATGCTGTAGCTTAGCTTGCTACATTACCCAAGGCTGTAGCTTTAGTGTAGTTAAGCTTCATTTAATAAAGAGTAACTGTTAGCTTAGCTCACTACATTTTCCAAGTAGCTTGCCCATCACTGCGCATCTAATATACAGGCGCGCATGCGTTTTTCTCTCAACTGTTTACTTTCACTTTAGACATAACCAGTGATGGGAATAACGGCGCTATAAATAAACGGCGTTACTAACGGCGATACTTTTTTCAGTAACGAGTAATCAAACGAATTACTGTTTCCCCCGTTACAACGCCGTTACCGTTACTGGCAATAAAATGCGCGTTACTATAACTGAGAACACTGAAGCGGTTTTCATGCGAGTAGCGTCTCTCTCAGCCATAAGACCTCTCCTTCTCTGGGGTGTGTGTGTGTGTGTGTGTGTGTGTGTGTGTTCGGGGCGGGACACATAACCAGTGATGATGAGTGTCTGTAAACCTGGTATAACTGAGAACGCGATGATTGGCTTAGATTGAGTAAATTTCCATTGTTTGCCAATCAGAGGCAGAGTAGTGCGGGTGTTCACACACAAGCACACCCACGATCAGTCGCACACACCAACATCCAGGAGTCACAACGATGGGAAGTCCAACAAGTTCAAAGGTAGCTTTTGCAAACTGGAAGTATAAGCACTACTTTTCCCTCGATGAGGTGAAAGGCAAAAATATTTATGTAACGTGCAACTTATGCCCAGGAAAAAAAAAGAGTCTCTCTATTATTTTGATATTTACAAAGACACTGAAATATTTAATGTTTTTCAATGTAGCTGTCTGTGTAAACCAGAGGTGCTTAAACTTTTTTTAGATTAATTTAAATTATAAATGAATGAGTAAATAAACTAAGTCCAAGTCTAAGGCCACAACAGGCCAACTTTGGGCATGTCTAAAGCAGACACTGTCGCAACTAAAGCTGATATGTCAGAGCGCTCAACAAATAGAGCAATGTTCAAAGCACCACAGAGCCACAGTGTTTAACTTATGAATGAATTACTTAGTTGTCTTTGCATATTAAACTGTGACAGAAGTACATGATGCATGCATTTAGCTGACTACACACCAAAGCAAATAATAAACACAGTTTTGTTCTAGACTGGTACATCCTTCACACGGCAGGAAAAGACTGTTGGCTAGACAGCCTGTGAGGCCATAAACGGAGAGATTTACACAGATTACATCATCGAGAAATTACCGTAAACCCCCGTCTTACCCTACAGTCTCCCGGCGGAGGGAAAACTGGGTGGATCATGAACAGATTCTTTATAATCATTCGCAAATTCATTTGCGACAGTTACTGAGATGAGACTCACAGCTGCGAAACAGAAAGCAAAACTGACCTGCTTCATTTTATAACAAATAATGTTGATGAACTTGCTTTTACTCTGATCTGCATACCAGTCAAAAAGCTCTGCAAACTCTGTTCATTCGCTTAACTAACTTCAGAAATATTATTGAAGTTTACATTTACGCTGGAGACTTGTTGGATGCTTTTCCTGTTTTCTAAAGAAATTCATTCATTCAACATATTACGTATTTATAATTTCATTCATTCATTTCAATTTAGTCCAATGTGCCCAAACTTTTGACTAGTAGTGTATCTAACAGACAAAGTTGCGCACTTGATGTGCTGAACTGCAGGATTACGAAGTATAGCACTACGCTTGCGTACCTAGAAATGGAGGACTGTCGCCTGAATTTTTCCATAGCCTAAATACGGCTGCGCTGATGTTTGTGGAAAATAAGCATTAGACGTGTACTTTTTTTTCTCAGAAGTGTTTAAGAGTAGCGTCACACTTTTCCAGTTCATCTCCAACAGAAGCAAGGCGTCAGCACCTCTCTCTCCTGCCGCTGTGCTAACGCTGTCCCACATCTGAACTGAACTAAAGAATGTGTCTGTTTAAACATTAATGATAGGGTCTAAACAAGATTGGTCTTGACTTGCAGAAGCAAAACCAGTTCTCAGCCTTTACAAATCTGTTAAATTACGGTATACTCAGGCACAATTAACTCTTGTAATCAAAGCACACACAATCAAGTTATCCAAAGCTGCTCATGAGTAGATGTATTTTGTTAGCTTACACTACCTAGCACCTTAACAATTCATTATAAAATGAAATATAAATAAATATTTAATAATAATACTAATTAGTTTAATTAGTGTTTTCGATTTAAATACTGGAACTTGCTGAAAGTCTTTGTAAAGTTGCTTGACGTAACGTTTTAAACTAAAGCTCTTGGCTTCACCACAGGGCCACCTCAGGACAGAAAACGAAGCATTTCCTTTCTGCCACTCCTATTTGATTCATGTCTCCTGAATTTACCCTCATGTTTCCTCTTTTGAACCGCAAATGGCTTGAGTTCAAACCTCAAAGCACACTGTAGTTTGCGAAATAATACATACTCAAAGTAAGATCTGATTGTGAGATCTTTAGACTGTAAACACATTAGCAACCAAGCTAAAGTTCTGGATTTTTGTTTGTGTCCAGTAAAGTTTAAAGATGAAGTGTCCAACTAAAGGGTTCTCAACAGGATTTGTAAAAAATCAAACAAACAAAACAGCGCATACATGTGTATCACAATAAAATAAGTCTTAAAGGAGAAGTTCACTTCCAGAACAAAAATGTACAGATAACGTACAGAAAAACTCCCATCTTATTTTCTCCCTCAACTTCAAAAATCAATTCAATATCATCCTACATTACTGCAGAAGTACCAGCCCAGTGTTTGCAAAGTAAACATGCAAAGAAGATCAAACACCCTTAACAAAAAAAAGGTAAAACAGCGATGTAGGACGATTTTGAAGTTGAGGGAGAAAATGAGATGGGAGTTTTCGACATACCCTAACTGTATTGAACCGGAAAAAACAGAGTTTAGGCAGAGCAAGACAAGACAAGTGTTTGAAGTTAAAAAGTATATAAATTATAATAAATAATTTAGATAATACTCTTCATCCTTAGCTGGGATCCTTTACAACCAAAAGGCCTTTCCACACTGAGCGCGATGTGAAAACGATGTTAAAAACGTGAGGCAAAAGTTTGCGCTCTATGTGGAAGCATCCATCCATCTGTTGTTTTATTCAAGTGCGTCATCGCATGCGATATTCGTCTCGCGCTCAGTGTGGAAAGGCCTTTAAACTGCATTTTGGAAGTTCAAACTCAGGGCACCATAGAAGTCCACTATATGGAGAGAAATCCTGAAATATTTTCCTCAAAAAGCATAATTTCTTTATGACTGAAGAAAGAAAACATGAATATCTTGGATGACAAGGGGGTGAGTACATTATCTGTGAATTGTTGTTCTGGAAGTGAACTCCTTTAAAAAGTGATGAATGCTGAAGGACCATCAAAGCAGTGAGAAGACCTTTTTTTCATTGATTTTAAATATACAGTGACTACAACATTACACTAGGCTTATTACCTTTTTATTTAAGAGCTGAGAGATGACTAAAAATTTCCTTACTAAGATAATTTCAGGTCCAAATTCATTCAGACCAGACATAAAGTGGTAATATCATGGTGTGTTGTAGTAGTTGTGTTGTTAAAAGAATAGTTCACCCAAAAAGGAAAATTCTGCTATTAATTGCTCACCCTCATGTTGTTACAAACCCGTAAGAACATTCATCTTCGGAACACAAATTAAGATGTTTGTTGATGAAATCGAAGAGCTTTCTGACCCTGCGTAAACAGCAATGTAACTGACATGTTTCCAGGAATGACATGAGGGTGAGTAACTAATGACAGAATTTTCATTTTTGGGTGAACTATCCCTTTAACTTTGCTACCTTTGCTTTGCATATTGTAACTGAATTGGTGTTTTGAAACATCTAAGTGTAATAATCCTTGAGGAACTTCATGAAATATTGCTTTGAAGCTTCAAAACCTTTGGAAATCTTTTATTTCAAACTAGTTTGCATGTTCTCCCTGTGTCAGCGTAGGTTTACACCGGGTACTCCAGTTTCCTCCCACACCCCAAAGACATGCAGGTTAGGTGAATTGAACATTCTAAATTATCTCCTGACTTGTGTGTATAACAGACTTGTGTATGGAATGACTTGTGTATGGACTAACTGATTCCCCCCATAAATATAGCCATAGATGCAAGAATGGCACTAAGAAAATAAACAAACAAAATTTCAAACTTGTATTCAACTTCCAAAATCACATGATTGAATGGTTAAGTCAGTTTCAAAACAATTCCCATCAATACTTTTCAAGAAATACAATCATCATTCACATACAAGCACAACACAGTTAGCTAGCCTAAAGTAGTTTACATAGACCAGAAAGACTTACGGTTGGCAGAGCTTGACTAGGTCTTGGTCAGTGGTCCCAGGATGGAGTCCACGGATGTAAAGGTTGGTTTTGCTCAGCTGTTCCCCGCCTCCCACGCTACTCGCGCTGCTACTGTTGGTGTTGGGACTGGGCAGCGCCATCTGGTGGCTGGAGGACACATAGGCTTGCTGTTGAAATAAAAAAAACATACATTGTGCTTAGATAATAAAATATAAGTATAGTTAAATCAGTGTTATCACTGTTAAAAGAGAAGTTCACTTCCAGAACAACAATTTACAGATAATTTATTCACCTCCTTGTCATCCAAGATATCATGCCTTTCTTTCTTCAGTCGTAAAGAAATTATGTTTTTTGAGGAAAACATTTCAGCAATGTTCTCCATATAGTGGGCTTCTATGGTGCCCACGATTTTGAACTTCCAAAATGCAGTTTAAATGCAGCTTCAAAGGGCTCTAAACAACCCCAGGCAAGGAAGAAGGGACTAATCTAGCAAAATGATCGGCTATTTTAAAAAAATATTTTACGATTTAAATATTTTTTAAATGCTTGTCCTTTCTAGCTCTGCCATGCGCCTTGTATACTCTGTGCACTCCGGTTCAAGGCAGTTAGGGTATGTCGAAAAACATGGAGGAGTTGGAGGAGAAAATGAGATGGGAGTTTTTCGACATACCCTAACAGTATTGACCCGGATTACATCGTTTGCATGCACATTGCAAAGCTAGACAAGACTAGCATTTAAGAATAAAAAGTATATAAAGTGCACATTTCTTTTAGAAAATAACCGATCAGATCGTTTAGAGCCCTTTGAAGCTGCATTGAACTGCATTTTGGAATAGAGGTCCACTATAGAAAACATTCCTGAAATGTTTTCCTCAAGAAACATAATTGCTTTACAACTAAAGAAAAAAAGACACTAACATCTCAGATGACAATGGGGTGAGTAAATTATCTGTAAAGTTTTGTTCTGGAAATGAACTTCTTTAAGGAAAAAGACTAAAAATAGCAGTGAAAAAATTAAGTCTTAAAAAAGAAAAAAAAATGCACTTGTAAAGGTAGCAGCAAAAATGCAAAACACCATGGCATTTACAACCAAGGCTCATTAAAAAATGTGCGCTTCTACTTACATTTCTGCAAAACTCAAAAAAACATACCTAAATGTATGAATCGCTGAAGTTTCCAGTTGAAATAAACACTAGAGGCACTAAAACTCTGACAACTTTTATTATTTTTTAAACAAAGTATGATTTACAGGGCCAGAGTTTTGATTAAGAAAGTTTAATTTTCACACATTTCTATGCACAATATTGTTTTATGACTTTGAAATTTAAAAACTTAATAAAAAAAGCTTAATACGTATGAATTTCCTAACACAGTAGGTTTGTTCGGATTTCAACAAAACAGCTCAAACCTACGTCTAAGAAAGATAAATTAGCACAGTTGCATCAGCAAATGTGTTTAATATAACTTTTGTTTTGTTACACTAATGGATAGGTTTTAGGGTTGGGTTTAGTGTAAGGGGTATGATATTTTCTAACCACACTGAGCATTAACCTTTTAGCGACACTCCAATGACATTTGAATTCTGGATCCCCGCAATATTTCCCAAAACCAACATAATAAAAACGTTGCCACAGTCACATATATCTGTTTCAAAGAAAACTGATTTACTGTTTTAGCGCTACTCACTGGACATTTCACTTTAAAGTTGCCACAAAACGTGTGATAAGACATGTAATGTCAGTGTTGCAAAAATGTTGACACATGCACATATTTTTAATAACCCTTGGTTGTTTTATGATCAGTCAAGTAGTCAAATATGAGTGAAAGTGCTTCGTCAGCAAGTTGCAAGTACACAAATTCACATTTGGCCTGTGTTCCAAGTCCATGTTCAGATCCCATGCCTTTTCTATTTTCCAATTATTTTGTGGAACACGTTTCTGTCAAATACAACAAACAGAACACCCTGAAAAAATGGACTTAGTTGTCACATACAGATTTCTGTCATATGTTATGATATTCAGGGCAGTGGGTCACCACTTCTTGGATTGGACAGCTGTGTCCTTGCATCAACCTACACTGGCTAATGTGACGGACAGGCTAATTCAACTAAATACAGAATCAAAATCCTGCATGTTTCAACATCTCATGGTTTCCCTTTCATCTCCGCTCTATGAGTGTGTTGACTTAACCTTTTGTCTATTCCATCCAATAATAACAACATTAAGCAACCTCCAGATGCTTGCCAACAGAAAACCAGCACTGAAATGTGAAGGACAGCAAAATGTGTAGTTAATCTTGGTCTAAAGTTTAAAGCATCCATGTATCAAGCATTAATCACACTAAGACAGGGAAAGCAGGGGACATGGACACAGGTAATAAAGCTGTCACAGACAGCTTTAGCCCACAAAACACTGAGCCAGGACATGGAGAGGATGTGGACTGACATGACTGACGGCATGAGTGATAGCTTTAAACCAGAGTATGTGAGTAAACCAGGAATTGCACAATTTTGCCTGGAGCGAGAAGCTTGAGTGTCTGTGTTCTGTCACTCCAGTACTACCACATTGCAAGCATGTTAATGCTCCCGAAATGCGATGTCAAAAATAATTTACTACATGCAAAAGAACTATTAACAGGTAATTTGAATGTGGCGATAAATAAAAATTCAAAGTGGAATTTTAAGTTTTTAGAAGAACATGATGAAGGGTTCCTTTCACATAAGGGAATGAGGAAAAAATGAAAAGAAGGGCAATACGTCACTCTCTCCTCTCAGATCTGTAGTCTATTCAACTCTCTGAGGGATTTCTCCAGCTCAAAACCTAAAGGGGTATAAGGGGAAACTGCAGTCATTCTACTCCACTTACATTCAGTCTCAAGACAGTTCTCACTCACAAGGCATCTGATACTGCGACTAGAGAGGTTCGATACCCGTTTTCCCTTCCCAATACCGATTCTGATACCTGGGCTCGGGGTATCGGACGATACTGAGTACTGATCCAATACCTGGGTGCGTATCTGTATATACAGCTGTAGATACTACTAGCCCTATATGAATTGATTGATCAAACTATTTTATGGTGTGCATAACCATATTTTATGGTTTGACAGTATTTTTATAATTAGCATTACTACTTCTGGTTTTCTGATGTACATCAGCGCTGTTTATAACAGAGAATTCTGCGCTTATAAGCTGAACAATGCGGTGGTCGCACCAGTGCAACCGCTCTCAAAAATTAATCGCACTGGCAGAAAAACTAGTCATAGCCTGGAGCCCTGTAATATTACCAAAAGTGTCACGCGTGCTTCAGTACAAGCAGCAAACAAAACCGCGCCTCTTTTCACTGAAACAGAGACACGCACAATTCTTATTTAAATAGTTGTTTTGCGGCTTAATATTTACAAATATTAGTCCATATCACGATTTGATTCGTGTAATGACCTACTTTTGATTAATTAATCCAAACTTTGACAAATTCCGTAACATTCCGCGTTAAACTGTAAATTCCGTTTTTATTCCGTCCACGTTTTCCGCATCACGGAAATCAGAGGGCCCTACATATGAGACAGGTTGGTCCAGTCTGGAATGCTGCCAAACATTACTCGTTACATTACTTGTTACACAAATATTAGTTTTCACAAAGTTTGCTGCTAAACTGCTTTTAATTCTTTGTTTCAGTTGTTTCTGTGATGTACTGAAATATAATTAAGCACTTCATACGTTTCAAAGGCTTTTATCGACAATTACATGACATTTATGCAAAGAGTCAGTATTTGCAGTGTTGGCCCTTCTTTTTCAGGACCTCTGCAATTCGACTGGGCATGCTCTCAATCAACTTCTGGGCCAAGTCCTGACTGATAGCAACCCATTCTTGTGGGTTTTTGTTTGTCCACCCGCCTCTTGAGGATTGACCACAAGTTCTCAATGGGATTAAGATCTGGGGAGTTTCCAGGCCATGGATTTTCAACATTTTGGTCCCAGAGCCACTTAGTTATCACTTTTGCCTTATGGCACGGTGCTCCATCGTGCTGGAAAATGCATTGTTCTTCACCAAACTATTGTTGGATTGTTGGAAGAAGTTTCTGTTGGAGGGTGTTTTGGTACCATTCTTTATTCATGGCTGTGTTTTTGGGTAAAATTGTGAGTGAGCCCACTCCCTTGGATGAGAAGCAACCCCACACATGAATGGTCTCAGGATGCTTTACTGTTGGCATGACACAGGACTGATGGTAGCGCTCACCTTTTCTTCTCCAGACAAGCCTTTTTCCAGATGCCCCAAACAATCGGAAAGAGACTTCATCGGAGAATATGACTTTGCCTCAGTCCTCAGCAGTCCATTCGCCATACTTTTTGCAGAAGATCAATCTGTCCCTGATGTTTTTTTTGGAGAGAAGTGGCTTCTTTGCTGCCCTTCTTGACACCAGGCCATCTTCCAAAAGTCTTGGCCTCACTGTGCGTGCAGATGCGCTCACACCTGCCTGCTGCCATTCCTGAGCAAGCTCTGCACTGGTGGCACTCCGATCCCGCAGCTGAATCCTCTTTAGGATCCTGGCGCTTACTGGACTTTCTGGGACGCCCTGAAGCCTTCTTAACAAGAACTGAACCTCTTTCCTTGAAGTTCTTGATGATCCTATAAATTGTTGATTTACTGTAGGTGCAATCTTAGTAGCCACAATATCCTTGCCTGTGAAGCCATTTTTATGCAACGCAATGATGAACGCGTTTCTTTGCAGGTCACCATGGTTAACAATGGAAGAACAATGATTTCAAGCATCACCCTCCTTTTAACATGTCAAGTCTGCCATTCTAACCCAATTAGCCTGACATAATGATCTCCAGCCTTGTGCTCGTCAACATTCTCACCTGAGTTAACAAGACGATTACTGAAATGATCTCAGCAGGTCCTTTAATGACAGCAATGAAATGCAGTGGAAAAATTTTTGTCGGGAAGTTAATTTTCATGGCAAAGAAGGACTATGCAATTCATCTGATCACTCTTCATAACATTCTGGAGTATATTCAAATTGCTATTATAAAAACTTAATATATATATATTAGGGTTGTCACGATACCATACAAATGACTTACGATACTATACCAGCTGAAGTATCACGATACCAAGTAGTATCACGATACCATGCAGTATCCTGTTAATTTAGAATTCAATTCTACAAAATGAATAAAAAATTCATAAATAAAAAGATGTACATGAAAACAGGCAAGATTTTTCTCTGAATACTTCATTAATGTGAATGAATGACTGGCTATTGTTATCCATGAAATCATGTAAACAAAACTCATCTGAGCACTACACAGAAGCTTTATGGAGTGACATTTAGATGTGGTGTTTATACATTTAGACTGTACTTATAATTGCATAAATAATGTTATAAGATTAATATTTTAAGTACAAAACTCTGAATATAGAAATATGTTGGAAAAGAATGGAACATGACGGGAAACTTAAAACCGCCAGCAGGTGGCAGCAATGTTCATAATTGAATCACTGAGTCGTTCAAACGATTCTTTCAAAACGGCTGAATCATTCAGGAGTGAATCAAATGACTCATTTTTATGAATGGCTTAGTGAATCAGTGATTCGCCCCAAACCAACGCCAATTCAGATTCGAACACAGAAACGAAACAAAAACATCTTGCTCGTGTCATATTGCTGAAGCATTTTTGCTGCCATATCTTAAAATTTCAAAGTAAGCAGGTTGTATATTAAAACATATTCATTTATAATGTTAAAAAAAACATTCTTCGTGATCGCAAAGATGCTTCCAGAAACGAATTATTACACTTGTTCTAAAAGTGGGCAAATGAATAAAAATACGAAAATTCTTTCTAGTAAAATATTTTGATGTTTAATAAGTGATTCTTGAGCTGCTATTTTTTAAATAACATTAGACGGTCTGAATCACACCCTCTCTTCTGAAACTGCAGCGTGAAGAACGACGTGCGCGCGCAGCTGCTCATTTCAAACTGAACTGAAGCGTCGGGAAACACTGAATAGCACAGAAAGCGTATACACAGCCTATACTACACAACGCACAGCAGAAAGACATTTTGGCAATCAACTTGTAATGTTTCTGCTGGCGTGCATGAACGTTTTAAACAGTGTTCAACATATCTACAACATATCTCACGGTACTATTGTGTGGACGATTCAAAAATGCAATGGCACCGGGGGTATTTGTAAGCTTTAGTATCGCGATACTACCGTAGTACCGGTATACCGTGCAACCCTAATATATATAAACACACAAAAAGAAGTGATTCACTGAGTTTCACTGATTCCTGCTTTGTCTGAAATAGTGTGTCATTTACAACAAACTCAATGATCCATTCCATTCCACACTACTAACAACACTAATGTAAGTTTCCTCAAGACATTTACAGGAAGACTGCATTAAAGAACACAAAGAACACCACATTAAGCAAACTGAGAATTCATCACAGCTTCACCATGTGACACATAATAACACTCCCTCTGTATTATCACTCCAGGAAACTTTCTGGCTGCCTTATTTGCTCTTGACGGGGTTCAGAGAAGGATAAAGCGTCCAATTACAGCCGGCAGCAGACTTCTGACAGCGCACACCACCATTGGGGTTATAGATCACGGCCTGCTAGTTTAAGGATCCACCAGCACAAATCAAGGGTTCAGGGGCCCTGCGGGGACCCACTTCAGTCGTGCTAATTATGAGTCTTTCTGCTTTTGTGAGACCATCTTGCTTGCGCTTTAAAAGTTTTAAGAGAACCACGCATTGGCTCAAAAAAAAATAAAATAAAATAAAAATACAGCCTTTTGTAGAGGGCTGGCTGATCTCTGTCTGCTGATTCATTCAAAGAAAAACACTCCTAATATTCAAAAGTGAAGAATACTTAAGCAATTTTGGAGCAGTTTGAATCCATTATTTGCATCAAAGTACCCAACTTGCACCAAAACGTCTCCAACATCCACAATGACTCATAGAGAACACAGGTGCCAAAAAACACAGATCAATGTGCAAATACTACAATAATTAGACACAGGGAACTACTTCAAAGTGCTCTTAGCTTTGCCTTGCCAACAGTTAATGCCTGAAGATCAGGGAAAACCATAGTCATATGAGTCAGTTCGTATTCAATTACAGGGTTTCTGCAGTTTCATAAGGCTTAATTTAAGACCTTTGTAGGGCCTCGTAAACAGAAATGTAACACTCTCAGAAATGCGTCATCATATTGTTATTATTAAGTATAAATGCCTCGGAAGCACATATATGGTAACGTAAAAGCTTACAAACATTTTATTTCTATGTTAAAACTGAAACATAAGACGTACAAAACACATAACCAACAATCAGACTCTAAACACTATGTGCTCTCAAATGCTGCTATGGCACCTGAGTGACTGTTTAAACAGAACAAACGGATGTGAAAACAATAATCAAGCTTCTCTGATAGCAATCTGACATATGAGGGATCCTCATACCCTCCCACTTGTGTGTATAAGCACACTGTAAAACATTTTTTAAAATATTAGTGCATGTTTTACAAGAAAATACAATTTCAGTCTTTCTACTTGGGAATTTCACATTTAATTCAATGTGTTTCTTTTTTGTAATTGTTTCTGAATCAAGATTATTACTTCTTTTTTCCCCAAATGTGGCTACACTGACATGCACCCAAAAAATCCCTCATGTAAACACCTCATTGATCCAGATGAGCTCCATCCAAACTAAATTTGAATCAGATTGAAACTTTGCAATATTCCAATCAACAGGGAAAAATAAAACCCTCAATCTTCTCAACTGGATTCAAAAAATACCTAGCACACAGTTGCACTGCCATAATGTGTATGTTTTCCTTTTAGAAGTTTTCCTTCGTTTTGAATCCATCAACTGAGCACTGCACATGCACACAAGTTTTGTTCAGAATACACATGAAGAAATGTAAATCAGACTGAAAAATTTAGGGTTCATATAAACAAAATGTTCAAAATCTGATTGGAACGGATTAATTAATATTTGATAAAAAAAAATTAGTGTATGTAAACATACATAGCATTAGATAAAAATAAAAAAAACTAGGATGAAAACTTTCTAAATGCTGTTGCAAGGTGAGGAATATGAAGTTGACTCTGCATTAGGTGTGAGAGGAGGAAACACATTTCCGATCTGATGGCTCAGAAAGGAACTCCAAATCCTGTGTCACGGTCTAGTCGTACACAATGAGGGCTAAAATAGAAACTTGTGCTTCACATGGAGCATTTTATTGGCTCCTCTGGTCTTAATTAAGACTCCGGATATCCACGAGGCCAATGTTCTTTAAACATCTCAGAGAATTCACCTCCTTTTCTTCTCATGCCTGTTTGTTCTCTACATGTGTGTGTCCTTTGTGCCCCTATAATCAATTACATTCCAAGAATTTTTGGGATGTTCCTAAAAGAAGCAAATCTTTTCTTCTCTTCCATTAACAACATGCCAGTCAACAACACACCTGCTTCCACACCTCATCAACAAACAGCAATAACAACAAATACAACACATCAGAACAGCTGACTAAACCTATGGCATGATGATGATTTAACTTAAAAATATAAATAAATAAATAAATAAATAAATAAAATCTAATAATAAAATAAGAGTTCACGTGACAAAACTAAATAATTACATTGTTAATTTTGTTACACTCAAAAATACTCATATATTTATTACATTAGTGACCTAGTAACAGTGCAATAAAAAGTTATATGTATTTATGTATTATAAAGTATAGATTTCTGATTCATTTTACTTCTACATTAAAATGGGAAGAATGTAGTAAAGAATGTTTGGACATGTTTTGGGATGTATAAAATGTGTAAATGCCGCTTTCATAATGTATGTAAGTTTGTATAATCTTGGGAAAATTACCCAATTTAGTTTTATTTTCTTTTACACATGTGAACAACCTTTTAATAAAGTTGGTATACAGTTGAAAAGCATAAAGTATAATTTAAAAGCCTACTGGACAAAAAAGTCATGGTTATGTATTATAATTTCAAAGCATTAAATATAATTTGGGCTTATTTTTGATGCTCTACTGCGTCTATTTTGTGTACATCAGCTATGTTTTAATGTGACTTCTAGTAAAAATAGCTACATGCACTCACAACACACTCAAGAATTGAACATTCAGTTGGTTGGTTTCAACATGTTTTCTGTGAAAAACCTTCCCTCAAACTGTTTGAACTTGATCGCTTCAATACAGTTACAGACCATTTGTTTGAATGACTTGTATTGCTATAAAAAAGCATTTTCAACTTTTCAAAAGATCTATCTTAAAGGAAATGTTCACCCTAAAATGAAAACTGGCTGAAAATGTCCTCACCCTCAGGCCAAGATGTAGATGAGTTTGTTTCTGGGAAAAGATTTGGAGAAATGTAGCATTACATCACTTGATCACTGGATCCTCTGCTGTGAATGGTTACAGTTACAGACCATTTGTTTGAATGACTTGTATTGCTATAAAAAAGCAACATTTTCAGAAATCTGCAGGCAGGTTTGCGTAAGTCTCTGTGGTTGAAGAGAGACAAACCATCATCAGCAGGCAGAGCAGGGCAGGACATCCTCTGTCACGCTCTTATATCACCCTCAAACACACACACACACACACACACTCATTCTCACATGCTACGCCACATTCCTGCCAACTGCAGAGCGACATCAGATTCCAGTCCAGACTCGCTCCGTCCCCAGCGTCTCACTCTCGCTGTCTGTCTGTCTCATGTCTTCAATACCGTCTGCTATGTAACGTAAAACAGCGTTCAGAGGCGGAAACCTGATGTTGTCTTACATTAACCTGATTCTGCTCAGAGTGGCGTCTCTCTTATCCTAATGCTCTCTTAGTGTAGCTTTTAAACTTTTTAAAAGATCTGTCTTAAAGGAATAGTTCACCCTAAAATTAAAATTGCCTGAAAATGTCCTCAACCTCAGGCCAAGATGTAGATGAGTTTGTTTCTGGGAAAAGATTTGGAGAAATGTAGCATTACATCACTTGATCACCAATGGATCCTCTGCTGTGGATAGGTGCCGTCAGAATGAGTGCAGTCCATCCTTTATTTTCCTCTCACACCAAAATCCATCAACTATTTGTTTAGAACTGGTTTGGCTTGTAAACAGTGTTTGATCGGTGCATATTTCTCTTCTGATTCAGACCAGACGACTTTTGCACTGGGGAAAGCAATATGGATAAAGGACTCGTAACTTAGCCATAATCAACCATTTTGAAGTTAAAAATGTCTTAATGATGGACTTGTTTCTTACAAGCACACAGCTTTTGGATTCACGAGACATTAATGGATGGTGTGGATTACTTGTGGATTATTGGGATGTTTTTATCAACTGTTTGGACTAGAGATGCACCGAATGTTCGGCAACCGAAATTATTTGGACGAAAATAGCAAAAAAGCTCTTTCGGTGTTCTGCCAAATAAGCAAAAAGGCAATCAAATAGATGCGCGCACTAATGCAGCAAACATGTCGGCAGTGTGGAAGCATTTAAAACTGTCAGAAAAAGAATCAAAAATCATTACAAGCACCAACAGCGAGAGACTGTTTAGAACCGCATTGCATGTTGAAAAAGGGGTGGTTGTTGCTGGTTACTGTATGATGGCCTTAAACCATTAGTAAATAAACTACAGAACGTTATGTTGTCTAATACACGCATAAATTGTATGTATTCTGACAGCTCTGCATGAGCTCATTAGCCAGGGTTCAAAGTCCAAAGCGTGAGGGAAATCTGTACTGAAACAGCGTAATGAGAATCATTCATAAATCTGCTGCTGTCAGCAAAAATATAAAAAGTAGCACTGAGCTCTTCTTGTGGGTTTCCGACAAAATAAAAGTCAACATTCATAAATGTTAGCATTGTAATTTTACTGTTGTTCTGTAAAATCTAATAAAAAAAAGTAAGACAAAAATAATGATTACAATCATTACAACAGCTTTATTAATACATTTATTATAATATTCTCCATTGCTCAGCAAGGCTGCATTTATTTGTACATTAAAAAACACACATGCCTGATTCAAGAAGGGGGTCTTAAAAATGGCTTAATTTTAAGTTAAATTGTGCTTTGTTGGTAGACTATAATGTCTACTAGAATGTTAAAAATGTTCAGGGTTAAGTAAATATTTTTAAATTGTTAGTTTTCACCCCACATCGTTATTCATGATTACAATTACAAGAACTTAAAAACTTAGATTTATTAATGTGATATTCTTTAAGTTTTTTAAGTCCCGGTAGCTTAAAATGGCAAATTAAATCCATGTTGAGAATAACAGCATTTCAGATGCTTGCAGAACACAAAATAACACTGTTGGAACACACAGAATGAATAAAGTAAACTTAAGTATTAAATCCCAAGTAGGGCTGGGCGATATGGAGCCAAAAATATATCTCGATGTATTTTGCTATATCTCGATATACGATATATATCTCGATATCTTTACAGGATAAATAACCCCCCCAAAACTACTGCAAAAACAAATATGCCAAATACCAAAGTCTTTTTTATTGAAACTCAGAGGTAGGCAGTTCAGAACAAAGTGCTTCTGCGAATTTTCTTTTAATATATAAATAAACCCTTTTAATTTTTGGCAAACAAACAGAGGTTTACTGTTAAAATCAATACATGGAAGACAAATTATATTCAGTTTAAAACGTTTAAATAATAATTGTAGTATTTTTTTCTACAATTAAGTGGTGAATCTTGTTTTATGTAAATTATTTAAATAGGAATATATAAACACCTTAGTTTGTTTAATAAAAGAACAATGTATATCCCTGTTCTAGGAAAGATAACCTTAAATGACTTCTATTGTGATCTGGCGCTATATCGAAAATAAAATGAACTTGACGTTCAAGGGGGGCGGGGGTGCCGTTGGGGGGGGGGGGGGGGGGGGGTTGGGTGGCGCCCCCTAAGATAATGGTAGGGGAGACACTGGTATACATATATTCACGACAGTAGACATATGTCTGTTGTTCGTCGGACGCCTTAAAACCAAAGTATCTCCATATAATGGAGCCAGTTGTCCTTTTTTTGCGACGAGTTCTGTAGCCTCCGGGCTGGTTGCGGGCGCCGCCATGTTGAATGAGACGACAGGCGGAACAAAAGCAAGGAGGCGGGGGCGAGCACAGTACAGAGAAGGCAAACTAGCAAAGTGGCGAAAATTAAATATAAACATTAAATCGATATACGATATGTCAAAATTCATATCAAGTTTAAAAAAATATCTTGATATATTTTAAATATCGAGATATCGCCCACCCCTAATCCCAAGTAAGATTAGTAAATATTCTAGAGTATGTTAATTAGAATTGACAATAAATTTACTTGATATTTATTACTTAATTTACTTGGGAAGAGTTTGCTTTTTTCTTACTTTAAACTGATTATTAAATGAACTAAGTTTGCTTTGAAAAAATAAGGCAAAGGTTTTTAATTTTTTTTTTTTTTTTAGTAAACTGAACTTGTTAGAATTTACAGTGCACAAAAAGGCAATTGAACTCAGGTCACCACAAGCGCAGTTGCGCTATATGTCAGCACGCTAATCACAAGGCTAGCGGCACGGACAGCTGTTTTAAACTATTTCATAATGAATATTGCAAATTTACCAAATAAATTTTAAAAAAATTCAAATAAAACCCTTAGTGAGTGAATTATATAGCTGTCACCGGTTAATAATAGAGAAAGCCGAAACAAACGTTTGTGTTATTTTAAAGTAATCTTTTTTTTTTTTTTTTTGAGACACTTACTAGAGAAAAAAGCTCTAGTAATATTAAAAGATTTATTTCATGAAAATGGCACAGATTTAACATTTATCATATACCTATGATGGTGCCAGGTCTGGGTTGAGCACTGAACAAACTGTCCCTGCCAATTCAGGCATCAGAATATAACTCAGCTAAACACCGACCTGACTCAAGATACAAAATCAACACATTAACCTACGACAGCAGTCAGTTGTTTGAATGAATAAAATGAACTTTTCATTTGACCAGTCTGTCTGAAAGATGTCCAGTTTAGACTTGTATGAGGCATTGTAACCTAAATTATCATGCAATTAGCAAGCATCCACTTCCACTTAGTAAGCACCTCAACTAAAGTAAGCACCTAGTATTATAACATTTCACGGTCTAATGTTCTACAGTGTATACAAAAATAGACTAAACTTACAACAACAAAAAATCTAATTAAAACATAGGCTTAATTTGGCATGAAAGCTGATACAAAGCAACAATAATGATGCTAAATTGTAATTTCAGTGAGCTGCATTAAGCATCAACGTTCACAGATGTCCAAATAAAGAAATGAACAGTAATGAGGCAGCATCAGTTATTGTGCAATTAGAAAAAGTAAGCTAAATTTGAAATTAGATTTTAATGATATCCTGTGGACTTCAGTGAGACTGAGGTTATCTTATCTTATCTTATGACAAGTTCAGAATGGGTGTGTGTCTCATCATATCACCAGCACAATCACCCAGCTTTACATTAAATATGATTAAAGCGGCATAAATTTACAGGCACAAACTGCATTATCTCTGTGTCAAAGTTTCTGTTATCTGATCTGGTAAAGCCATGGTTTGTTTCATATATCCAACAAAGACATTTCTGACATTTTAGTTGTTACAAAACTCTTGTACCAAATAATTGTACTAATCACCACATTTAACATTTATTACTGACAAATTTCAGTAAGATTTCTAGCACAAACCTGAAAAGTGCATTGTTGTTTAAAAAAAAGATAATGTTAATGAGGCTGTAAGATTAAAAATCCCAATGAATTTAGCCTGGATTTCATTACGTGACGGTTTTACCACTATTCAGGTAGCCTTTGGCTTTACATTTTAATATCTATTATAAAAAGTAGCACAGAGCATTTAATAATCAAACTCAAGAACACAAGATAAGTAAGTGTTTGAAAGACTACAGTACGCATTTAGTTTCTACATTTGTTATAGTGTTCACATTTGAAAAGTATAGACAGGAAAATATTTAACATTTTAACAAAAAACGCTCTCTTCCCACAATGTATTCACAGGCAGTGAATAGTGTAGACACAAAAGTATGACTAAACTATTACAAGCTGTTGCTTAGAAAGCAGTGATTCAATTTACAGCAACAACATTTCTTATTCCTTCACAACTTTTTGTAAAAGCTTGGAAAACAAACCCACGCTGCCTCCGTTCAAGAGTTCATCAGCACAGCAAGACAGCCAGCAGAATTAGGATTTCTGGGAAATGTAGTTTTGAGTAACGTCATTTTAAAGGCAATGTGGTAATTCAAAACCCTGTGCCATCTGGTTCTATAATCGCCTCCCACTTACAAAGAGCCTTTTCTGGTCCCTCGGCTTGTGTTTATTTTGTGTTCTCTCCTTTGTTTACTCTTATGGCACAGGTACAGGAACGAGAGATCAGGTCAGAAAGACAGAAAAGAGCGATGGTAGGAGATATGTCTGGAATTCTCCACATGTGCACTTAACCTGTGCCTGAACTCCAGGCTACGGCCAAATGTTTTTCAGCTAGTCATGGGAGTAACATTCTCACCACTAACATAACAGTTCACTGCGGCCATAGTGTTGTGAAACGCTCTCTTCTGAGGAACATAGCTATGTTGAGAAAACATGAAAAAACAACATCATAAAATAATGTTTAAGATATGTTTGTTATATTGCTGCCTACCAGCGATATGTATGTGAATATAGAAATGTTTGTCTGCAATGTGTATTTTCATACAATCAAGCACAGGGTCAAAATATCGAAATAACTAATACAGGAAATGTCTGTCAGGTTATTAAGGAGTTATTAAAATTGTAGAATTTTAACAGCATTTAACAGGAATATTGTGTACTTCATTAATGAGTATCTGTAGCAAGTGCAAGACATTTTCTGACAAAGTGATTCTGACGAAGAAAGTAGTAAAATATTAAAAAAATGACAGTAATCATAATAAATTAAAACATCATTAAAGCTACTTAAAGCCAAATGAAATAAATAATAAAAAAAATCTCTGCCTGTAATTCTAATAGTTTAGAAAAACAGTTTTTTGTTAAATGGATGCTGAAAATGCTGAACACTCCACACTGTGATTCATATACAATTTATTTAAAAATATTTAATACAATTTGAAACCATTAAAACATGATTTTTTTAAATGGAACAAATTTAATAAACGTACTCTTATACAAATATAATCTCACATTGGACTTATGTTTACAATTTTAAAAGCTTTTTGCTTAAAGCTTGTGTTTTTGGCAAAACATAAATATATTTAGACGAGAGATACATTTTCAAATTAATATTCACTTTATTGAAGGGCCTTTCAGATATCAGTGGGACCACTAAAACATATGTAAATCTGGACCACAAAACCAGTCTTAAGTAGAACGGGTATATTTTTCTTCAATGGCAAAAAATCATTAGGAAATTAAATAAAGATAATCTTCCATGAAAATATTTTGTACATTTCCTACCGTAAATATATCAAAACTTAATTTTTGATTAGTAATATGCATTGCTAAGAACTTAATTTGGACAACTTTAAAGGTGATTTTTCTTTGTAGTTAGATTTTTTTTGCACCCTCAGATTCCAGATTTTCAAATAGTTGTATCTCGGCCAAATATTCTAACAAACTACAGAAGCATAATTAATACAAAGCTTATTTATTTAGCTTTTAGATTATGTATAAATGTCCACTTTAAAAAAAAAAAAAAAACTCTTATGACTGGTTTGTGGTCTAGGGTCACATATTAGGTCTGGATTTTCAGCCCTAATGTGTCTTATTGTATTTTTCTGTCTTGTTGTATTTTTTGGTGTTGGAGCAAGCGAGAATGCAAAATTTATATTGGCTTTGGTCTCTATTTGTAACTCCATTTTCCATGCTAGTTTACTTGTACATTCCAAAACTGAAAATGTGAAAAGGGTTCATGTAGAGCAGCATAAAACCACTCACACACATGAACCTGAACGTTTGGAATCACACTCTACATTCAATGGTTCATAAAACATTAAGGATTTTAGCATTCAACCATTAACACATACAATCAATGCATACAATGTATAATATAAAAGATAAATGAGAAACAACACATCCTCTAGCTGTGGTGCGAGTAACACTACTGGTCTGTTTGGGTAGACAGGACCATTCAGGCTGGCAGCCAGCATGGCGAATACCAGCGGCTGGTGCAGGGCATGTGGTCTGTGATCTGCTTCCACTAATTCAGGCTGGAGAGGACAAAGATTGATGAGCTGCTATAGAAGGTGGACAAGCAAAAAAACTGCCATGCCATTTTATAAGACAAACGGATGTCAATTTGTTTGCAGTGAGTAGCCTTGACTTAAAATAAAAGGCTTAATATCATTTGAAAAACTGTGGTTGATGGGATCAGCTTCTCCTTGCTGACACTTCACTACACTCTTAAAAATAAGGGTGCTTTGCGATGCCATAGAATAACTTTTTTGTCTAAATGGTTCCATAAAGAACCTTCAACATCTGAAGAACCTTTTTGTTTCACAAAAGGTTCTTTGTGGCAACTAAGGTTCTTCAGATTATAAAAAGGTAAGCAAGAAATAGTTCTTTGAAGAACTGTTGACTGAATGGTTCTTTGTGGAGCCAAAAATGGTTCTTCTATGGCATCGCTTGAAGAACCTTTTGAAACACCTTTATTTTTAATAAAGAGTGTACAGTATCTGGCAGGAGATGATCACATACACTCTACCAGCTATGCTCATACTGGTAGTTGCTCCCAAAGGTCGCTGATCATTTGCATGAAGTTAAACATTTCTCAACTTTGTTGTGTCAATGAACATGCCCACATCATGTCCCCAATGGTTGCTGTTGCTTATGTCACCAAAAAAGTCATGCAAGCATAAATAACATGCATGCAAATTCCAGTATTTACTAAGAAAGTTGACTTAATTTATTTATTTAGACAACAATCTTCTCTAACTTAATAGTAAAAAGATCACAGCATTCAATTAAATCCAAACAAAGAAATCTGTATGACAAATTCACTGTATTTTGCAAATAAATAAACACTTTCTTAAATGTGTATATATTCAATGACATAAGGGAATGTGGGAGTTTATCAGTGTAAAGAAATTAAAGTGACAGCCTCAGATTACAATCAGTTTCTATAATTCATCTGTGACGTTGTTCTCTCTGACTGTAGGCGTGACTGTGAAACACTACTGCGTCACAAGCCGTGTATCTATTAGCAGTGATGTCAAAAGCTTTTGACAGTAAACATTCCAGACACTTGACTCTTGCACAACTCTCATCAGCAGTCTTCAGAATTCTAACCAACACGGGTTGCTTGTGCTCTTAAAACGCCTGTAGTTTCTTCGGGTTCCACTGGTTGAAGAAGAGCATTAGCAACACCAAAGTCATGGGTTCAACACTTGGACCGATAAAATATAGTCTGAATGCTACATATTTAAATTAAAGCATCTATCAAATGCTATATACATCTCTTGCTGTCTTTCTAGGATTATTTAATGTGAAACAGAGAGACAACATATATACATTAGCTTATTATACCTTAGTTATTACTTAACTGAATATAAATTAAACGTCAAACTTAAACAACCAATTATAGGTTACCTATACATTACACCATAATTTCTATCCACCAACAAAAAAATGCAAATAAAATAAGCAGGCGTGCATAATATAACCGCCAATAAACAAAAAAATAAACTAACAACTGATAGCTATAGGAAATATATGAAGATTAGCATCGATTATCATTATCTTTTAAATGTGTCTGACATTATATCTACAGTGTCGCATTTGATAAGCCTACCCCCCAAAAAATAAGTTCTGGGAAACAATGGAACATTCACATCCTGAATTATGTAACTGTTTAACCCCATCAACAGCTACTACGCGTCGCGACAGGAACGCTTATCAACAACTAAGCTGGCAACACTGTAAGTACTTCGTTTATAAGAAATGTAAACGTTCTTATATAATATGGCTGTTTCGCTGATAGCGTTGTAGTTTTGTCGCGTCGCGTTGTTCGCCTTTGGTCCTTTAACAAACATGGACGGTCACTAGAGGCGTAAACATTGCCCACACAGTCTGATAAGTTCGCTGAACTGAAACTTTTTTCCATGTTATTACTCCACAACGGTACAGTCAAAGCGTCACGGTGGGTTTTTCAAGGGGTGGGGCGTTGTATTTTCCCACCGCTGAAAACTTTCGTGCAATCGTTCCGACTGCAAAGCAAATGAAACATCAAAGCATCCGCATCCCTCTTTTGATACGATACAGAATACGTCGATCACTTTCCGATTCTGGTCACGTTTCGAATAGTTCATCAATAATATCTATATCTTCATATTTAAAATGATTGAAAGTGAATTTTCCATAATTTACTACCAAAGTTATTCTCTTCCGCGGGGACGCTGAAACTTCGGTAGTAAATCTATGCGTGTATGAATGTGAGTGCGTGCGAACGACTTTAATATTTACAGCCACACGACGAAGCTATTATTACCAGAAACTTATGAAAGCCGCCATTCCCAGCAAAACCAACCCGATTCTGACCCTTCTTTTAAACGCGCTGTATCCAGCTCTACAGACAATGATCCCACAGAAAGCTGGAGTTGATTTGTCAAGGACACTGCAGCTCACATTTGTGCATAGAAAGCCGCTGGTTTTAGAAAGCAGCAGTCAAATACAAAGAAAAACCCATCTGCGTTACCTTTTTGCTGTTTCTGCTGTTGTATCCGTTGTAGGGGTTGATTCCCGTCCTCGGCGGTACGGAGAGCAGCATTTTTCTCAGCGCGGTGTCCGGAGCGGCGGGGCTGACGTCAGTCAGAGGAAGTTCAGGCGGGATCTTTTTTTCTCTCTCTCTAATTGAACAATTTAAATGTACAAACTCAAGTAAGAAACAATACATGCATATGAAAACCAATATGGATAGGCTTATAAGTAAATCTCCAGTAGAATACTGTTTACTGTTATTCCATTTGATTTTATGTATATGATATTAATGTTTAACATCAGTGACATCTTTTTTTCCCCTAAAAGACCATACACATAAACCAAAAACTGAAATAAATTCAATAAAGGAATGTCAGTAATCTTGTTTAGCCAGTTGTAAAGATCCAGCCAGAACTGTAGAGTGTAAATAAAATACATTTTCAATAGTTTTTAACACTTTCAGACAGAATCTACTAAAATCTACTTCAAAACAGATAACAGCAGGATAAACATTGTTTATTATTATAATGTATTTCGCTCACTTTAGGTAAGATTGGCCATTTCAGATAATTACAATATTTATTTATAAACTACGTTTTATTTTCAAAAATCAGGAAAAAAAAAACATATAGCCTACTTATTACTTTGTTGTTACACTTTTATGTACACTTCACCAACCTTCAACTCAGACAGACATATTTGAATATGTACAAGTTTTTTATATTAGTTGTTTTAAGGAAAAAGGGATGGCTTTACACACACTAATACATTTTCTAAAATAATATTTTATCCTTGATAAATTAAATTTATATAACAATTTTTCTCACACCACTCCTTTAAATAATGTCTTCCTACTTATTGTAATGGTTCTGTTATTCCACAAGGTGGAACCATGTGGTGTAGAAGTTATAGGTAAATATCATTTTCCAGTAGTAGTACAGTATCAGCTTGAGGAAATATGACAGCTGGATAGGCAATTTAGAAATCTCAAAATCATGATTCAGTAAAAAATCTAAACCTCTGACTCTGTTGAATACACATTTTGGTATATGAAACCACATTAAATTAGGCTGTGCTAAATAAGTTTTAATCAAATTCAGTTTGTGTACACCAATCACTGATTCAAATGTTCAGAGTTTTATTTATCCATATAACATTACAGACCATTTTAATTAATCATAAAGAGAGTAGCATAGGTAAATTATTAGTCAAAAATGATTTGTGGATGGTTGACAATTAAGTAAGCTAACATTTGAGTGCATAATATAAACAATTTTGGAGAAAATGGACAACCCTGTCATATTCTTGACTGTCTTATTAAATTATTGATTGATAATCTATCATATCCTAAATTAATGACCTTATGAATCCCTTTTATGGACAATTACAGAGCCTGAAAACCTGTTAAATAATACCAGAATTGTAGTTTTCTTTTCTTAACAACTTTATCAGATTATTTCCATCTGATATGCAGGACAGTACCTTGAATTCTTTACCAGGTGCTTTGATGTCATCTTACTATGGTCACCATCAATTAAGGGTCAACTCTGATTCCATCAATGAGAGAATATCCGCCTTTTAGAAAGACCCTTTTCCCTTCTTATTAAAGCCACAGCTTAGTACAAGTTGTCCTTGAACTGGATGTTCATCTCTTTACAGACTTTCGCCTCTTTAGATTTTTCCACACTTCATCTTGATGTTCACATTGGTGGCTGTAATGAGAGCATGACGAAGGAATAAACAGAGACAGTCTTTAATAAACAAGTTAACATGCAGGAGATAGCTATGGAAGTCAAAGAAGCACAACCCTGCAAACTAAACACGAGATCAAACACGGAACAAAGAGAACTGAAGGCTTAATTACAGAATAATGTAGCCTAATTAACTGGAACAAATGACAGGTGTAGACTAACCAGAAACCATGGAAAATAATGATGACTAGTAACAGGCAAAACAGGAACAAGGATATCCAAAATGCAAAGAAAGTAAACAAACAGAGACTGTGACATTAGCTCCCCATCCTGAAAGGCAAGTTCTCACTGTAAATGGTCCAACAGGGAGAAGGTGACGGCAGGAGAAACCAGGGTGGTGAAGATGGAGGGAGGAGCCAGATGGGTACCATGAACCCAGCCAGAAAGGAGGTCCACGGTGAAGACAAGGGGGAAGGAGGCATGGTGGAGATTGGGCTGATAACCTCAGAGGGATGACGACTAAGATGGAGCAGATGGAGGTGGAGACCCAAGCAGAGCCAACCACTTCTCTTGTGTCTTCTTTTTCTCTGGGAGGCCAATTAGTCTAAGATCCCATCTTCTCTTGTATCTTGCTTCAAACACTTACACTGTAAATGGTCCAACAGGAAGAAGGTAAGGGCAGGAGAAACCAGGGTGGTGATGATGGAAGGAGGAGCCAGATGGGGACTATGGACCCAGCCAGGAAGGAGGTCCACGGTGGAGTCAAGGAGGGAAGGAGGCATGATGTAGATTGGGCTGATAACCCCAGAGGGATGACAACCAAGATGGAGCAAATGGAGGTGGAGACCCAAGCAGAGCCAACCACTTTGCTTGTGTCTTCTTTATCGTTTTCTCTGGGAGGCCAATTAGTCTAAGATCCTATCTTCTCTTATATCTTGCTTCAAGCACTTACACTGTAAATGGTCCAACAGGAACAAGGTGACGGCAGGAGAAACCATGGTGGTGATGATGGTGAGAGAAGCCAGATGAGGACCATAAATCCAGGCAGGAAGGAGGTCCCTGGTGGAGTCAAGGAGGGAAGGAGGCACGGTGGAGATTGGGCTGATAACCCCAGAGGGATGACGACCGAGATAAAGCAGATGGAGGTGGAGACCCAACCAGAGCCAACCACTTCTCTTGTGTCTTCTTTTTCTTTTTCTCTGGGAGGCCAGTTAGTCTAAGATCCCATCTTCTCTTGTATCTGGCTTGTTTCAAGCACTGCTGTCTCAGTGAGATGTTCTCTTTTCTCAAATCCTCTATTTTCTTGTTGTTTAAATAGATTTTTTGTTAATTGTTTTATTGTGTATGAAATGCTAAACACTTCAGTTTGACTATTCTTTTCAGTTTACAAAATTAATTTTACCATGAAATTGAATGCTATAATTAGACATATACAGAATGCTGTCTTGCCTACAGATAAAATGTCCCTCAGTCAGAGATGCAAAGTGATAGTGAATGAGAGCTGCTCTATGGATATGTCACTGTGGAGACTAATATGGTTTGAGTATAAACAGGTCTTTTTCCAAGCAACATATCCCCTCAGTTATGGGCATTTTGTCTCATAAAATGAGCACAAAATGCCACACAAATGAGCTTTAAGTGCCTAAGCATGGTACATGTGGGATTTTGTTAGTTTTTATAGTTGTTTACACGGTTACAAGCAGTTCAAGTATTGTTTTTGTCCTTTAAACTATGAAAACAGAATGATAACATGATTAGAAAAAGTGAGATTTCCATTGCATCCAAACAACATAACAATAACAACTACCAAATCACACTGCTTAGAGACATTTGCCATTTTATTAGGTTTTGAGCTACAGAAAACAACCATACCAAAGAACCAAAATTTATCAACTGTCTTTACTAAAACAACTTTGAATAGTCTCTCTTTCCTGAAATAAGTTACTGTGTTTATGTCTTTCGTCTGCGAACAATGCCTAGCAATATCCAATTTAAACCCTGAAATGATGTAATTTCCACCACATCTCAGATTAAGTACTATGTTTAGCAGTGTTCTGTGGTGGATATGACATTGCTAGAATCGTTTTAAACATTTATCTTGGTCATAGCTAGAATTTTACATATTCTAAATATAGAAAACATAATAATATTTGTATGAACCTATGACCTTTGCATTCAACATAAACCAGAGGAGCTACAAAAACGTTATTGTGTAGATTTAAAAAAAAATAAATCTGTTTCATGTTTTATTTAAGTCAAGTAAGTCAAGAATAGAGAGATTTCAGCAACAATCGCTTAGCAATTTAACACTGTTTCATTCACAGTGTAATTTTTGATAAGTTTAATATAGTGGTTCACAGCAGCACATTTTCTGTGGCTAAAATTCCTATTTTAAATACATTTTACCACAAATTTAAAACCTTTGTTATTGATTTACTGATTTTCTTCTGTGGAAGACAAAATTAGATGTTTAGCAGAACCTAAGGCTGCTCTTTTCCATATAATGAAAGGAAATGGTGACCAGGGGCTATACAACTACCTCCTGAGCTACATTTTCTTCTCAAAACATGTTTCTATAGCAGATATGTGAAGTGGATCATAATAAGAGAAGCTAATATTATGAACAAGTCAATATTCTGCTTAGAGAACTGCCTACTGGCTGTACATAGACTTCTAATTTGAACACACAATAAATAAAAAAGGGGGGAGGGGTCAACTAGATCCTTTTTTTATTTTTCCATTTTTCTTCGTTCGACAGGACAGTTTAGATATGACAGGAAGTGAAAGGGGAAAGAGAGAAGGGGTGGGGGATCAGGAAATCTTTTTTTGTACACTGTATATTTTTGGCAACATTGTGCAAGATAGAGACCTGAATCAATATTTTTTACTAAAAAGGGACTATGGACTTATTTCAAGGCTATATGTTACCCCAATGAACTGCCTCAATATTGGTTGCAGTTACACAATCTATTTGCAAAAGCTTGCCAAGAAGAGTAGATGGCGACACCTTGAGTTCAGTGTTAAAAATGCAAGCTTAACTTGTGTGCTCCTCCCCTTTCTTGCCACCACTTGCCACTTGCAAGCTGAAAGTTTGTCTCTGTGTCTTATCATGACCCCATTAGTTTCTTCTGGTAGGTAGCATATCTTCACAATATCTGGCTGCAAAGAGCATTTTCATATTTTATTTTGTTTAGTATCTAAACTCAACAGAATATGACAAGTCAGTTGGGTATTTCTGTTTGCTGCTTGTTGTACTTCTCATTAAATTAGATCTAGCAGAGACAGGCAGTTTACAAGGTCAAGGAATCCAGAAATGAAGTCAGCATTTGATGTGGGGAAGCCATGGTTACTGAGGCAGGCAAAACAGGAAGCACTTTATCTCTGGAGATAAATCACACATCAAACCGCTTGACCTCATGTTATCTGATCTTAAACCAGCATCTTCTCCACAAGCTTCTCATCCTTTATATTTAAACAATCAAATAACAACTGATGACAGATCAGATTTTATGGGAGTGGAACCTTCTTATCAAAGGCCTGGCTCTGAATGAGTTTGTCAAAGCATTTTAGGAGAAAAGGAATTTCTTTGTCCTAATGCCTGTGGATTGTTTATTTTTGGTGAGGTTGTCTTTTAAAGTTTACTGTACATTAAGAAAAGTCTGGCATACCCAACCATAGCAAATTTTATAAGCACTATCCACACGTTTTATTACATTATACAATTATTTAGAAGGACAACAAAATGTTTACTTTACACAGAAACCGACTTTTAGGTTCACAATAGGTTTTAAAGCACTTCTTTATATTTAGGTTTTCTTCGACATTGTGTCATTAGCTGACGCTATGGAGAAATGTTCAAGCTCAAAACAGCAGCTGGCACAAGATCAGCATTTGTGTAGACATGGTCTAATATGTTCTTTCCCCTAGTTGGGAATTTAACCTTTTTGTAGGATTTTGGATAAAATGATTTATGGTCTGCCTTCCTTAAAGGGTAGTGC
Organism: Garra rufa; assembly: GCF_049309525.1. Classification (NCBI taxonomy): domain Eukaryota; kingdom Metazoa; phylum Chordata; class Actinopteri; order Cypriniformes; family Cyprinidae; genus Garra; species Garra rufa. The sequence continues at coordinate 28,617,112 of NC_133380.1, forward strand.
CCTAAACTTATCCCGATGATGTTATGTTGTCCATTGAGATTTGTTTGCTCAAAACAAACTGTAGTTTGATCAAAACTACTGTACGATATCTATGCCACAATGTTACAGTCCAAAATAATGACATAAAAGCACAAACAATAACAGAGGACCTTCACAGGACTACCGAACCGCTGCAACCATGTGTGCCGCTATTACTTAAAATTGATAACACTGAAACAAATCGTCTTTTTCAATCGCATGTTCAGCCGAGGGACTGGTTTATCCCAGTGGACCTGAATAGCCCCTCATAGTCCTGCCGTTTGGTCTGTTACTTGCTCTGCATACAGTCACAAAATGTGTGTACCTCTGCAAGGATGCAGGGGTACTTTTTTTCAAGATTCCCCAGTATAGAGAAATGTAAATGAAATGTCCACTTCAGGTATCAACAAGTAGTTACTGATCTCTTTTTCAATCAAAGTGTGCACAGATCTGAATTACTGTTTTATTAAAATTACTGCCAAAATCATAATGTCTTTAACCCTGTCAGCATTACTGTAGCAATTTTTGAACCAGAGATCAAGTGTGGATGCTAAACTCAACAGCTCATTCATACAGTATTCTGTGTACTTGGTGTTCAAAATGGTTTGTCTAGGACACTGAAGAGCATCTAACTCCAGCAAATTATAATTATTCCTTTTTGTACATTTTAAATGTCCCAACAAATGTAAGATTGATTTCATGGATATTGCATATGGATATTTCATAGAAGTACCCAAATTACATACCAATTGTAATATGCAGCCTTTGTCCAAAACAAGAAAGACTCTTCCAGTTGTTCTTGTGTAGTCCACTGACAACATTTCCCTTTTTGTCTGTTGTCCAAACCATGTGGTTTTCTTACAGTGACCATGATGACAGCAAATCTATTAGGACATTATTATTGGACAATCTGGTCATCTCAGCAGTAATAAGTAGTTTTGCAGTTGCTAGTTTTGTCAATTACATGCACTGTTAAGGGGAGGTGTGGCTGATATTCCGCCTAACCATAAACCAGGGGACTACAAATGAAAATTTGCCAATGTGGCTAATTGCTCTTATGTATTATTGCTGTTTATTGTCCCTGCTTAAAAAAAGTCTCTTTCAGCCAAGACATGAACTGTTAAATGCTGGAACACCACTGGGACATTGCAAAGGCCAAATGGCATAACTTTCTACTTAAACAACCCTTTCTGCTACAAAACAAAGTTGCCTTCTCTGGTGTCATCTCCACTTGCCAATAACCGTAGGCTAGATCCAATGCACCAAACCAGTTCACCATAGACAGGGTATCCAGGGTGTCTTGGATTCTTGGAAATAGGTAAACATCTTTGATGGTGTGTTTGGTCTTAGTCTTAGTCTGTTTATCTGCATTTTGCTGATCATTGAAGGCCATCTAATGAGGTTGCTTTTTCACTGTTTTTAGTTTAATTTCACACCAGTTTGGTGTGGCCGATGGTCCCATAAAGATCACCATAGCTTTTTAGTGATCTAGGCTTGTTCTTCAGGTTGAAGTAAGCTATTTGCTCACCGAACAATACCATTTTATGGCTTCCAAAGTTTAAGTGTGCTTGTGCTAAGAATGGGTGTCCTACAATGGTCTCTGTGCCCTCTACCACATTTGTTACAATAAAGCTCTCCCTGACTTGTATTGGGGCATTAACTTCCCCAAGGATATCAACATTTATTGGTCCTATCCCTGCAGAGACCGTATGGTCAGTAACTTGAGTGGGGGTCTAATACCTGCCTTATTGGCTTTGTCACAGTGCTGTGGTAACACATTATGCTGACCTTGACCCAGAAAACTATGCAGGTTGGTTGGTTTTCTGAAAGCAGGGATAGTACTGGAGCTACAGGCTATAGGTCAAGCCTAGGTGACGGCCAATTCCACCTTATATTGCTAATGTCTTTGCTGTTGTGACATTTTTTACCGTTTTACTTTTCCTCGTTTGTTGAATTTCAGCTGGCAATGTTTGAACTTGACTCTTAACTGCTCTGCACATTTATCACAAAAGACAGATGTGCAGTTAATGAGCCCTGTGCTGGTGTCACACGCACACACCATTTATCGTCTATCTTTTTTTAAGTGTTTTACAGGGGTAAACCATCCTTAAGTTTCTGAGAGTCCTTATATTTTTATTTCTCCATATAAGGTACTTCACTAGACAGATTGCGTCAGTCGCTGTGCTACACTTGTTCTGGCTTACCTCATGATCCATCAGAATATAAACGTTCATTATCAGCCTTTATACACATCAGTGAGCAGAGGCTAATTTACCCCAACCCAGGGTTCTTGTGGCAGCTGATTAATTATGACTTGATCCAGCAAAACAGCAAAACTTTGAAAGGGTTTAAATCTCCTATCTTGAATATTGATATGAATATAATAACCTGTCTAGTAAATTTTAAGCATCAGTAATTCATCTGAGATTATACTTATACCTTTGTTGTATTTTCTGCTAATAATTCTGACAAAAGCAACATGTCAGAAACCATCTGAGTAGGACAATATGGATTTACTGAGAAAAAAGCGTACATTTTAAAAGCAACATGATGGATGGTATATTTCAGAGGCAGATTACAAAAGACAAAAGTGTGTCAATATTAGAACACATCGTTTTTTCATCTTTAACTGTGACATTTTAAAAACAATTACAAACAAGTGTAAAAATTCACTTTCTTCTGTCAAAAACCCTCTTCAGGAGTATGTGCAGCTTTAAAGGTGCTCAAAACATGTGTCACTACAACCAATGCACAAATGTGTGTTTGATTGCTTTGGGATTTCCTTGTAAGCAGCTTTTTACGTTCTACAGGAATGTTCACTTTCAATTACCCATGCTTTACTTCATTCATCTAAAAATAAATACAGTACCAGTCAAAAGTTGGGACACACCTACTCGTTCTTTACACTTAATCTAAAATCAAACTGAAGTATGGGAATTATGTAGTGACCAAAATGTTAAGTCTGAACTCTGCACGCTAATATTCTTTTTTTTCCTTTACTCTTAATTCAAACAATATTGAAGGAGTTCCCACATGTGCTGGACTCCTGGTGGTTGCCTTTTCTTCACTGTCCTTTCCAACTCAATGTTTCATTTTATTTGTCGTACATTTAAACAAAAATGTTTAGTTTTGTAAAGAGATTCATACATAGGCACAATTCATTGTTGTCTATAAAACTAATTTCAAGCAGTTAAGCAGAAGCCTTTAGATCAAAAGGTTTTTAAATCATGAGAAACATTGCTGTCAAGTGTGTCCAAATCTACAACACTGACATTCTCACTTAAAAAATCTGTTCTGTAAAAGTTGTTCTGTAATAAGCATATGTAATACTGCAATGTTTTGGATCTGTGCACAAGAAATCGATTATCCTTATAAATAATTATGAACTTACAATGGGAGTAGTAAAACTGGCACATAACTGATAACATCTGCTAGATATTGTAGTAAGTTTGAAGCAAACGACACTGGTTCCATGTCAAAGTTTCCCTCTCCACACAGTCAAACATACAACAAACAGTTGGCATTACTGATGGAACAACATTTTTCTCTATACATCTCATACAAAAATAAAAAAAATGTCATTGTTCCAATCTCTTTTTTTGACTCCATATTGCACAGAGGTAGTGGCTATTAAGGTAAAGGGGAGGTGACCTAAAAATTGAAACAAAAAAAAAACTGCATCTTTTTTTGTAAAAAATGTATCTTTTGTTCTTGTGATGTTTTGCTGTGACCAGAGGAATTGTAAAAGAACAAAATATAATACTGCAATCACATACAAAAGTAGTCCTTCATTTTGTACATTTTATACAGTGTTAACACTTAATCATTGATTTTCTTCCTGTTTTTTTCTTCTTTTTTCTTTTTCTCAAAAAGGCAAATGGTATTTTCCATGTATGGACCAAACTGAGGGACAGTCTAAGCCAGGGGGTCCACCAGGGGCTCCTCGTCGCCCCGTGATAGCAGCTCCTTCTTCTCATCTGTACTGGCCAGGGAATTGCGGCTGTTGTGAGCTCCCATGTACAGAGTAGCATACACAGGATTTGTGAAATTGGTCGGCTAAAAAAAATAATTGGAAATACATGTGATCAGACTGATTCTTTAGCTGTGTAACAAAACATAGTCAGCATTTTAAGGCATCATATCCACGCTCTACACAGATTGTTTTAAATAATGTGCTGCCTTCAAAGACACCTGTGCCCTTTAGGCAGCACATTCAACTAAGCGAAAGAAAAACACCCTTCTGACAGTGATTTTGAGGTGACCTGAAGCAATAAAGAGGTACAAGGGGCCCCTAAACATGAGTAAGCTGTTTTTTAGCATCCATTACTCCAGTCATCACTGTCGCATAATCCAGAAATCATTCTTAATATGCTGATCTGCTGCTCAAGAAACATTAATGAATATCATCAATGTTGAAAATAGTTGTGCTGCTTCATATATTTAGATAAATACGTGACAATGTTTTTATGAGTTAACAGTAAAGACTTTTACATTGAAAAAATTACCTCTGTCATAAACTGAAGTTATTTTTAGTTTCAACATCAGCTTAACACAGCTAACAAGTGCACTGAGCAGCACTGTCATCAGAAATCACCCTTAACAGGATATTAACGTTTTCCTCAGCGGACATTCAAACTAACGTTTTTTTTTTTTTTTTGAGCTGAAGAATGAATGCTGTAACAGATGCAGGTAATCCAGTCCATCTCTCTCTCATAATACTCGATTACAAATAATACACTGCTTTTACTACAGTAATTCAATAAGCTTTTAAAGGAACACTCCACTTTTTTTGGAAATAGGCTCATTCTCCAACTCCCCCCGAGTTAATAAATTGATCTTTACCGTTTTGAAATCCATTCAGCCGTTCTCCTGTTCTGGCGATATCACTTTTAGCATAGCTTAGCATAGATCATTGAATCCTATTAGACCAATAGCATTGTGTTCAATAATGACCAACGAGTTTCCATATTTGTTGTATTTAAAACTTGACTCTTCTGTAGTTATATCGTGTACTAAGACCGGTTGAAATGCAAAGCTGCGAGTTTCTAGGCTGATAAGATTAGGAACTACACTTCCATTCCGGTGTAATAGTCAAGGAAGTTTGCTGCCGTAATATGGCTGAAGCAGGCGGAGTATTATCAGAAATGAGTTCCCAGCTAGTTTAGCATTTGCACATGTGCTGCGTGGTATTACTGCTCCTGCTTCAGCCTTATTACGGCAGCAAACTTCCTTGACTATTACGCCGGAATGGGAGTGTAGTTCCTAGTCTTATCAGCCTAGAAAATTGAAGCTTTGCATTTCCACCGGTCTTAGTACACGATATAACTACAGAAGAGTCAAGTTTTAAATACAACAAATATCGAAACTCGTTGGTCATTTTTGAACGCGATGCTATTGGTCTAATAGGATTCAATGATCTATGCTAAGCTATGCTAAAAGTGATATCGCCAGAACAGGAGAACGGTTGAATGGATTTCAAAACGGTAAAAATCAACTTATTAACTCCGGGGGAGTTGGAGAATGAGCCTATTTCCAAAAAAAGTGGAGTGTTCCTTTAATGAAGCAACTCACAATTCCTTCGTTGCTAGTTCTAAAATGATGTTTTGGAATTAGTAACGGAGGCTTGTGCTCTGTCAAACTGAGGTTTGAATTTGTGGTGGAAGGAAGCAGTTCTGCACAAAAGAGGGATTTTAAAGACACTCCGCTGTTATTTTATGTATTTACACACTCATGCTTTCGAACTGTTGTATAAACGCAATATCACACTTGTAGACGTGAAAGATGGCTGTATATCGGCACGCTGTGATTACCTACGGCTGAATCAAGGCCATGCCAATATACAGACATATCTCACGTCCACTTGTGTGATATTGCTCATATTTATAGACACTGTTGGAAAAGGAACTGAACTCAGCTGGAAGATGAAATCAATAAATCACAGATGACCTAACTTTTTAGAGCTGCTTTGAACCAGAATTGAATTTTGTTTGCATTGCTGACACACTTTGTTCCTGTTTAAAGGTTGTATCAGCGATTTCTAGCCTGAAACATAAAGTGTAAAATTCAGCTTATCTTTCATCACGATCCGCTCGCTGCCTGCCCCATAAATTGTCTGTGAAAAAACCGCGTCTCTCTGGTCAGCCTAGGGTCCGAGATATGCCAAAAAAACAATCGGCACTACCAACCTTTCCACAGCAAAAACAAACATTGTTCCAACCAATCAGCGTCAGGGGTTTGGTGTTGTGGACTTTCGCTCCGCCTCCCTCACATCCCTGCACCAGTAGGAAAGTCCACAACACGAACCCCCTGACGCTGATTGGTTGGAACACGGTTTGTTTATCTGTGGTTATTGTTGATAGCGCCGATTGTTTTTTTTGGCATATCTCGGACCCTAGGCTGACCAGAGAGACGCGGTTTTTTCACAGACAATTTATGGGGCAGGCAGCGAGCGGATCGTGAATAAAGGTCAGCTGAATTTGACACTTTATGTTTTAGGCTAGAAATCGCTGATACAACCTTTAACACTGTAAAGCTGCTTTGACACAATCTGTATTGTATAAAGCACTACATAAATAAAGATGACCTGACTTGAGTGCAGTACATAAACTGCAATGTATAATTTGAGTGTTGCAAATTAATTTTCCATGGTACCAGTTTATCTATGGGGGAACATAATTTAGATTTCAACTGCTTCCCTACTGTTGCAATCATTACAATAACTGGGACTGTGAGAAAATCAACATTTATGAAGCGGATGACTGGAATTGAAAAGTTATTTGCTCATCTAGTCTTGTTTTCTTCAAGGAATAATGAAGTAGTGATGGATATCTTTCAGAATATATGTGGTTTGTTCTCATCATACTTTGTCAGGATCCAGTGTGAAGTCAGCGTCCAGCAATTCTCCAACGTCGTCGTCTTGCTCTCCTTCATATATTTTATAGGCTGGGTTCCCAATCTCAACATTCATAGCGCCATTTGTCATTCTCTGGTGCTGAAAGCCTTTGGCTCTGCAGATACACAATGTGCAGTTTTTTATTCACAGGAAATGAGGTTGTGAAGTCAGTATTACACTGTACAAAGCAGCACAGGGAGAAATACGGCCACAACACAGAGGGATGCCACTAACAGTCACTGGAACAACCTAAAATGAAGCAACATCATAAACCCAGCATTTACCAAAATACATTGTATGTGTGTACAGTTTATTGCCTGTAACCACAAATGTATTTTATTTAAACCTGAGAGATTTCTGTCCCTCTTTTGGAAGTCAATTTTACCAAAACTCTGAAACTTCAAAAACAGTTCAGAATGACATTGTTAACGTCTGTATGTGTTTATCATGTTTATGTAGATAAAGGTCAAAAAGACAAAGGAATGAAACTCTTAAGCGTTTGGAATGACATGAGGGTGAGTAAATGATTTTAGGTGAACTAACTTTGATATACAGTAGTTCAATTAAATTCAACTGATGTGTGGTCACAGGCGTATGTTTATATATTGCATTTCACTTTAGATTGATATGCGTTTCTTTCTCCAGAAATTTAAACAAATGATAATTATTATTAAGGCATTACCACATTTATTTATTTATTTATTTATTTAAATTGTGTTATTTCTCGGTATCATTATATAGAATTCAGGTCTGACTGCCCTCCCCGTTACTTTCTAAGTTAAGGACATCAAATGGCCACATTATCTTGATAAACACTGGGTTTTGAACATGGCACATGTTCAACAGATCTGCAGTCCTGCTGAGAACCGATCGTAGATAAACATACAGTATTACAGCGGGATGGGTATGACTCTGTTGAAAATACGATAGGTTCTCACAGTCTAACACAACTGGATCTTTTTCTTTTTTTTGTTGGCAACAGATTACCACCTTCTCAACTAAACAAGGCACAAACCACTTGTAGGGTTTAGTCAGGTGGTTTGACAGAGGTATGACAGAAAGAGGTCGGGTGGGACCATGAAGACAACAAGAACACTTGGACCACAATTCTCCAAACCAGCAAGAAAGATGAACAGAATGGGAGAGAGACAAAATAAAGACATAATGGACAAAGACCGTTACCGCGGTCGCTTGGAGCGGGATTTGCCAAGCCTACGGAAAAGAGCAGATGCGGTTTACCAAGAAAGAAGGAGAGAAAAGAGGTGTTTTGGGGATGGGAAGTTGCTTATATTTCAAATTCTGCACAGTACAACACTTTATAGAGGTGAAAATCTTTTGAAAAAGAACAGAAGTTCAATTATATAATATACTCACCCTCTCATTCTTTTTCTGTACCATAACACTGCTCCACCAATCAGCAACACCAGTAGTAGCAGTAAAACCAATGGAATAACTATTGAAGCTGTTCCTAAAAGAAACAAGTATTATAACAAGTATTATTAAGATATTTATATCAAAAAGATACATGTTTAACAAAACCTTTAACTAGTTTTAAACTGGAATTTAAAAAAAATCACTTACGGCTACTGGATTCAGCATTTTCATTGGGAGCAGGATTCTCACAGCGATGACCATCCCATCCAAGAGGACATCTACATAGAGCAACAGAGGGGTTTAACAAACCAAAGAGGAGCTTTCTTAGTTCTAGAGATTGGTCAGTTTCATTAATTGCCTGCTTCTGTTATGTGTGGGGTGCCACAGGGCTCCATTTTGGGTACCATTTTATTTGCTTTCTACATGCTTCCTCTCTGCTCCATTTTTGAATTTCACAAGGTTCTATATCATATTTATGCAGACAACACCCAATTATACTTGCCAAAAAAATCCGGTATGACGTACTTATTTGCTTTGTTAGCTTGTGTAAATTACATTAAAAGTTGGATGGGTGATAATTTTCCTCAATTTAATGAAAATAAGACTGAAGTCATCTTATTTGGCTCCCCTCATTAGTTAGATAGTCTGGCCTCTAATTTAGGACAGCTGCAAGCTAATATCTGCACCCATGTTTTCCAACTTAGGAGTTTACGGAAGCTTCAAGTTTTTTTTTTTTTTTTTTAAACGATCTACGGACAGTCATTCTGGCATTTATTTCAGCGAGGACTGATTATTGTAGTGCCATATATGCTGGTGTCAACCAGTTTTCCCCATCATGCTTGCAGCTGGTTTAAAATGCTGCAGTTCATTAAAAAAAAAAAAAAAAAATGACCTTGACCTAAACCCAAAACAGCAAAATCAAGCCTATTTATTAACTGCACAATGAACAATGCTGTTGCTACTAAATTCTCACATAGTTATAGTCATAGTACAATGATGAGCTTCTTAAGAAGGACTTAATGTTATAACTTAATGTTATGGAGCTTGAAATCGCAGGATCCTGCATTTTTATAATGTGGTCCACACATGGTGAAGAATAAGAACCTGTCCAGTTTACATGATGAGACATGTTGTACAGATAGCATAAGAACTAAAACACTAGTATAGAAATGCTACTTCCTGCTGGTCTGAATTCTGTGGTTGATGGTGTCAGATAGACTGATGCATAGATAGAAATAGCATTTACTGCAAAGGTTTGCTACAACATTCTAGCCAAAGATTTGGTGCAGAAACTTGACTTAAGAATCGAAAGCAACATCAACAGAATAAATATTTTTGTAGTCTAAATGACAGAGGACAAGCAGCACAGCTTTAGCCACGAAAAGAAGAAATGAGGTTTCAAATATCGAGAAATTGGTTTTCTAGTTGGAGGTAGATGATATGACAATGTTAATGTATTTGGTTTTGGCGGAATAGATCTGCTACGCTGCTGCTGCTGATGGTTATTGCTGTAGTTGTAGATTATTGCTGCTGCTGCTGCAAGCAAGTACAGCACTTGCTTCTGCCAAAGCATATGGCGATACAGTGCTAGTATTTAAGACATACTGCTGCTGCACAAATAGCATAAAATAACCCGTAGCAGATCTATACAAGTGGAGCTGGGGAAGGTGGAGGGTTTCAGAGGAACTCTAAAAGCGTGCTTTGAAATGCCCAAGTGAATGCTAACAGCAATATAAAAAAGCTGCAAGATCATTGGTTGCGTATGGAACATGAACCAATAAGCTTGTGCCAAGTCGTATAACTCTGTGATATTATCAGTTACGTTAACAACCCGTCAGCCTGTGTCATCTAGAGTTTCATGGCAGAACAAAGTAGTTACTAAAACTAAACAAAAGAAAAAGCAAAATAGCTGTAAATATTACTAAAACAACACTGCTTACTTGCACTGTGGGAGGTTTGTGGCACTGAGAGAGCACTGGCCATTAGCACAGTATCCTTCACACGTATAACAGCTCGGCTGGATTCTGCCATTGGTACACCTATAACACAGAGTAAACACATTCACATTCTGTAATTTCACTTAGTTAATACAAATCAGGGAAACCAACAAACACACTGTTGGAAAAGCATTATGAACATTAAAGTTTCCAACCAACAATGTATGTGTCAGGAGAGAACAAAACTGCTGTAGTGCATGAACAGATGTTGTTTTTATGCACACTGAAATGTCATTGTCTCAATATGACACTGATGTCAGCTCCAGATGTTCCAGTAGTAACTCCTTAAAGAATCAAATCGAGACAACAATATTAAACATGCACTCTTAAAAATAAAGGTGCTTTAAAAGGATCTTCAGAGCGATGCCATAGAATAACCATTTTTGGTTCCACAATGAACCATTCAAGGTTCTTTAAAGAACTATCTCTTTTTATAATCTGAAAAACCTTCTTTTGCCACAAAGAACCTTTTGTGAAACAGAAAGGTTCTTCAGATGTTAAAGGTTCTTAATGGAACCACTTAAACAAAAAAGGTTCTTCTATGGCATCGTGAAGCACCTTTATTTTTAAGAGTGTGGACGCAACTGAACAGGAAAGCCTTGTTGCAGAAGCTGCAAGTCAAAAAATATAGGATGCCCTTTTGGGCTTGTGCAAAAGTTAACAGGGAATGGGCAGGGCCACTAGCCTGCATTGGACAATAGAGCGTGGCTAGAAAACCAGGGTGATGCTGAATTCCAGATCGGTCTACAGACATACACCATCACTGCAGTGCTCTACAGCCATTAAGTGATTATAACAGTCTTAATGTTTGGCCACACAACAGACATTTCCCATAGTAAGGTGTCAAACGAGCTAACTGAACAAGAACTGAGATAAAGACAGTAAACAGATCAATTTAATTCTATGTAGCCCTAACATATGTATATTTGAACAAGTATATGTATACTAGAGTATAGGATTTTGTACCTGCATGTAACATCTCCATGCGTCTGGTAGATATTGGTTGGAATACACTTGCCATCACGGCAATAGTGACACTTGTCCACTTCACAGTTGTTTCCAATAAAGCGTGGAGGACACCGACATTGTCTCGACCCATCGCTGGACTGCAGACATGTCCCTTCATGATCACAGAATCCATCACATGCCCCTGTTAGAGAAGTAGAGGACAATGTTTAATATCCCACTTCATCTTAGTTAGTTTCTTCATCATGGCTTGAGGATCACTTTGACCTTTGTATAATAATGCATTACGGTGAAGGACCCTATTCGTCTTTTAATTAACCAGTGTGTGGGTTTAAAATAAAACACCTGTCCAGTGGAGAAGTTTGGAAAAACCTAAACATTTTATTTCAGCCTATAGAAGAGGCTGTAGTACTTACGATACTGGCACTGGTCTCCTAGGAAGTCTGCAGGGCAGCTGCAGGTAGGCTGGTTTCCACGGTTAACTGTGCAGTTTCCTCCATTCTTACAGTAGTTCCCACATGTGCGCTGGTTACAGTTGGGTCCTGTGAAGCCAGCCAGACAACGGCAGGTCGGAGCTCCTGAAAAAGTTAGTTTTGTTTTATTACTATAATAACATAATATGCCTTTTAATTATACATTGTGGTGTCTCCCAGAATTCACTTACGTATGTGTTGTACAGCAGTAACCTGTAAGATTGTACATGTGAAAAGATCCATATAGTGTGTTTTTGTGGCATTGTACCTGTGGGTGATGCGGTACACGTTCCTCCGTTCTGGCAGTACTCTCTGCACTGGTTTACCTCACATCTATCTCCTCCATAGTTAGGCTGACAGCGACACTTGGGTTGTTTTCTGGCATTCAGGACACAAGTTCCTCCATTTAGACACAGCAGATTACAGGTGCCACTCGGGGCTGAGGAAAGATAGAAAGAGTATTTTTATAAAAGTTCAACCCAGGTGAAAAATCCATTTTATTTCCATAATGTGACATTTCAGAATAAAACATGATTTTCAACCAGAATAAAATGTAGAATGGGATTTGATTTGATAGATTGATGTTTGAAAGTGTGTTACATACCAGATTTATGCCAAACTGAATAGTTAAAAAAGCTATTTTGGCATCTTGTGGCCTAAGTGATGTTTCTATGTTCATGAAAGACTACAAAACATTTCTACCCAAACATTTTCTTTCTTTGGACTAACATGCACTAATGATTCATTAATATTAAGACCAATACGGAGAATATCGATGATACGATGATAAATGGGTGGACATCAATTAATTTCTACACTTGATCAGTTCAGGCATTCTATTGGCATGGAACCCATGACTTAGACAATGCTGAGCTCTACTGTTTGAACTACAGCAACACTAATGTTGCTATATTTTCTCTGACCACACTCTAAGTCCAGATTCACTCTTTAATCATCTCTCTGCTTTTAGACATCCCTTGAATAGCAATTACTACTATTAATCCTGCCAAAATTCATTTAGTCAATTATCATCCTCCAGGTCAACTGGACAACCTTCTTGAAGAGGTACACATCCAGTGGTCCTCTTTCCTTGAGGATGGAGCATTGCTGGAGGTTTTTGGTAATTTCAAAATCCACCTAGACAAACTTCAAGCTGCTGAAATCCTAGACAAACAACTAGACCTCATCCTTACCCATACCTGTATAACAGCCATCCTGCCATTCACTTATATTTCTCTTTTCTTTTTTGGTCATTCTCCTTTCATGTTCTCCATTGATTGAACTACTGCTCTTTTTTGCCAGAAAAAGTCTTCAAACTACCAAAGATGGCCAATGTCACACCTCACTTGGTCTCACTACCTGTTTCTGCCCACATCCAAGTCTTTGACGTTGGCCCTCAGGACTGTCACTACCTTAGTACACTCCTACAAGCACATTCTCTCTCCTGCCTGTGGTAGTGCTAGTGGTACCTAGATGTTCCTTCATAATGAAAAACAAAATCACTTTCCAAAACCTTCCCACTCTCTGTTCTTCTGTAGTGGAACAAACTGCAGCCTCCACTCAATCTACTGAAACCAACTTTCAGTTTAATATCAGCTCAAGACTCAATCTCTTCCATAAGCACTTACCTTATTTACAACCTGAATCTTGAATTTCAAACTATATTTTCAGTGGAAATGATGTGCATGTGTTAGAACTAAAATTGTTTTGCAGTTTCATTTTATTTTCAACCTATTATATTATATACAAGACAACTCTCTGAGAGTTTAGCATCGTAATGTACATGGTAATGTTAATGTATTTGGTCTTGGTGGAATAGATCTGCTAAGCTGCTGCAGCATCAGAGCAAATACAGAGACTTGCTGCTATGAGCATGTAGGAAATACTGCTGCTGCACATATAGCATATATAAAATAACCCTCATATATAACATACGTGAAATTATCCCATAGCAGATGTATACAGGTGGAGCTGGGGAAGGTGAAGGGTTTCTGAAGCATGCTGCAACTGCTACTGCAACACTGTAACCGATTTTTGTAATTTGAACAGTATTTTACTGTAATATCTACAGTAAGATACTGTAAAATGTATATACAGTATTTTACTGTAAACTGCAAAGGATTATGGGAAAATATATGATCACTACTGTAATTCTCCACTACTGTAAATCCGTTTACAGTAGTGAACTTGCCCGCGAAAAATTGACCAATGGCAAGGGAGATTTTTTTTTCTCCTGTTGAGAGGAAGTGGCGGTAAAAAGGACAAAAGAGAAATGTTGCATCAATAACTCGACAAAAAGGTTAGTATATTATTTCTGTTTTATGAAAAACTGAACAATTGTAATTTGTTTTCACTTGTTAACAGCAAACTAACAATATTCATCGTGTTTTTCATGTCGGTAGCCTTTTTTTTTCTGACTGACGGCCGGGGCGCCGCCATAACGGTGAAAACATGGACTGGTGAGTAAATTAAGGTGACCTATATTAGTCGAAATAAACTTTATTTAAACTGAGAAACACGTTTGTATATTCGGCTGCCCTTTAATGCAAGTTAGTTCGTCTGACGAGCCCTTACTCAAGCTTAACAGCAAACTGAGGTGAAATACTGAGGTAAAGTGCGTTAAACAACACCACTGTTTCTGTGGAGATTTTAAACTGTATTTTCAAGCCCTTCTTTTGTTTGTTATTTTCAAGTTTCTGGTCTGGATGTCGTCTGTAACGTCGGAGCGCGGAGGTGTATTTTGGATCTTCTTCTGTGAATGACTGCCATAGTATCGACGATAACATGAACTGGTAAGCTAATAATGTCAGTAAGCCGAAGTTGACAAACTTAACGTTAGTCACAGAGCAGCATAATATCTTTTAAACGCTGCCTCTTTATAGCTAGCAAGGTAATTCTCTTCAAATGATGTTTAAGTAAGAAATGTGTGTATGAATGTCGTATGTAACTTTATAGACGGTCCCTTCAGTGACAGACGTGACATAAACAGCGCGCTAACATGAAACACTGAGGTAAAACTGAACACCGCGGTTAACTGCATCTTTTGTGTTTTATTTTCAAGTTTGTGGTCTCGTGGTCATGTCGTCTGCATCGGAGGTGTATTAGAGTCTTTTCTGGTGATTGCCGTCGTTGCGGTGCAAACAACAGGTGAGCTTCCCCTTTCATCAATTTAACTAAGTTAATGTTAACGTTACTAAATTAGCCAAATTAGCCACAGGCTGCTGTTCTCCACTGACTTGCAGAACAGGTTAACTTTTTAAAGAGAGTAACGAACTAGCAATATATTAATATAGCAAGTTTTGCTAATAAATATGATAAATGCTTATTTTATTAAAAATGTAAATTTTATTACTGTACAGTAGTTGTCTTTTCTGATCATAAACTATAGTAACACTAAAAGGGTGTTGTGACACTGTCTGTTACAGGAGATTTCTCCAAGCACTAACTGGATGCTGACCATCAGATGCAGAATCATCATACAGCCAGCTGTCCATTTTACAGACATGCAGAATCAGGTAACCCAAAACACATTTTGTTTTACATTGCATTTACATTCATGCATTTTTCAGATGCTTTTATCCTAAGCAAGTTATATTGTATTTATATTGTTATTTATTGTATTTCGTAAGGTATTCATTTCCTGGGGGGTGTTCCATAAAACAAGTTTACCAAATAAGTCAGGCTTATTTCAGTTAGTCTGACTTATTTTGTGCCAAATCAAGTGACAATAAGTCAGACTAACTGAAATAAGCCTGGCTTATTTGGTAAACTTGTTTTATGGAACACCCCCCTGGGAATGTTTTTTATTACCATGTCTTGTCACATCAAGATTGAGTTTGCATGCGCATTAAAATGATTTCTATTAAACCAGCATTTAAACAGCAAAATGCAGCTGCTTCAGGTGTCTTTACCTTACTGTAACCTTTAAATTCATAATAGCAATCTTACCATCTGTCAAATTTAGATTATTGTTACTGTAAAGCAACAAATAGAGATTTTTTTAATCGTAGTAGGCTTATTATATGCACAGACTTTCTAGGAAACACACGTTTAGAATGTTTATATGAACAGATTAGTTAGCATTTAGCATGGTCTGTGGCAGACTTTACTAAGTGTCAGGGCAACAAAATTAGATAAACAAGAATGTAATATTAAGTCATTTAAATCATGAAGAAAATATTGTCTTTGTGCTCCATTTAGTAAAAACGGTTTTAAACAAAGCCATGTCTTGCGTCTCTGCACACAGCAGTGTTTAATTACTGAATGAATTTACCTTTTTTAAACACCTTGAATCAGTGATTCACTGGCCCATTCATAAAATTCTTTATAAAAAATTTCAATAAAAAGTTTCTTCAGTTTTTTTTCTTACTACAGCGTTCATATGTAGTATATAATAAAAATAAAAAAATGCATACAGCATCAAGTTCGACAGTTGAGGCAAATTCTATAAACACTGCTTTAAAAAAATCTTTTTTTTTTCTTGTGCTTGCAGGTTCGTTCAGACAGTCAATCTTTGTGGCAGCAAATGCATTGACAGTCACAGATCAGATGGACTTCTGGAAAGAGGGTGCAAACAACAAGCATCAGCCTGAATTCCATTCTGCTGTTTCTCATCAGAGAGCTTGTCAACATTGACTCAAAATTACTAAAATTTAACACAACACAAACTCATTTTTACTGTATGATTTTATTTTATTTACACTACCAGACAAAGCTTTTGAACAGTAAGATTTTAAATGTTTTTAAAGTAGGTCTCTTCTGCTCACTAAGCCTGCATTTATTTGATCCAAAGTACAGCAAAAACAGTACACTTTTGAGCCGTTTTCTTTTTGAATATATTTTAAAATGTCATTAATTCAAAGCTGAATTTTTAGGATCATTACTGCAGTCACATGATCCTTCAGTAATCATTCTAATTATCTGATTTTCTGCTCAAAAACTATTATTATGATGTTGCTGAGATTAATATAATGCTAAAAACAGTGAAGTAGATTTTTTTCAGGTTTCTTTGATGAATAGAAGGTTCAGATAAACAGCATTTATCTGAAATAGAAATAGTTTGTAACATTATGAATGTCTTTATCATCACTTTTAATCAATTTAAGTCATCCTTGCTAAATAATATCTTTCTATTCATCAAAGAATCCTGAAAAATTTAAAAAATAAATAAAATATGTTTATCAGCATACTAGAATGATTTCTGAAGGATCATGTGATACTGAAGACGAGTAATGATGCTGAAAATTTAGCTTTGATCAAAGGAATAAATTAAATTGTAAAATATATTCAAATAGCAGTTCATTTATATAATTTATCACAATTGTATTGCTTTTGCTGTAATTTGGATCAAATTAATGCAGGCTTGGTGTGCAGAAGAGAATTCTTTAAAAAAATCTTAGTGTTCAAAAACTTTTGACTGGTAGTGTACTTACTTATTTTTGCTTTTCAGTATGTGTATGTTTGCCATGATACAAAGTCTCCAGGGGACTGTGGTGAAGCCCTTTTTTCTGCTGTATCCTAGAGGTCAACATTTGTAATTTGTACTTTTAAAAAGAAAATGTTCAACAAATAAAAAGAATATTATCAGAACTAATGCTTATGAGTTATTGTGATTTTTATGGGGTTGGGGTGGTAAAAATCTTAAAATACAGTGCTATACGACAATTGGATTGTTTTTACAGGTAAAAAAAGTTTAAAATAAATGAAAATAAACTCTATAGTACTGATACTGTAATTGAAAATACAGTAAAAATACTGTAATTGAAGATACAGTAAAACACTGTAAATGAAATTACAATAAAAATACTGTAAATGAAATTACAGTAAAGGTCTTTTAGTACTGTAAATGCACTTACAGTAATAATACTGTAAACATTTTTACAGTAACTTACTGGCATCCAGCTGCCAGTAAGTTACTGTAAAATTTACAGCAAACTTTTTACAGTGAAGCACTGGCCAAATATTTAAAATGTTGAGCAGCAAGCTCATGATGTGAAAACAAACCAATCAGCTGCAACATGTGAATAATGATGAGATATCAAATGGAGATAGAACCTTCTGGCTTGCACCATCTAGAGATTCATTGACCGAGCTTTGTATTTTTGCAGTTTTGACTGGGTGGACTAGTTCCACTGTGGCTCTTATGTTTTTTCACTGCTGTTACTGACTGCATACTGCATTGCATAGCACAGGAGCACATTGTGCCATTCATACAGCACTGTAGAATGTAATACTGACTAAGCCATTAGATATCATTGTTCTTTCAAAGAATACCATATGAAATCTGTTTATCTTCTCAAGCGTATCTTCTCAAGTACTTACACACTGGGGACAGTGTTGGGGTGGGAACCTCCACACAGGTGCCATTGTCCAGTATTCTGCCGTTCGGACACATGCAAACTGGGCCACTGGGGCTGAGCAGACACAACCACTCACACTTCTTCCTGTCACATGGGTTGGACACTGTGATATAAAACAGCAATGTTTACATGATATGTTTTTGTTTAATAATCAAACCAAAGTCATGCACATTTGTGTCAATTAACACTTCATCAAAACATTCTGTCAAAATTTCTGCCAGTACATTTCTCCATCAATCAAGGGGCAAAAACTACACTGATTGTCATGTTTTATGAGTGAGTTTACACATAATAAAGCCTGAGTCATTTGTAAGAATCAGTTGTTTGACAGATTTATTTCCCAGACTTACTCTCTGGCTGTTTGTAAGGGTGGTACAGGACTAAATCTGTGGCATGGTTCATTCCTGTTGTCAGATGCTCCACTGCACTCTTGCCAAACTTGTTAACACGGAAGACAAAGTTGTTGTGATAGGTCACGCCATATATGAAATCCTCAAAGATGTCGATACTAAAAGGATGGTGCAAATCTGAGAGAGAAAAAAAAGACTTGTTAGTTTAGTGATGCATTAACTTTACCAAAACATGCATTAAATTACAAAAAATGTGTTTTCATGTTTTGTCCTTGGCTTTAATGATTTATTCTCTGTAGGCTTTTCAATCCAGAGTTAAGGACGCATTAGTGAAACAATTTTACCAGGCTTGTCGTCCTATAACATCCTACTATTTTAGCATGGGAATGCATGTTGACCTAAATTGATAAAGTGACTCAACTGTTTTTAATGCTGGAGACAGCAACGACTGGATCTGTTCCGTTCAGTTTGACGCTCCCGATAACAGAGAGTTTGGCATCAGCCCAGTACAGACGTTCATTGAAGTAATCCACAGCTAGACCTGGCAAACAAACCCAACAGAGGTCATGTTACGGGTGTCCCAGGTGTTTAAATAAGTATGAATGGTGTTTGAGTCACAGGATGACTGACCTGTGGGCCACTGGATGTTTTCTTGTACCAGTGTCTCTCTCATGGTACCATCCATAGCAGCTGTCTCGATTTTAGGATGGTTTCCCCAGTCGGCCCAGTACATGGTGCTTCAAGAATCAAAGGTTAACATACAGTAGTTTTAAAAACAAAGCCAAACACTTATTTAAAGAGTGCTAACCCAACAGTATGATTGACTATGATTGCAAATACCACTAATGAATGTAATGTTTTGCAGCAAAAATATACTGACACAAACAGAGCTGTCTATTTTCTGTTTATGATTCGCTCACCCTCTCGGTGGGTCCACCACAATGGCGTAGGGTTCGTCAATCATGCCCGAGATGAGGGTCTTGCGATTGCGTCCGTTCATCTGTGCCACCTCAATGACATCACGACCCGAGTCCGTCCAGTAGATGTTATTGGCCACCCAATCCACAGCAATCCCACGAGGCATCTTCAGACCAGGGATCTACAACAAATCAAAGATTACTTCATTTGTTCCTTTTGTTAAAGTCATTCTTAGTTTACTCTGCACTGTTTTAGATAAATATGTTTACAACATATTTTGCATGTTTGTGGTTTTCTTTTGTGATTTGAAATACTGCTGTTACCTAATATTACTTTACTGCTTTAATGTTACTTTATTGCTTCATTTATTTGATTAAAATATACTTTATTTGTGATTTTATCATTGCTTCATTGTATAGTTTTAGTTTTACAAAAAAGAAGTTATATTATTTTTAAAAAGTCTTATTTCAATATTTCACCCAAGATAAAAAAATAAAAATAAAAAACAACAATAAACAAATATGGGTTTATTTTATTTAACATGCATCCTAAATTGAATATTTATTGTAAAAAATATTTATAATGAATGAAAAAAGGTCATTGCGACAATTTAGACTTTTTTTTCTCACAATTGCGGGTTTACATCTTGCAATTCAGACTTTTTTTTTTCTCAAAACTGTGATACAGACTCACAAATCTGACTATTGTGTGATATAAACTTAGCCTGGAAAAAATCCAGACCCTAATCTATTAAGATTAAGGGTCTGGCATCGAGCAATGAAAAGGTCCTAACTCGAGGGGCGGCACCAAGCATGCATTTGAAACTCTCACTGCACGCAATTGGATAACGCCACGACCAATCACAAATTCACTAAGCCCCATTCGCTTAGCTACCAGCGGAGCTAACTGATAGATTAAACTCTCGCCGTATCCAGTTGGCAAAACAGCAAAAATGTCCTTCTTGCAAAGGAACGATTCGAGCGCGGTTTTCTGTTCCTCTTTTATATGAAAAGCCAAGTCTAACTCGTTCATTGTAGCGGCCAAAGCCGTTTCAAACAACTGGTGTTTATCTGTAGCCGTCTTTGTTTACTAAATGATTCCGGACGTCGCAGCGCTGTCGTCATCAGCTTAGCTCGCCTCTGGCCCGCCTACATCAGATACACCGATTTGATTGGTTCCCAGAACTGCTTACGTAATGCAGTAAGTGCAACATTGCTCGATGCCAGAGTGTCTTGCAGAGACAATTCAAAATGTGCTCTCGCGAGACCTTTGGATTTCCAGGGTAACATAAGGTGCGTTCAACTTCATACGGCGCTGCGCAGACCGATCGGCGGCTGACTTGAAGTAGTGCATGCCGGTTAGAAATTTTGTCCGACTTGAACCGGCGCCGACACCACGTGACGTTCACGTGTGGCATCAAAGTAACGCGAGAGCGTTTCGAGAACAGCCGGCTTGCTCAGCCGGCGCAGCATTTCAGGAGCGACTGCACCAGGCTGCGATGACATCACAGCTTCTCATGATTGGCCACATTCACCACATGACGATGATCACGCGTGTTTCGTGCTTCAATCCATATAATTGCATAACAAATCAATTTGCATGCCATTTCGTAAAAAGTTTACGATCTTTTGACTGCAGTACATTTTTTCCCTTAAATTCTTTATATTGGATTTGTGCATAAGTTTATTATTGTACTTTTTTCATACAGACCACTTATAGTATTCAGCTGCATATTTAAGTAATATTTTTTTATGGAATAACTAAAATGTCACAGACATTTAATGTAATGTGGTCAACATTGATTGATGCTGAAATCTGTAGTTGCTGCTTCACTTGCATGTGCTGCATTTCTTCCAACAAAAAAGGTATTTCTATAGCTTCCAGTTCATCTGCAATAAAGTAGGCAAACGCCACGTGATCTGCCATGTTTGAGGAAGCAACCAACGTGTCCGACTTGACGGCTCCGTTTTCAGCTCCTCCCCGACTGCTTTCAGCTAATCTCGCCGATCGGTCTGCGCAGCGCAGCATGAGCTCGAACACACCTATAAACTTGCATTTGTGAGTAAAGTCAGAGTTATGCAATTCCCACAATTTTGAGAAATAAAGTCACAATTCTGAGAAAAAAGTCAGAATTGTGCATTTATATCTTGTAATTCTGACTATATAAACTTACAATTGCGAGTTATTAAGTCAGAATTGTGGGTTTTGAACTCACAATTCTAAGAAAATATCGTCTCTTTTCCCTCAAAATTGGAATTTATTGGACTTAATTGCAATTCTGACTTTGTAACTCGCAATTGCAAGTTTATATCTCATTATTCTAAGAAAAAAAGTCAGAATTGTGAAATATAAACTCACAATTTTGTGATATAAACTTGCATTTGTGAGTTATAAAGTCATAATTACTCAATTCCCGCAATTCTGAGAAATAGTCAATTCTGAAAAAAAAAGTCAGAATTGTGACTATATCTCTTAATTCTGACTATATAAACTTACAATTGCGAGTTAAGTCAGAATTGTGGTATATGAACT
This sequence comes from Garra rufa, assembly GCF_049309525.1. NCBI lineage: Eukaryota > Metazoa > Chordata > Actinopteri > Cypriniformes > Cyprinidae > Garra > Garra rufa. The sequence continues at coordinate 28,638,991 of NC_133380.1, forward strand.
CGCAATTCTGAGAAAATATCAATTCTCTTTCCCCTCAAAATTGGACTTTATAGCTCGCAACTGCAAGTTCATATCTCATAATTCTGAGAAAAAAAGTCAGAATTGTGAAATATAAACTCTCAATTGTGAGAAAAGGTCAGAACTGCAACATACAAAATTGCATTTGCGAGAAAATAAGTGATGAGAAAAAAATTGACTATATCTCACAATTGTGAGTATATATCATGCAATTCTAAGAAAAAAATTTAATTATGAGTTTATATCACACAATTCTGAGAAAAAAAAATGATTGCAAGTTTAATCTCATAATTCTGTGAAAAAAAGCCAGCTGCAACAAAAAGTTAGAATTGTGAAATATGTCTTCTCAGTTGTGAGAAAAAGTCAAAATTGCAACCTATAAACTTGCATTTGCGAGAAAAAAGTGATGAGAAAAAATTGTGACTATATATTGCAATTGTGACTTTGTAACTCACAATTGCAAGTTTATATCTCATAATTCTTAGAAAAGTCAGAATTGCATAAAAAAGTCAGAATTGCAACAAACAAACTTGCATTTGGGATGAGAAAAAGTTGTGACCATATCTCGCAATTGTGAGTAAATATCATGCAATTCTGAGTAAAAAAAAATTATATGAGTTATGAGTTTATCTCATAATTCTGAAAAAAAAAGTCAGAATTGCGAGTTTGTATCATGTAATTGTGAGAAAAAATTCGGAATTGTAAGATAAAAAGTCGCAATAACCTTTTTTATTTTTATTCAATGGGCTTCCATACTCATCCCTCAATTTCTCAACAAATAGGCTATACAATCTTGTTTTAAATGTCAAAAATGTTAAAATCATAACACCAAGTTTGAGATAAAAAAAGACCAATATGTGACCCTGGACCACAAAACCAATCTTAAGTAGCACGGGTATATTTGTAGCAATAGCTAAAAATACATTGTATGGGTCAAAATTATCGATTTTTCTTTTATGCCAAAAATCATTAGCATATTAAGTAAAGATCATGTTCCATGAAGATATTTTGTAAATTTTCTACCATAAATATATAAAAACTTGAGTTTTGATTAGTAATATGCATTGCTAAGAACTTCATTTGGACAACTTTTAAGGCCCTCAGATTCCAGATTTTCAAATAGTTGTATCTCAGACAAACATTGTCCTATTTTAACAAACAATATATTAATGGAAAGCTTATTTACTCAGCTTTCATGTGACGTAAGAATCTCAATTTCGACAAATTTACACTTATGACTGGTTTTGTGGTCCAGGGTCACATATTAATCAGTGGTTATTATCATTAAGCTACTCCTATCCTATTGTATTATTATTTTGAATGATCTTTTGTTTTCTTTTCCATTTTCATTTTAGTTTTTTTTTTATAGTTTTTAGTAATTTAATATTTATTTTAAGTAACAATTTTTAATGGTTCAAGTTATAGTTAACAATAGTTTATTTTCTATGAATGTGTGAGACTAGTCGCTCTAGGTAAATAACTAATAACAAATACTGGTTTGCAATATCAATCTTCATAACAGACTATTTTTGTACAAGTAAAATAACTAAAAGTGGATGAGCCCTGAAATCTCACACATTCAAGTCCCAAATGGCAGCACCACACTAACGTTAAAAATTAATGTGCTATTATATTACTGAGAAGCACTGACCTCCAGATCAGTAACTCTGGAATCAGTTTGTCTTCGATTACGGTTTGAGTTTGGTGAGGCGGGTCCAGCAGAAGGCTGCTCGAAAGATGAGATTCTGCCGGTGTGCCAGTTGGTCCAGAAGATCCGTTTGGATTTGATGTGCAGGTCCATAGCGTCGATTCGTACATTTGCATCTCCTTGGAAGGCCTGTTCATATATCCAGTTTTGCATTCCAGGATACAAGCTGCGAATTTCATTATCATCTGCCACGTACAGAGCCTGTTTGTCACTGCCTAGAATGACAGATAGGGGGCGTCACAGCACAATAACATGTAATACCGAAATCAAGATAGAGCAATAAACCACACTTAATTTGAACAAATTTAGAACTTCTGCATTTGTCTGCATACATACAGTATACTGGCATAAAGTTAAAAGTTTGAAACGTACTGTCAGCTTTGCAGGTGTCATTCACTTTGATGAAGTTCTTGTAGCAGCTGCATTTGTGGGAGCCTTTTGTGTTGTTACAGATGTGAGAACAGATTCCAAACTGCTTGCACTCATTCACATCTGTTGAGGGAGGTTAATGACAGTATGGACAGGCACAAAACATTAAACACAAAGAGAATTTCACAATCATCTTTGCTGAATCATTATATGAAGTTTGAAACTTAGCAGTTAGTACCTGCGCAGGTTTGCGGGTGTGTTTTCTGGAAGCCGGGCTTGCAGGAGCAGAACGAGTCGGTTCCGTTCACCGCACAATGACCTTCATCACCACACATGCTGCGGTTGTTACGGCATTCGTTTAGACCCGAATCTGTTTAGAGACACAGAACAACACAAATAGACACTTGGTGTATCTCAGTTTTTTAGGTTTGACAAAAACAAACAAACTGAAAAATAAAAAATGCAGGCAAATTAACAAATAAACTCACCTTTCTTGTTGCAGTTGATCTCATCAGAGCCGTAGTCTTCACAATCATTGAAGAAATTGCAGCGTAGGTTCATGCTTATACACTTTCCAGTGCTGCATGTAAACTCACTCTTTCCACAGACCGCAGGCACATGAGTTTCTGACAGGAAACAAAGACAAATTGATTTCAATAGACATTTACTAGGATAATCAATGGCTCATTCGGAGGAAATGGCTTCATTTGTGTTCTCATGACTGCCTACTCATATAATTAATAGGATATTGATCTTAGTCACATTGTTTGAAAGATCTACCTCTATAGTGTGCAATGCTGACGAAAAAAAGTTCACTTTGAAATGTTTTCACTTTGCATTTTTAGCCAGTTTTGTCCTCAGTAAATGTCAGCTGGGTATACTGAATAATAATAATAACTAGGTTCATTTTCTGAAGAACATTAGTTAGTTAGTGGGGTCTTATTTTGTCATATTTTAACAGTTACCCTGCTGAAAAAAAACAAAAAAAACAATAGACACCATCAGAAATTTTGTAATGGTTTTGCTGGCTATAATGGGACTTGTGTTGATTTTAATGAAAGCTGTAATAAACTGTGGGTTTTTCTGCTGGTAACTGGCCGCCTTCTATTGGTGGCTTGTTAAAACCACTAAATCTTTAAGGAATATGTCCCAAAACACACAACAGAAAACATTTTTAATGGTTTTAATGGTTAAAAGTTGATGGTTTGAAATGTTTGTAATGGTATTTGTAGTAGAAACCATCACAATTTCTGTGATGTGAGGATTTTTAGCATGTTTTAGCACTTAGCTTATGACTGTTAGCATGCAGCTATTTTCTGCTAGCTTGTGTAGCATGTAGGATGTAACATTTATGTAAAAAAATCAAACATGCTTATTCTGACTTTTACATATTAAAATATATGAAATATTACATTTCAATGTGTTTTAAATGAGTACACAATTCTTACTAACAAATGGGCAAAACCTAGGATAGGCTAGTGGCAAATTAAAAAAAATGTAGAATTACAACTAATTAGTATTTATGGTGAAAGTAATTCATCTTTTAATATGTCATAAATAGATTTTTGTTGTAAATATGCCTGACAAGACTGTTACACTGAATGATGTCTTCTGTAAATTAGGGGAAAATATTTATTTATTTTTTGCTCAGAAAAACAAAAATGCAATTAAATTAAACAGAAAACTTTTACATTTATTTGAGAAAACAGCGACAATTTAAAGTAGTATTACACTTACAGTTTTTATGCTTAAACCCTTTTTCGTCTTTGATCCTTATATGTGACCCTGGACCACAAAACCAGTCTTAAGTCGCTGGGGTATATTTGTAGCAATAGCCAAAAATACTTTGTATGGGTCAAAATTATTGATTTTTCTTTTATGCCAAAAATCATTAGGAAATTATGTAAAAATCATGTTCCATGAAGATTTTTTGTAAAATACCTACTGTAAATATATCAAAATGTAATTTTTGATTAGTTATATGCATTAAGAACTTCATTTGGACAACTTTAAAGGTGATTTTCTCAGTATTTTGATTTTTTTACACCCTCAGATTCCAGATTTTCAAATAGATGTATCTCGGCCAAATATTGTCCTATCCAAACAAACCATACATCAATAGAAAGCTTAATTATTGAACTTTCGTATGATGTATACATCTCAGTTTTGTAAAATTTTACCTTATGACTGGTTTTGTGGTACAGGGTCACATATGATGTTGTGATGCAGAGATATTGCTAAATGGTTGCTAGAGTACTCTGTTTGGTTGCTATGGAGTGGCTTGGCAGCTGCCAATAATGATTCTTTGGAGATGAGACATCACAAAGTTCGGTCAAATATTAAGTCTATGGGACTTGATAGTATCCCATAAATAGTATGAAAGATAACAATAGTGAACCTTTGCTTCACAAGCACAACTAATAATAAAAATGTGCCTACATTCTGCTTTATTGAAATTAAAATATCACACTATTATTGTCATTATGAATGACATTTTTGAATAAATGAATAAATAATTAGTTACTTACATACATAAATAAATAAGTACATAAACAATTAAAGAATCAATTAAAAAAAGAAGATGAATCCCTTATTTTCTATTTAACAGCCCTTACCGAAAAGAAGTACACTTCAAGTTTATTTTATTAAGTATACTTTATGTAGTAAGTATACAAATATCAGTGTACCAGTAGTATACTTTTAAATGTACTATTTCAATACTTTTTGGGACTAAATTGGCCCACTTTCTAGTATATAAAAGTATACTTTTAAGTACACAACTTGTTTACATCTATGTTTTTAGTTTGTACTGCAAGTATAGTAAAAGTGAACTTATAGGTATACTGATAGTTGACTAAATAAATACTTTTTTATGTATTTTTAGTACACTTTAAAGTATAGTCTTAGTAAACAAGTTTAGTAGTTTTATGCTGCAGGTATACTCGTAAGTTGTCTTTAAGTGAACTTTACATCATACTTTAAGTATACTACTATGTCCCTATTTTATTCTAGTTTCATGCATTTTTTTATAAACATCTGAATGTGGGTAAGTTTCATAAATAAAAATAAAAAAATCGAAATATTGAGAAGTTCTGAAGTGAAGTTCTTAGCAATGCATATTACCAATCAAAAATTAAGTTTTGATATATTTACGGCAAGAAATTTACAAAGTATCTTGATGGAAAATGATCTTTACTTAATATCCTAATGATTTTTGGCATACAATAAAAAATTACTATTTTTGACCCATACAATTGTATTTTTTGCTATTGCTACAAATATACCCGTGCTATCTAAGACTGGTTTTGTGGTCCAGGGTCACTGTCCAAGACTACCAGAATTTACTCAGTCATTATTCACACTGACATGAAAATAATGTTGAACTTATAGTGTAACGGCAAAGGCAATAATTACATTTAAAAAAAACATGACATTTTAAATAAATCAGCCAAGAAAAGTAGCAATTACTCACGGCAGTTGAGTTCATCACTGTTGTCTCCGCAGTTGTCAACACCGTCACATTGTTTAGACACTGGCAGACACACTCGGTCATTATGGCATCGGAACTGTCTGACGGGAGGACACTGGAATCTCTCTAAAACACACAGATTAAAAACACAGATCTTTTAAATGTGAAAATTCAGATGATTTCACCAGGAGAATCAGGCTGAACCACCAACATTTAAAACTTCAGTTTTATAGAGTTTGTGCAACAGTTTGCTACTAAGACTGTAAATAAACCTACGCTCCTGATGTAAATGAAGCTACGCTCCTAATGCAAATGAAGAATCCTAAGGCCTGTTTCACACTTTTTTTACACCCATATCAAAAGGTTGCAATATTCACACTGAATGCAAAAGATAAAATCCCTGACACATACATAGAGAGATTAAAGGGTGCAGTAACATGGTGAACAGGTGTTTTGTGTCATAGCTGTTACTATATTATGTATTTAATTATACATAAAATGCTATATTGATCAAGAATCTGTTTAATATCTAAAACATGAGGCTTACATTTCTAAATATTTACAGTGTGCAGTGGGCAGGATTTCATTAAATTACTTACATGTGAGAGCCACGAAGAAACAATGTCAAAATGTCAAAAAATGCATGAAAATGCTAACATGAAGCCAAATTCATAAAGAATTGTTGAAGTGTTTATTTCAATTAATTATTCAAAAACAGTCATTGGCAGATGAGGATTTAATATATAAATTACCATAAAAAAATAAAATAAAAACACTTTTATTTGATTTTAAATGACAAAGCCTGATGCAAGATTAGTCTCATATTATCCACCCCTAATTTCACTTGCACAGTTCTGGGAAATATTTAAGAGAGTCTGAGGGGAAAATGAAGTGCTAATTGAGTTGGGGGAAAAAAAATGAACCACTCACTGCACACGTCTGGGTTTTCGTCTGAGTTGTCTCCACAGTCGTCCTCGCCGTCACACATCCAGCCCAGTGGCTTACACAGAGTGTTATTACACTGAAACTCATCCAGAGGGCAGAATCGACCCACTACACACACACACACACACATAGAGAGAGAGGTTAACTCATCTGTATTCATTCCAGCACAACTGCACAGCAATTACCAAGTGTGTGTATGTGTGTAAAACACTTGGCAGCGCATCTTCAGAAAGGCCTCCTTGAATACTAAAACCCTCTCCAGAGAGTCTGATCACTCTAATTAATACTGCAGGCACTGATTTATGGGTAACGCTGTTGTTTAAAAGAACAGTTCAACCATAAATAAAAATTCTGTCATTATTTACTTACCAGCATAACTTTGTAAATCTACTTACTGTTATTTTTTTGTTCTTTCAAAATACACAAAAGCACTATAAAAGCACCCCATACATTCAAGTTCATATTTAACCACTTTACACATACATATTTATATAGAATCTAGAAAAAAAACGCGGGCTAAAATCGGCAAATAATGCCTTTTTGGTCTGTCCCTCAAACAAAGCTATTCTGTATGACTTTAAGATATGTAAAATATGTAATATGGAGCACAAATCATATGAACTTTTATGGAGCTTGACAGATGTGGCTGCTATAAATAATCAATATATAGAAAAAAGATATAAGTAGATTCTTCAACAATTGCATAAAGCAAACAAAGCAAACAAAATAGTTTAACCAAAAAAAGGAAATTTGCTTAAAATGTACTCGCCCTCAGGCCATCCAAGATGTAGATAAATTTGTTTCTTCCTTAGAACAGATTTGAAAACATTTACCAATGGGTCCTCTGCAGTGAATGGGTGTCGTCAAAATGAGAGTCTAAACAGCTGATAAAAACATCACAATAATCCACAAGTAATCTACACCACTCTAGTCCATCAGTTAACGTCTTGTAAAGCAAAAAGCTACATGTTTGTAAGAAACAAATTCATGATTAAGATGTTTTAAGTTCAGACTACTGTGTCTAGCCAAAATAAGAGTCCTCTATCCATTACTTTGCTTTTTCCAGTGAAATACTGTTTTGTCTTAATCGTAAAAGAAATATGCACAGATCAAACAATTGTTGCAAATGAAAACAACCCAAAACAGTTGTTGAAAAAATATGTTGGTGAATCTGAAGGACAACCAGGGATTGACTTGCAATATTATGAATTATGGACTCATATTTTTGTCTTACATGCCTTAAAATGATGGATTGTCAAGATGTTAACTGATGGACTGAAGTTGTATGGATTACTTTTGGATTTTTTATGAGCTGTTTGGATTCTGACGGCACATTTACTCCAGAAGATCCATTGGTGAGCAAATAATGCAATGCTACATTTTTCTAAAACTGTTCCCATGAAAAAACAAACTCAACTAAATCTTGGATGGCCTGAGGTGAGTACATTTTAACAAATTTTAATTTTGGGGTGAAATATTCCTGTAATAAACGACAGTTTCAGTTTAAGGTAACTATGTGTATGTTTTTGTGTGTGTTTTTAACCTCCAGTGTCGCAGTTTTCCTCGTCGCTGCCATCCATACAGTCAGCATCAGCGTCACACCTCCAGCGGAACGGGACACAATGACCATTTTTACACTGAAACTGGTCATTATCACACTTCACATCACAGCCATGCTGCAAAATACACACACACACACACAGTAAATACTGCAGTGAGTATTTGCTATTTATGAGGGTCATCAATGTTGAAATTTCTACTGAATTGTGTTTTCCTGAATAAGTGGTTTTGTAAGTTACCTCATCAGATCCATCAGCGCAGTCATGATCTCCATCACACTTCCATCTGCCAGCAATACAGCGACCACTGGTGCAGGCAAACTCACTCTCAGAGCACTGCCTGGGCACTGACACAGACACAAAACACACACCATCCCTTTATATTTAAACAATATCTTGTCTTATTTTAAAATACACTAGGGTGAATCTTACCAAACCAGTCAAAAACACGTCCAGGTCACATTTCACTACATAATCAGAAGAAATAAATTATTTTTTATATTTATCATAAAGTAAATAAAATACGTTGTTAGGGTAAAGATTTTTTACTTGCTATTTATACAACCATTAAAAAGTTTGGGGTCAGTAATCTTTAAGAAGCTTCCTCTGCTCATCTAAGCTTTATTTGATTTATATTTATATTTACCCTTCAAACTGAAAATATGGCTAATGGAAACAGCAATGAAAAAGTTTTTTTTTTTTTTCTCTCGCATTTACGAGATTACGAGGTCACATTCGATTAAATATAGCCAAAATCCCACAGAAATCCATTGCCATGACTTATCGCAAGAGGAAAAAATTACCTTTCAGTCGCATAACATCGGTTAATGGAAATGCCGTCATTCCGCAATACTTTTTAATCGACATTTATAAAATAGTGCCAAAGTTTTGTGCAAATCTGTAATGGAAACACAGCTATTGTGATTAATTTAATGCATCACTTTTGAATAAATATATATTAATTTCTTAAAAATCAATCAATTATCATACAATCTCTAAACTGTGTTTTGTTTTGTCCAAAAACTAAATGTGGCATGGACGGATTTTTTCTTCTCCCTGAGATTCACCCAGAAGGGTCTCATTAGATCATTTCAGCTGTAGAAGCAGGGTTTGTAGGTAAAATGATTGTTAAGGGTGTACAGTTCAAACCAGAGGCACAAGGACAGATGGAGGTTTGGGTGTTTGGGAAAGCAGGCAGAAAAAAATGCTCAAAAACTGCAGAAATAGGCTTCATAGTGGCTAGATTCTGAGTACTGGAAAAGGCTCATTATTAATCATTGACTATTATGATTATATCTTCATTAACCATTTAGTGTCAAAGACTGTCGATGATAGATACTTTCAGTTTTTATTATGCATAGTGAAACAAAAAGGAACATTCAAGCCTTCCAGTGTCATCAGCGAGCCACCACTGAAGAAGATGTTCAGGACTGAAGTGGACATTTGAAAATGGAAACCTACCTCTAACCCACATCAATGTGGCAGTGTGAAATGAAGAATAAACAAGATGTAGACACGTAAATGACTGGACGAAATGAAAACATGCACAAAGGAAAACAAAAAGTCCTCTTGTTCATTAAAATGTGCTCATGAACAAATAAACGAGAATGACAACGATCAGGTTTTTCGGCTTATTTCATATCTCCGTCTGCCACCTGTCTGAGAGCTTAACAGCAAGGCCTTTCTTTCAGAACGCTCTGTTCCTGCTGTCACTGCTGTGAAGTAAGGTGAAGCGTGTCTCTGGATGTGTGTGCCTGATGTTTGTACGGGGCCATGGAGTCTCAGCGTTCGGAGGCAGCAGCGGGCGATGAAAACCTACCACACTTGTCCTCGTCCGAATTGTCCCCGCAGTCGTTGTCATAGTCACACTGCCAGCGGCCGGGAACACAGCGATTGTTTTTACAGCGGAACTGATACGGCTCACATGTCCTCTCATCTGCATAGTCAATAATAATGCTGTTTAATTATTCAGCGGTTAAAGAAGATTAAAGAGATTGTTAAGACAAAACTCGTAATTTTAAAATCTAAAATCTAAATATGAGCGTGTGAACGCACCACATTCCTCTTTGGGTTCATCTGAGGAGTCGCCGCAGTCATCCTCTCCGTCACATTTCCAGCGAGCTGGGATACAGCGGCCAGAGTCTTTACAGCGGAACTCATCCACACCACACGTCATCTGAGCTACAGAGAGAAAGAGACATCAGAAAGGTATTGGTATCAATATGTGTTGATTTGTAGAATGAATCAAACAAAAACATTATAAACATGGCTGTTTCTGTCTATCAATAGGCTTGGCAATGGATATTGTTCAGTAAATGTTGATACAAATTTTGCATATATTGAGCTTCTAATTTAAACATTTTCAACTTACTGCAGTTGGCTGGTTCGTCAGATCCATCGACGCAGTCATTATCACGGTCACATACCCACACACGTGGGATACACCGCTTGGTTATGGCACACTGGAACTGGTTAGGTGCACACGTTACCTCCGCTACGCACAAATAAACATGTTATACTTTAATTACATTGTCAAAAATATATAGTCTAACCTGTAAAAGAATGCATTTTTGTGTTATACTTGTGTACAAATTGTACTTCCACTCAAAATATTTGAGTATGCAAAAATTAAAAGAACAAGTTGCATTTGCTTAATCAGAAGTACAGTAAAAAAACTGTAATATTGTGAAATATTATTATAATTTAAAATAACTATTTCCTGTTTTAACATATTTTAACATGTACAGTTGCAATCAAAATTATTCAACCCCCCCAAGTATATTAGGAATACAAGCTTTTCTGAAGACCCAGGACTTTATAACAATTGCATCTATAACAGATTACTGGCATATTAAAAGTGATAATGTCAATATATAATGTAATATTTTTGAGTTCTAGAATTTTTTTAATAACACAGGTATGTTATAATTATTCAACCCCTATTCAACATAGCATTTTTAGTCACTTATTTGTAGGCTGGTGAACCAAAGGTTTAAGGCTATATGAAGACTTCCAAGACATTTCAAGTTCCTAGAGACACAGCTGGCAGCCTTGTTCCTTAGTTTTAGTTTAAAAAGTGTTGTACCAGAAAACCTCTGAGGTTGCTGAAGAAAAAAAGCACAGTATCAAAAAATGTTTGCTCAGAACTGAGGACAAAACGTCAATGTACAGCCTTGTTAGATGACCTGACGAAACAAGGAAAAACATGTTTTGGCCTTTATGTTGAGGCATCTTGCCGAATACCACTCTTGAGAGATTAATTTGGATAGACCTGTGGAGTTCTGGAAGAATGTTTTATGGAGTGATGTGACCAAGCTGGAACTTTTAGGACCCATGGATCAGCAGTATGTCTGGTGCAAAAAAGGCAAAACGTATGAGCAGAAGAATACCATCTCTACCATCAAACTTAGAGATGGGCCAGTCCTCTTATGGAGGTGTTTTACTGTTGCAGGAAGTGGATATCGTGACTGTATGAAGGACATCATGGATTCTTTGAAGTATCAGGCCATTTTGGCAAGAATTGTAATCCTCTAGTGCAAAGACTAAAGCTGATGAACAATGGCCTTTCCTGCAGGACAATCATCCCAAAGTATACATCCAAATCTACTTAGTCTTGGTTCAGAGATTAGTCATAGAATGTTCTTGAGTGGCCTGTTAATATTAGCCAGTCTAATATTTGGTTGAAATAAAAAAAAAGCAGTGGCAAAGTGAATACCAAAGATTATCAGTGATATGAAAGCTTTTTCAGGTGAGGAATGGGCCGAGACTGCAATAGAGAGGTGACAGAAGCTTTTAAGCACTTCCAAAGCAGCTTTTATTGGTGGTTTTAAAAAAATAAAAGATTCTTCAGAAAATTTTACTTTTGGGGGTTGAATAATTTTGAACATGAACGTTTAGAGCCAATTAGATTTTTTTCATTATTCATCAACTTGCGTTCTCAGAATCATTCAAATATGAATTATTGACTTTCTCTAATAGTGCACTGATGCCCTTTTGTTTTCACAAAATGTTGTTCTCTGCAGCAAAATGTCTTACAGGTCAAGGGGGTTGAATAATTTTGATTGCAACTTTAATTTATTCCTGATTTTCAGCAGCTATTATAGTACTTCAGTCTTCAGTGTAACATGATCCTTCAGAAATCATTCTAATATGCTGATTTTGTAAGAGATGTCATGTTCCACATGCATTCTGTTTCTAAAGTCTTCTACTAAGAACTAAAGAATATTTTGTTCCTTTTTTTGTTTGTGTACTCCCTGTTTAGTTCCCGCTCCTCTTAATTTCCAGAGTTGCTGATTATGCTTCCATGGTTTCTGTTTGTACACATTTGTTTCTTGATTATCCCATCATTATTCCCTTCATAGCCTGTTGCAACTTCACTCATGTGTCATCTTTACATGTTTATGCTAGCTGCACTTAGATCCAAACCACATCTCCTTGAAAACCGTGACAGAAGTTTGGACCAAATATAATGCTAATAGCAGTGGAACAACGCCTCCCCTCCTCACCTCCTCAGTCCCACGAAAACCGCACCCCTGAGTTTCCTCACCTGGCAGACTCGGTGTACTTCCTGGACAAGTCCCTAATTTCTTTTTTCTATGTCCATGAGATACATTTTGTGGCTTTGTGGATCTGGCTCTACAACTGAGTGGATCCCCTTCAACGTGGGTGAGGTGGAAGAGGATTCCAAATTCCCATATCCGCTCCAGCCCCAAAGGTCATGCCAGAGTCTGCCTCAGCACCAGAGCTCATACAAGAGTCCACTCTGGTCCTTGAATTGATTTTTTTTTATATATATTGACCGCACACATCTGCCACAGACTTTGAGGCTGTGCACATGTCTGCCAAGGACTCCAAGCCAGTAAATTGGTCTGTCCCAGAACCAGCGCCTGCCGCCAGTTCAAACCTGGAGCCACTTCCCACGATTACTTCCACCCCAAGAGTCCTGTCTGAGCAGGTAATTACTCTCTTTCAACTACTGTATAGACGCCGTCCCTGTCCAGCTTGGTCTATCTAGTTCTCCTCCACTGGTTCCATCCAGCTTAAATGGCATACCAGTCTTTTCTAGGTCCTCAGCACATCCTTCTCTTCCTCTGTTACTCTGACTTTTCGATCGCCAGTTCTCCCCATTCTTCCAGCTTCGTCACGACCCCGTTTTCTGGTTCCACTGGGGTCTTCAGTCCATTTGCCTCTACCTTGGTTCTCTGTTTCCCCCAGCTCCACCTCTGTATGCTCCTGTTCAATGGTCCTGGCCTTCCTTCCTTGCCTCTGCGATCCACCATTCCCTTTCCTCCAACCTTGACTTTTTTTTTTCTTTTTATGCCGACTTTTACTTTTGTTCCTTTTGGTGTTCAAGTTTAGTTACTGTTCCGTTTAGTTACCAGAGTGACTGATTATATTTGCATTGTTTTTTTTTTGTTTTTTTTTTTGTTCAGTTCCTCATTATTCCCTTTGCATATATACAATATCTCACAAAAGTGAGTACAGCCATCTAGGGATGGTTCGATACGTGTATCGGTACCGTTCGTTTCTCGGACAAATTCCAAATGGAAGTGATCATCCCTATCACCTTTGTAGGGGGACTAAGCGAATCTGCTTAGTGCTGACAGACGCGGGTGTGTTCAACTTGAAGTGGCGCTGCCCCGCTTCAAGTCGAACACACCCGCGTCTGTCAGCACTAAGCAGATTCGCTTAGTTATGCTAACAATAAAAAGACAGCGACATCTGCTGACAGAGACCATGCTGTGTTGTCACGTAAACATCCCAGCTGAAGATAATGAGGAAATAACATCGCTCCCTTCGCCAAGTGCATTGCAAACGACTACATTATGACCTGCACGTGCCCTAAGTCCTCCCACAAAGGTGATAGGGATGATCACTTCCATTTGGAATTCGTCCGAGAACCGAACGGTACCGATACACGTATCGAACCATCCCTACAGCCATCACATTTCAGCAACCATTATAGTATATCTTCTCAAGGGACAATACTATAGAAATTAAACTACTTTTAGAGTAGTCAATATGCAGCTTGTATAGCAGTATAGATTTACTGTACTCTGAAAATAACTCAACATGCAGCCATTATTGTCAAAATAGCTGGCAACAAAAATGAGTACACCCTACGTGATAACAGCAGTATGTTGTTTAACCATGCAAAGCCTATTCATCATGTTTATGTCTTTGTCTGCTTGACAGGACCATACAAAGTTGTGTATCTTGTATTAGAGCAGTTCAAATTTGGTGCTTTAAGTACAATTCTCTCATACTGACCACTGGATGTTTAACATGGCACCCCATGGCAAATAACTCTATGAGGATTTAAGAATTAAAATTGTTGCTCTCCACAAAAATGGCCAAGGCTATTAGCGGTTCAGTAACCAAAAACCAAGTTACACTTCAGTGGTCAGGGTCATACAGAGATTTTCCAAGATGGGTTCCATTCGGAACATGCCTTGCAAGGGTCGATCAACAAAGTTGAGCACTTGTTCTGTGCGTCAGGTGCAGAACCTGGCTTCAAAAAACAGATGCATGAGTGCTGCCAGCATTGCTTTAAAGGTTGCAGAAGTAGAAGGTCAGATTGTCAGTGCTCAGACCATGTATATGTGTCATCCCGGAAGGAAGCCTCTTTTGAATCTGGCTCACAAGAAAGCCCGCAAACAGTTTGCTGAAGACAATCTGTCCAAGAGCATGAACTACTGGAACCATGTCCTGTGGTCTGATGAGACTAAGGTAAACCTGTTTGGCTCACATGGTGTCCAGCATGTGTGACAATGCCCTGGTGAGGAGTACCAAGAAAATTGTGTCTTGCAATTTTCAGTTGCAATTACAGTCAAGCATGGAGGTAGTAGCATCATGGTCTGGGGCTGCATGAGTGCTGCTGGTACCGAGGAGCTGCAGTTCAATGAGGGAAACATGGATTGCAATATGTACTGTACATTCAGAAACAGAACATGATGCCTTCCCTCCAGAAACTAGGCCGAACGTCAGTTTTCCAACATAATAACGATCCCAAACACACCACCAAGATGACAACTGCCTTGCTGAGGAAGCTGAAGGTGAAGGTGATGGGGTGGGCAAGTATGTTTCCAGACCTGAACCCTATAAGGCACATGTGGGGCATCCTCAAATGTAAGGTGGAGAAGCACCATGTGTCTAACGTCCAGCAGCTCTGTGAGGAGTGGAAGAAGATCCCAGCAACATGTGCAGCTCTGGTCAATTCCATGCCCAGGATAATTAAGGCAGTGGCAGATAACTGTATACTGTACTGTATAGCCCTTTGTTTCCTTAGTCATTTGGCTAATATTGTCTTAACATTTTGCATTTGCTGTTGTTCAGCTCATTAGAAAATAAATATTTGTAACATTATGAATTTATTTACTTTCGCTTTGTATCTATTTATATAAAATATGAGCAAACACTCTACGCATTCATCTTTCATATGAATAGTAGAGTGTCTACATCAAAATCACAACATGGCTTTGTGAGAATATTAAAACACAAAAGGCTTATTATCATAAAAGACTTGTCTTATAATGAAACTCACGGCAGTCTTTTTCATCCTCTCCTTCTCCGCAATTGTCTTGGCCATTACAGCGGAATATTCCGGGAATACAGCGACTGGGATTGGTGCATTTAAACTGACTGGGCAAACACACGTGAATATCTGCAAAACACACATATAAACACATTAGTAGAAAATTACAAAATTGCTATGGTTATTGCCTTACTGGAGCCAGCTGAGGTACAGTCATATTTTCAGTCTAAAGATGTGAAAAGTGAACTCATTACTTATTAAAGCAATTAGTCTCAAGTGGGAACGCAATACAGCAATCTTACCACAGAAATACAGTGTACTTACTCACAATGTCAAGCTTTTATAAAACAGCAGCAACAGCAATATGATAGAAGACATTAGTCTTCAATAAATGCTGTATTTAATATTAACAATCTGAATAATCATTTCTTCTGTCGAGTCATATAGTTCACTAGCAGAGTATTAATACTGTTTGTCACAAAAGATTGTATACATAATGGATATTTTACAAATACTGTCAAATATTGGATATTGTCTCATTCAAATCAAAATTAAAAATGTAACTTTCAGTTTCATAAATACTATTTTCACTTATGGTGGACGAAGTACAAAAGTATCTCCTTTTCAATTTTACTTGAGTAAGTACTTTTTAAAGTACCTATGTATTAAAATAAAGAGTACTAATCAATAAATCATGTTTTTTATTCATTTTTTTTCAATCTAAAATAAGCATGATTAGTGGATTTGTATCTGCAAATTTTAAGTTTTATTTTATTACTAAAACATAAACTTATGTTATCATAACATTAAACTTCAGTAAATGTGTGACAAATAGTATAAACAGTTAGTATAGTATGATATGAATGTAATAAAGTAAAAATATCTGATAAATGCTGCTACTTTAAAAATGTTGTTAAATACAGTAATAAAGTAATGGTGAAACGTACCACAGTTGGCTTCGTCAGAGTTATCCTGGCAGTCGTTGTCTCCATCACAGATGTACGCTGGGTTTGTACAGATACCAGTATCACATTGGAACTGACCTGGTCTGCATTTAAACTCAGCTGTTGAAAGAAATGTGCTTTTATTACACATCCATTAGTTATGCTACAGGGAGAAAATGTATCTCCACATCACTCACGACAATCAGCAGGCTCGTCTGATCGATCGCCACAGTCGTCCTCAGTGTCACACTTCCACCAGAACGGTATACACTTGTCATTTTTGCAGACAAACTGATGAGAGATGTTGGAGGAACATATTTCACATGAAAAATAGTACGTGTCATTCTATTTTAGACAGGGTTTCAGTCTAAGGTCATGATCTGGGTCAAGTATCATGCGCTCACCTGGCTGGCGGTGCAGTTGGACATGCACTGTTTCCCATCAGCGGCCAGGTAGAAGTTCGTAGGACAGGCACATTTATAACCTCCGCCCGGAGAGAGCAGACACAAGTTACTGCAGCCACCATTGTCTGTCTGACACGGGTGATTTGTGACTACAACGAGAGTGAAGAGACACAACTTTAAACCTCTAGCTCCTACAACTAAATTCAAGACATAAAACAAGATGAAAAGTGTCTTTGATAGTGGTTGGGTTGGATGAGTGTGTGTGGTGTGTGTACAAGAGTGTCCTGACCCTCTGGCTGCCTGTAGGGGTGGAAGATGTGGATGTCCATGGGTCTGTGTAAGGTGCTGATCAGCATGGTCTTGTTGGTGCCCAGTGTTTTATGAGCTCTGTTGATTGACTTGGTCTCCCAGTCTGTCCAGTAGATGTACTCCTCAAAAAGAGTCATGGCGAATATGTGCGGGATGTCCTGACTCAAAACTGCACAAACACAGGGATTTTTTAACTACACAAACCTCGTAGACACACAGGAACCTTGCATAACCGAACATTAAATATTCTCCTCAGATACACTTTAAAGTTAACTGAAGTACTTTTTAAAGGAATTTTATAATTAATATTTTATATATGTCTTAAGTAGCACAGGTATATTTGTAGCAATAGCCAAAAATACACTGTATGAGTCAAAATTATAGATTTTTCTTTTATGCCAAAAATCATTAGGATATTAAGTAAAGATCATGTTCCATGAAGATATTTTGTAATTTTCCAATCGTAAATATATTAAAACTTAATTTTGATTAGTAATGTGCATTGTCATTGCTTATTTATTCAGCATTCAGATGATAAATAAATCTCAGTAAAAAAAAAAAAAAAAAAAACCTGACCCGTATGACTGGTTTTGTGGTCCAGGGTCACATATTATATATTATTAACTGTTAAATATTACTTAAAAAAACACTTCTGTTCAAAATTAATAGCAATAATGCATTAAATGAGCAAAAATCAATGTAAAGACATTTATAATATTTATATTACAAACTAATCATGTTCTTTTGGACTTACCATTTATCAATAAATAAATAAATACATCCTAAAAAAACATCAGTTTCCATAAAAATAAAAGGCACCAAAACTGTTTAATTGTAAAATTAATTAGAATTAGAATTGTTTCTTGAGCAGCAAATCAATATATAAGAAAGATTTATGTGACATTGAAGACTGGAGTAGTGTTGCTAAAAATTCAGCTTTGATCACCGGAATAAAATAGAATTAAATAGAAAATAATTTAAACTGTAAAATATTTCACAATATTACTATTGATATTGTATCAAAAAAGTAAAGCCTTGGTAGGCATCAGAGATTTAAAAAGAAGTAAAACAATTTTTATTTTTTTTGATTGTGTAAGTTATTTTTATCTAATATGACTGGCCTGGTTGTTCATGAAAAGCTTGCTCTGTTTATTTTTAGACTATTCATATGCTAAAAATTGTTAACTTTCGGAAGTTAATTTATACTATGCTCTTAACTTCAGATTATAGTCTGTACTCAATACAAAAAACAGCTCTGACAGACTGCAGCCCCTTCACAGTATATATTAATTATATTTGAGTTTTCATCTTCACCTGTATGTCTGTTGGTTCCGTCTAAGCTGGCAAACTCGATGTAGTCCTCTCTAGCATCTGCCCAGTAGATGCGATCATTAATGAAGTCCAGAGTAAGACCGTTGGGCCAGGTTATCTTGTCCTGTACGATCACACTTCTGTTGGTGCCGTCCATCCCAATGCGGCCGATATGCGGATTATCACCCCAGTCAGACCAGTACAGATACCTGATAAAGACATACACTCACACTTTGTGATCCTTATTAGCAGAAACAAGAAGATAAGAACAAAATAATGAAAAAACAAAGCGATCAAAGTATTTTGAATGTGTACCCATTGCGGACATCCACAGCTATGGCTCTGGGTTCCCTCAATCCTGTGTTGACCAGAACAGTCCTGTATGCTCCGTTCAGCTTTGACACCTCGATAGTGTCCCGTCCTTTATCACACCAATACAGGTTACCCCCAACCCAATCAACAGCCAGACCATCAGGGTTGCTGAGAGACGTGCGATGGAGAACCTGCAGCAGAGTCAAACCAATGTCCAGTTTTAGAATTGTTTCAGTTCTCGAATGCGCATTAGAATGAGAGTCCAAACAGTTGACAAAACATCATAATAATTCACAAGTAATCCACACGATTCCAGTCCATCACTTAACGCCTTGAGAAGTGATAAGATGCATGTTCGTAAGAAACAAAACCATAATTAAAGGGTTAGTTCACCCCAAAAAATTAAATTTAGCCCATTATTTACTCACCCTCATGCCATCCTAGGTGTATATGACTTCCATTTTTTAGATTAATGATTTTTAGATTTAGATTAATCTGAGTTATATTTAAAATTGTTCTGGCTCCTCCAAGCTTTATAATGCCAATGGGTGAGTGTTTCTCTTCAACAGTCCAAAACAAGGCCAATAAAGTGCTTTCATTATAATAAAAAGTGCCTTGCATGGCTCCAGGGGGTGAATAAAAAAAAACTCCCGTAGCTAATCAATGTGTTTTTGTAAGAAAAATATCCATATTTAAAACGTAATAATCACTTTTCTCTTTCTTGCGCTAACAGTTGTACATGGAAGGATTTCCATGAGGAGACTTGAAACTTTGCTCCTGTAAACAAACGTTGGTTTTCGCGAGACGCTATGCATACATCCAGTGTCATCTGTCAGGATGGTTTCTGTGTAAGAGAGTTAGCGCAAGCTAGAAAAAAGTGATTATTACATTTTAAATATGGATATTTTTCTTACAAAAATAGCCATTGCCAATATAAAGCTTGGAGGAGCCAGAACAATTTTTTATATAACTTCGACTGAAAGAATGAAGTCATATACACCTAGGATGCCTTGAGGGTGAGTAAATAATGGGCTAGTTTTTATTTTTTGGGTAAACTAACCCTTTAAGGCTTTTTAATTTTAAACTGTTACTTTTTGCCAATATTTGAGTCCTTAATCCCATAAAAACATTTCCTCCAGTGTCATCTTTTCCCACTGAGCGTGAAAAAAAGTGTAACAAATACGCAATGACGTGCTGGAATAAAACAACAAATTCCTATGGATGCTTCCACATAGACCACAAACATTCACGCACCGAAAAAGCAATTGTTTTTTAACAACCAGTCCGACATATCTTTTCAGTTTTCAATAAGATCTGAGCATTACATCATGTTCCTGGAGCAGCTGCTGTTGCACAAAAGGACAAGAGTGGTGGTGCTGTTTTGAAACCAGTGTAAACAAACACAGAAGAAGAGTATCCTGAGAGAGAAGAGGATGCACTCTTGTTATCATTGCATCTGAGAACAGATGGTTATTCTCACATGTTCTTAATATAATTTCCATTAAATCTCCACTGAATTATGTGATCTGGAGAACACTGTCTGTTTTCTTCCACGTGCGCGAGTGTTATACAGTATGAGTCAGAGCACGTTCACTCTCTAGATCATTCCGTATTAAAAAATGATTGAAACATTTTTCTACTGTTCTACACATGAAATATGAAAGCAAACAGACATGATTATGTTATATTATATGATATATTTTTGTATCTGTTTTGTATGCAGCTCATGGTATTTTTATGACAATAAAGGATGTTTATGATAATAAGCAGTTTGGTGTTATTAAACATACAAAAAGTGTATGCCTGCCTATTATAGAATCAAAATCGACTGCAGATCACAATCAGAAGTTATTACAAGTACTCAATGATGGTTTAAAGTGGGTTTTAAGCAAATACATACCCCGTAACAAAGCAGACGTGCAGCAGAAATTGAATTATTAGTACAAAATGAGGATTTGTAAAGAAAAATGTCGGAAAATTTTGATATATGCCAAGAGGAGACATGTTTTCCTTTGCTAAAGTAAAGAAACTTTGCTTCCTTTGCTCCTGTAAACAAATGCTGGTTTACGCAAGAAACAGGCGCATATGTTATGCATCCGCCAGGATGGCTTCTGTGTACGAGAGTTAGTACGAGGACCCAGAACAATTTTTAACATAACTCAGATTGCATTCAACTGAAAGAATGAAGTCATATACACCTAGGATGCCTTGAGGGTGAGTAAATAATAGGTTAATTTTCATTTTTTGGATAAACTAACCCTTTAAAGCTTTTTAACTTTAAACTGTTACTTTTTAAAGTTTGGTGAGCAAGCAATGTTAAATTTCTCCAAATCTCTTCTGATAAAGAAACAAACTGCACACAAATCACCTGAACGTCACTGCCGTTGATGTGCATGCGTCGTATCATACTGCCTTGAGTCGTCACATCTGTCCAATAGATCATCTGCTGCCTGTAGTCGAAGTCTAACGCAACAGCGTTGTTCAGACCCTGGGATAGAAGAGCATTCATGAAGAACTAGACAAACAGCTGGAATGAAATGTTACGGTAGGCAGTTTGAAAAACTAGTGTCAAATTATACCTGCTTTATAAGTGTGTAGTTTGAGCCATCCAAGTTAAGTTTTCTCAAGTAATACCGGTTAGCAAAGATGAGGAACGGCTCTTCGTCTATACAGTGAAGTGAGAAAGAATTAAGACATACTTTAAAAGGTGAACGATTTTTAAAATCAGAATGCTTCTTGTATAATAATTGATCTACACTGCAAATGGCAAATCCAGTGGTGAATTACTTTGGAAAGTCTACTTCTTGCATTCACAATGGCCCTCAAGCCATCATTTGAACATTCCTGATCTAGTTTAACCATTCTACAATTTAACATGGCCAAATGTCCTGTCCGTAACTATAATGGACAGATTGAATATCTGACTCGTACCCGAGGTGGACTTGCAGACAGTGGGGTCGGAGGGGCTGAGCTGGAAGCCTTCCACACACACACAGCGGAAGCTGCCATGAGTGTTGATGCAGTGCTGTGTGCAGGGATATGTGGAGGTGCACTCGTCCACATCTACACAGGTTTTCCCATCATCCTTTAGTCTAAAGCCATTGTGGCATCTGCACTGGAAAGAGAAAACGCAAAAGAAAGATAAGTATCGGATTGTGCCAGTGTGAGTGATACAGTTTATTTTATAATTTCACAGTTGATCACAGTTCACAGTTGATTGCATTTATATAAAGGAGTCAGGAACAAAAAGATATTTCTTCTACTTCAGACACTTTTATGTCCTTGGGGACAAAACATGTTATTAAAGTCTCTTTACTACTTTTTTTAATTTTTTTAAAAGCTTTTTTTAGACTTCATTGTTTTACTCTAGTCCCACACCGTTGAAACTTTATATGAAATTATTTTTCACAATGTAGTTACATTTAGGAAAACACACACGCACACACGCACACACAGGAAAGCAAGGCAAAGCAAAGCAAAAATAAAAATGCTCTGCCAAAGGATTAAGTAAAGTAATCCTTATTGAATACAGTTGCAATCGTCATTTATTCATTTATTCAGCCCCTATTCAATATTGCCATTTTAAGTCACTTATTTTTATGGTAGGGAACAGAATTCTATTCCATTAAACTCTATTATATATACTCTGTTACACATACATTTAGCCCATGCATGTGCTGAAGTTGAGTAGCAAATATGGTAAAGTCTACAGAGCCCTCACAAAAGCTACAGAGAGCAAATCATTTTATTATATTTGAAAGTCTAAGGCTACATGAACATTTCTAAGACATTACAAGTTCATAGAGACACAGCTGGCAGCCTTATTCTCTAGTTTAAAGTGTGTTGTACCAGAAAACCGCTTGAGAGTGTTGAACAAAAAAAAAAAAAAAAAAAAAAAAAAAAAAAAACAACAATATCATAAAATGTTTGATCAGAGCAACTGAGAAAAACCTGCAATGTACAGTCAAAGACTTGCAAGATGACCCGACAAAAGGAGGAAAAACATTTCAATGCAGTGTATAAGAAGAACACTAGAAAAGTATGGCCTTCATGTTGAGACATCTTGCCAAATACCACTCTTGACCAAGAAGAACAAAAAGGCTGACTTGAACGTACTAAAATTCATTTAGATCTGTGGACCTGTGGAGTTCTAGATCTGGTTCAAACTTGGAGGTGGGCCAGTCCTGTTATGAGGTTGTTTTACTATAGCAGGAAGTGAAAATCATGACTGTATAAAGGACATCATGGATTCTTTGAAGGGTCAGGTCATTTTGACAAGAATTGTGATGCCTTTGGTCTGAAGCTAGACTGAAGCTAGTGATCAAAGGACTTTCCTGCAGAACATTCATGCCAAAGTATAAATCCAAATCTACTTATTCTTGGTTCAGGATTCAGTCATAGAATGTTCTTGAGTGGCCTGTTCACTCTCCAGATTTAATTCTCACTGAAAATATTTGGTTGAATTTAAATAAAACTGTGGCAAAGTGAAAACCAAAGATTATCAGTGATCTGAAAGCTTTTTGAGGCGAGGGATGGGCCAAGATTGCAGTAGAGAGTTGACAGATGCTTTTAAGCATTTCCAAGCAGCATTTATTGGTGGTTTTAAAGAATAAAAGATTCTGCACCCAATTTTACATTTAGGGGTTGAATCATTTTGAACATGAACGTTTAGAGCCAATTTGATTTTCTTTAATTATTCATCAACTTATGTTCTCAGAATTACTGAAATGTGTATTAATAAACATCCCCCAATAGTGCACTGATCCCTTTGTTGAATTGCTTTCACAAAATTTTGTTCTCTGCAGCAAAATGTCTTGTAGGTCAAGGGGGTTCAATAATTTCGATTGCAACTGTAAATATTCACTGGAAATAAGTAATAATGTCTTATGCAGATTTACTCTTAAGTAAATTTGTGACCCTGGACCACAAAATCAGTCATAAGGGTCAATTTTCTTTATACATCACCTGAAAGCTGAATAAATTTAAAATTAAAGCTTTCCACTGATGTATGGTTTGCTAGGATTGCACAATATTTGGCCGAGATACAACTATTTAAAGGTCCCATATTGTACACATTTCTGGAGGTTTATTTTAGTTGTTGATGTCCTTAACAATATATATTTGCGGTATAAGTGCCAAAATCCATCTCAATATATTTTTACAGCTCCTTTTTTAGGAGCTCTGTCAAAAACAGGTCGATTTTGGCCCATCTAATTAATATTCATGAGCCTCTCTTCTGATTGGCCTGTTGTTTTCTGAGTGATGAACAGCCAGGCCAACCACAGTTAACTACGGTCATATGCTGTAGCCGAGCCCAGAGCCATAGAGAGAGCCTAGCTTGCTGATACTCAACAGGATATTTCAGAATGATCATTAATGTTTTTTCTTTTTCAAACACCGAATGCAGTAAGCTACATAACTGTTGCTTTAGTAAAACCCCTTTCACAATGCACGTTATCATGCGACTCTTCACAACGAAAAAATACGTGCAAAGTGGAATGAAGCGGCGATCGGGCAGAGCCAGCTCCTCACTATCAGCGCTGAAGCACAGTTTGTTCAGGTTAGTTTCAGTTTAGTGAAACGTACGCGTCACATTACATTTCACATCCAAACGTCACATGTCTTTATGGGTTGTGTGTAAAGCATGCACAGATTCCGGAAAACAACTGTGAATGAACCAAATTAAAGAACTCCGGAAGAAATCATGGGAAACATTATCCGTGTATTTACCGGAATCGCTGTGTGAAAGAGGCTGAAGTTGACGTGCCTCTGGTCTCTTATATTCACGTTGTTCTGAAGCCTGTGCAATGATGTAGTTTCAACATCTATCGATTGAACAAGGTTTTCTCGACTTGTTTTCGTGTTGTTGTTGCTTAGCAATGTTATGGACACGATATTGTCTGGGTTTGACAAAAGGAGGGTGGGACAGTGGTTGGTGTTCGGGGTGGTGACTGAAGGCGGTGACTGAGTAGATCGGACGTCACATCTTTGCGGAAGTCACAGCGGCTCGTGAAAATGAACAGCTACTTTAAGCAGGCTGTGTGCAGTTTACTGTGGATTGACTGTTTTGAAACTCATATGGTAGTTACATAGCCCCTAGACCTCAGTTTTCATGAAAAAAGCCAGGAAATTTCGATTTTGACAATATGGGACCTTTAAAAATCTGGAATCTGAGGGTGCAAAAAATCTAAATACTAAGAAAATCACTTTTAAAGTTGTCCAAATTAATTTCTTAGCAATGAATATTACTGATCAATAATTAAGTTTTGATATATTTACGGTAGGAAATTTACAAAATATCTTCATGGAACATGATTGTTACTTAATATCCTAATGATTTTTTGAATAAAAGAAAATCTATAATTTTGACCAATACAAAGTATTTTTGACTTCTGCTCCAAATATATCTGTGCTACTTAAAACTGGTTTTGTGGTCCAGGGTCACATTTATGTTGTATTAGGGATATTTACATACACAAAAATACTGATTAGTATTTAATAAGAGAATAATTATTGGCAGCGCAATAGGCAAATAATCAAGTGGAAGGTAAAGAAAATTTCAATAAAAAAAAAAAAGAATGTTGTAAAAAAAAGTTCACTATAAAAGGAAACATGAACATGCAATGTACATAATCTACAAATCTTTACCTTGAATCCGATCTTCAGGTCCTCACACAGCTGAGAACAGCCGCTCAGTTTACTGTTCAGACATTCATTAATGAAGCAGTTCAGCTCATCCGTGCCGTCACCACAGTCATCATTGCGATTGCACAGTAATGTCTCACTGATGCATTTACCATTCCCACATGCATACGCCGTGTCGTTACATTTCTTTTCTGCTTGAGAGAAAAAGCAAAAGAAGCGTCAAATGCATGTACAGATTTGACTGGCCCTCCAGGTTTCTACTGTAACTATTTTCCAAAGCTTTTTGGAATAATTTTGATGTGGTATATTTTATTAGTTTGTCTGCATTGTTCCGTGACTCAGCACTAGTTTAGCCCCATCCCAAATGCTCTTAGTTCTTTCAATCCTCCTTCCCACTTTGGTAGCATGATGCCACATAGACTGTTGGATAGAGGCTGAGTTTTGTCATTTGGAACCGGGCCACAGATATCCAGCTGGATTAGCATTTAGTTCATACCAGGACCATTGCAGTGAGGATTTTTGGGAGCTTCGTCTGAGTGATCATGGCAGTCAAACTCTCCGTCACACTCCCAGGATTTCTGGATCAGACAGCGGCCGTTATCACAGCGGAACTCATTGGCCTTACATGCGGGATACTCTACAAAGACAAATACAGACCAGTGATCACTAATAATACAGTCAAGTCTTCTGTAGTGGTAGTAAAGTAGATTCCCTGATGTTTTATTTTCTTTCCTTTTAGTTTAGTTTTAACAATAATATACCCCTTAACTGTCGCCCCCCCCATTTTTTTAAATAGGTATGAAAGTGCATTATCCAAACTTTAATTGTTGTAATTCATGAACTCTTTGGAATACAGATCTAAGGTTGGTCTCTTTTTAAAGAAGACAATCAGCAGATTTTTGCAGAAGTGGAATTTTCTCCAAAAAATAAAGTGTCAACAAATTATAGAAGTTTAAATTTACTGTAAATAAAATGCACTGTACAATTTTTATTATATTTTATATAAAATACAAAAATTTACATAACAGGTTTTATCCTCAATTTGATATCAAATTGAAGCCTCACATCTAAATAAGTTATGTTCCAAATTTGAAGTTGATATGAAAAAAATTAAGGTTCCTGTGAAAGTTTGTTAAGGGCATTATACCACAAACAGCCACCGGGTGCCATTGAAATGCCATATATATTTTTTATGCAATTTTCTGTCACAAAAGTCTAAATTTGTCTGAAAATTTTCATTCTATCACAAAATAACCACCAAATATGACATCCTGAGACTCAGACCTTTCCAATGATATATTTTTTGTCAAGATTGTAAAAAGTTGTGATTCCAAAAGGCCGTAATGCATTTTGTAATATGACACCACTAAGGGGGAGGAGACCGCCAAATGATTTTAAAGTACAATTTCCATGGCAAGGCAATATCCGATTTCAAAATGGTTTTCACAGGATGATTCTTGAGCTTCTAAGCTTTCAAATGATATATAATTTATGATGGTTACTAAAAGATTTGATAGAGAAAAAGGACAACGGAAAAAAGAGTGCCAAGGGTCCCACAGGTGGGACGGTGACAGTTAAGGGGTTAAGGGGTGGTCATACTGCAAAATAACTTCAGACACAGCAACAGACATTAAAAAAAGACAATGTTATTTTGAACTAAAAGAAGATGCTGTACCGACTATAATGGATTTGACAGTAATGTTGTACCACACAAGTGTGAGTAACTGTTTTTATGATTTGGTCACAATTGCTTTGTCTGTTTTTACAGATGTACTGAGTATTTATGTGTTTTTAACCTAAATCACAGCGGCGTCCATCTATCAAGGACATGGTCTGTCAAACATACACAAGTGTTAGCCTATTCAAACAGATTTTTCAGATGAGGGGGGGTCAAAACAGGACAGAAAAAAAACTTTTACTTCTAAATGATAATGTTTTTTTTATATAACATTATAAGTGGACTTCAGAGAACAGTAGAAAATAAAAAACAAAGGCAGTTCATGACCCCTATATTATCACTGATATACTGCTACTATAGTTTTTGTTAATACAGGGAGTGCAGAATTATTAGGCAAGTTGATATTCTTGTCATATTTTTTTCCCAAGCACATTTGAATAATTCCAAATCACATCAATCTTAATAACTACTATTCATTTTGTATTTAATTATTTATAATTGATATATAATTGTCCATGAAGGCTGGAAGTGAAAAACTCCTTATTTTCAGGTGTGCAGAATTATTAGGCACATTTTCTTTTACAGATAAAATGAGCCAAAAAAGAGATTTACCTCAGACCGAAAAGTCAAAAACTATTAAATGCCCATGAGAAGGATGCAATACTAATGCAATACTGCAATTTGCAAAGTTAAGGCATGACCACCGGACAGAAAAACGCTTGTTGCATCTGCATTGTCAGAAAAACAGGTGGAGGAGAAAAGATGCATGTTAATTGCAAAAAAAGTAAGAATTAATGTTAAGAATCAGATATGAAACCATCAGGAACCATTTAGTCTCCAGCGCCACCGTTTTCCAGAACTGCAACCTACCTTGAGTCTCCAGAAGTGCAATGTGTCAGGTTCTCAGAGACTTTGCTTGGGCAAAAAATCCTAAAAAATGACCCTCAATTAATAAGAATAACATTCTGAAGTATTGTCAAATACATAGAGATGGTTTTTTTCTAGGCTTTATAGACAGATGAGTTGAGAGTGACTCTTGAAGGACCAGCACCACATCCTCTTGTAGCACTCTTTCAAAAATATATTTTCCAGAATCTGGCAGTAAGTTTTAAGAGTTTATTTTGGTCCCTCTCTGCAAGACAGACATTTCAGGATAGGAGATGGACTAAAACTGAAGTCCCAAAACTTACTGCCAGATTCTGGAGGATAAACTTGAAAGAGTGCTACAAGAGGATGTGGTGCTGGT
>NC_133380.1:28667941-28762951 GCF_049309525.1 Garra rufa
ATTCTGCACACCTGAAAATAAGGAGTTTTTCACTTCCAGCCTTCATGGACAATTATATATCAATTATAAATAATTAAATACAAAATTAATAGTAGTTATTAAGATTGATGTGGTTTGGAATTGGTCAAATGTGCTTGGGAAAAAAATATGACAAGAATATCAACTTGCCTAATAATTCTGCACTCCCTGTATTTTGAATTAGATTTTTATTAGGGGCCCGAAGGGCTGTAGCCCTGAATTTTTTCTTACTATTTTCGTCCAATGGGAGTCTAGCCCTATAAACGGAACATTTTATTTTTCTATTATGAAATTTGGCACACTTGTAGTGATGGCCATGAATAGTGATCTGACCGAATTTGGGGTCTCTAGAACCAACTCTATAGCGCCACCACTAGTTCAAAAATTCAACATTTAAATGGTAATAAAACTCTTGAACCCCTAATTCTAGAAAAATGAAATTTAGTACACCTGATTCCTCTCCTCGAGCTGATCACATTCAATAGCTTACATTAAGACTCCACCCATTACAGTTGCGGCCATTTTGAAAAGTACAGTATTCAGTTTTTTTTTGCTGCTACTCCTCCTTGAAAATTGATCCAATTCTTTCCAAAACTGGCTCAGATGATCTTTGGATTGAGCTGCACAGAAATGACTGAACAATTAGTTATGATGTTGCAAAGTTAACAAGGTTTCTTCGTTAATGCAATGGCTGCTAGCAGCTATAATTTTTATATATTTTTTGTTTTCACTTTCATTTTAAAGTTTTATACTTGTTATTTTATGTATTATTTTTACTTTACTTTAGTACTTCAACTTAAACTAAAGAAAATAAGAAATGCCTTGGCAACTATAGCTGACGCAAAATAAGTTCAATAATAAAATAAGTTTCAACTAATTTATTTCAGTATTTTCAGTTCAACAATAATAAGACAATAACCCTGCCAAGAAAATATGATGTCACTGTCTAGAGCTTCTGTTTTTAGTACATGATAAAATGATATTAATTCATATGTGCCTATGTTTCCATTCACCTGCATTCATTTTCATGAATGTCTAGTAAAAACATACCTTAAATTTAATCCCACCGGTCACAATAGTGACCACAAAAAAGGTTTGCATTTATGAAGCTCTTTATTTATAAAGTTTTAGTGCACTTAATAAAGGGTCTCAATTAATTATGTGAATTTTCACATGGTTAGTGTAAATTGTATTTAAAAGGGTTACTTATGACACATTTGTATATTTTCATGTCTGGGAATAGTTTGGGATTAGGCGATATATAGTAGTCAACATTCGAAGTGGATCAAAAAAGTTAAACAAAAGTTGTCCTAAGATAAGAACGGGTATTCTTTTTGGTTTTAGGACAAATTTGATGAAAGGTTTTGATCCACTTCGAATGTTGACTACTGTATATACTGTATTATAACTCATCGTGCAATCAGAGAGAATTTCTTCTAATTCATCTGTACTTACTTTTGTTTTGTTTGACTAGAGCCTTGATTTAATTCAAGTGAGAGTCAAGTATTGACATCTTACAAATCATTTGCTATAATTCATGTTGTTATTTGGTAATTATGAGATAATTATCTCCTAATCATCTTTGTTTGAAATAATCATGAACATACCACACTCCAGAGACTCATCAGAGCCATCTCCGCAGTCATTGTCGTGGTCACACACGAAGTGCTTGGGAATACACTGTCTGTTCTGGCACATGAACTCTCCCGCCTTACACGTGTTATTGAACACTGAGTGAAAGAGAAACAATAATACACACAAACATGTTTACTGAGTCATTTGCACAGTATTTTCACCAAAGCAAATTATGTATTTGATGGCTCACCACAACCAGCCTTCAAGCTCTCGTCGGCTCCATCTGGACAGTCTCGGTCTCCGTCACACACCCAGCGCTGCGGGACACACTTGTGTGAGTCCGGACACTGGAACGCATCCACACTGCACGTTTTGTTCTCTGAGTTAAAAACAAACATGATTAGGCAACATATAAAACAATGTGCAGAAAAATTCACTGTCATTTATTATATTGACAAATGTCTATCAGGTCTCTTATTCATCAGTCACACTATTTGTCACGTTTTAAAATGTTGTATTTCATGCTGTTTTTTTAAGGATCAGCACTCACTGCATCTGCTGTCCTCATCTGTTCCATCTCCACAGTCGTCCGCCCCGTCACACACCCAGCTGCTAGAAATACAGCGATGATTCCCGCATTCAAACTGCGTCGCTGAGCAGAGCTTATCTGAGCAGAATCATTAAACGATCCAAAAGATTAATTATTCAAAAGATTATTCACGGAAAGAACACATTAAAAAGATTCTGGAAAGTCTGACCTCAAATGAACTGTGCAAATCTGGGAACAAAATTTCCCCTAAAAGTGATATAAATCTGACAAAACCGTATTTGTGAAATTGAATAAATATTCAAAAATGTCTTTGAAATTGCAAAACAAAAGCACAAAGACACAAAAGATATTAAAAGAGTTTATGTTTTCTGTGTCTTTGTGCTTTTGTTTTGTGATGTTAACTTGTATTCAAATCAGTTCCTTTTTCAAATAATAAAAATAGTATTAATAAAGAATAATTTGTTAACACTTTAGTTTAGGGACCAGTTCTCACTATTAACAAGTTGTTTATTAGCATGCTTATTACTAGCATACTGACTGTTTATTAGTACTTTTACAGTATCTCACAAAAGTAAGTACACCCCTCACATTTCTGCAACCATTTCAGTATATCTTCTCAAGGGACAATACTATAGAAATGAAGCTTGGATATATTTTAATACTCAATGTGCAGCTTGTATAGCAGTGTAGATTTCCTGTCCTCTGAAAATAACTCAACATACAGCCATTATTGTCATAACAGTGATAAAGTGATAACAGCAGAATGTTGTTTAACCATGCAAAGCCACATGTCCTTTTTATCATGTTTATGTTTTTGTCTGCTTGACAGGACCATACAAACTTGTGTATCTTGTATTAGAGCAGTTAAAATTAGGTGCTTTAAGTACAATTCTCTCACACTGACCACTGGATGTTCAACATGGCATTTCATGGCAAATAACTCTCTGAGGATTTGAGAACTGAAATTGTTGCTCTCCACAAAGATGGCCAAGGCTATTAGAGGTTCAGTAACACCCTGAAACCGAGTTACACTACAGTGGTCAGGGTCATACAGAAGTTTTCCAAGATGGGTTCCATTCGGAACAGTCCTTGTAAAGGTCGTTTAACGAAGTTAAGCACTCATTCTGTGCGTCAGATGCAGAAACGGGCTTCAAAAAACAGATGCATGAGTGCTGCCAGCATTGCTTTAAAGGTTGCAGAAGGTCAGCTTGTCAGTGCCATATGCCGCACACTGCAACAAGTTGGTTTGTATAGGCGTTGTCCCAGAAGGAAGCCTCATCTAAAGTTCACTCACAAGAAAGCCCGCAAACAGTTTGCTGAAGACAACCTGTCCAAGAGCATGAATTACTGGAACCGTGTCCTGTGGTCTGATGAGACTATAAGATAAACTTGTTTGGCTCAGATGGTGTCCAGCATGTGCCCTGGTGAGGAGTACCAAGAAAATTGTGTCTTGCCTACAGTCAAGCATGGAGGTGGTAGCATCATGGTCTGAGGCTGCGTGAGTGCTGCTGGTACTTAGGAGCTGCAGTTCAGTGAGGGAAACATAGATTCCATTATGTACTGTACATTCTGAATAGATACCTTCCCTCCAGAAACTGAACGGCTGAACGGCTGAATGGCTGTTTTTCAACATGATAATAATCCCAAACACACCACCAAGATGACAACTGCCTTACCGAGGAAGCTGAAGGTGATAGGTTGGCCAAGTATGTCTCCAGACCTGAATCCTATTAAGCACCTGTGGGGTGTACTCCTCAAGTTCACTTAAGGTGTACTCACTTTTTTTTACCAGCTATTTTGACAGTAATGGCTGTATGTCAAGTAATTTTCAGGGGACAAAAAATCTATACTGCTATACAAGCTGCACATTGACTACTCTAAAATATATCCAAGTTTTATTTCTAAAGTATTGTCCCTTGAGAAGATATACTAAAATGGTTGCTGAAATGTGAGGGGTGTACTCACTTTTGTGACATTCTGTAAATCCCATATTAATGCCTTATTCTGCATGACAATCTTTTCTCATAAAAACTCATACCTAACTTAACAACTACCTATTACTATTAATAAGCAGCAAATTAGAAGTTTAATAAGGCAAAAATCATAGTTAATAGTTAGTAGTGAGAACTGCTTCCCAAATTAAATAATATGTGACCCTGGACCACAAAACCAGTCTTAAGTCGCTGGGGTTTGTTTGTAGCAATAGCCAAAAATACATTGCATGGGTCAAAATTTTTCTTTTATGCCAAAAATCATTGAGAAATTAAGTAAAGTTCATATTCCATGAAGATTTTTTGTAAAATTCCTACTGTAAACATATCAAAATGTAATTTTTGATTTGTAATATGCATTGTTAAGAACCTAATTTGGACAACTTTAAAGGTGATTTTCTCAGTCTTTTTTATTTTTTTGCATTCTCAGATTTCTGATTTCAAATAGATGTATCTCAGTCAAATATTGTCCTATCCTAACAAACCATACATCAATAGAAAGCTTATTTATTGAGCTTTCATATGATGTATAAATCTCAGTTTTGTCAAATTTAACCTTATGACTGGTTTTGTGGTCCAGGGTCACATATGATGAATAATATATTTTATATAATGTCTTTAAAGAAATTTTATCAAGGCACCTACAAAAAACAGTTAAGTAAAGTTCTGTTTTCCTGGTTTGTGTAAACTTCATGCATTTCATGCTTTTCCTTGTGTCTGAATCTGTCTGCAATACAACTCTCTGTGATTCTTTAGCAATGATATTTATTACACTTTAAATGTTCTATTTTATGCTGTTTTTAAATAATACAATTATTTCATGCTGTTTTTCATTGTTTTTTTATCCTAAAACTGTATCTTGACTATTTTATTCAGCAAAATCAACAGTATGTCCTCATTTTGTATACCGAATTTAAGGAGTAGCCAACCATAGTGAAAGCGCTTAACATACTAGTAAATAATGTCTAAATGAAAAGGCCAAAAATAAGTGGTAGTTTAGAGTTAAGGGACAGAACATATTATTAACTCACTATAACAACAAAAGTCAGAGGAAAATCCCCACGATGACAGAAATACAAACACACGTGTGTAACTCACCACAATGCGCCTCGTCATCTCCGTTCTCACAGTCGTTCTCCTTGTCGCAGGTCCAGCTCATAGGAATGCAGCGACCATTGGGACAAGCAAAGAAGTTTGATGGACACTTTCTTTTTTTCTTATCTAGTAAAAAGAAACAAGAATAACGAGTTCGGAGGTTGTGTGGGATATTTTCTTATTTTCTTCTGGTAAATCACCTTACCAGAAGCACGTTTTTTTTTTACAGGAAAACAAATAAAAAATGAATAATTTCTGAAAGACAGTGATGAGATTACATGGAGAGCAATAATGTGCTTCCCAGAAATGTCTTTTCTAGGGTTTCAGGGGAAATTTTAGTAAACAACCATCTTAAACTGCGCTCAGATATTCCAATATCTTTTCCAAAGGAAAAGACAGGAACAAGGGACCAAGCAAAAGGTCTATTTCACAGGGTCTAAAATGCAGCACACAGCAGAAGTATGTGTGTTTACCTGGGCAGTTTCTCTCATCTGAATAGTCTCCACAGTCATTTGCTCCGTCACAGACCCATGATGGGGCGTAACACAGCGTAGTGAACTCACACCGCTGATAGGTGACGTCTTTCACACCCAGACGGAAATAACTGGAACAATCAGAGACCGCTGAAAAGCAAGACAAATGACAAATGCTTTTAAGAAATTAAAGAACAGTTTGACAGTCAAGGAATCTCTTGCTAACATGTATATTTTGGTTATGGATAAACTTGGATAATTATTTTACAACAAGTGTGATAATGGCACATATATTTCAGTTTATTCTTTTTGGTAACACTTTAAAATAGGGAATGCAATTTATTAGCATGCATATTACTAACATATTGGCTGTTTATTAGTACTTACAAAGCACATATTAAAGAGAACCCCAGGCATTTAATGGCTTAATATAACATAAATGATGTCTCTTACTGAAATGTGTAATAGAAAACTCATAAAAGATTTACATTATTTAAAAAAGAAAAGAATGGAAAGATGCCTGTGGACGAATAAAACTCCCTAAAGAACTGCATCTATGTTCTCTTCACTTTAGCCCTGATGCATTTGAGGCTTTTAGTAGACCACACCTTACAAACGGCAGAGACAAGAAACGCTAGATGCCATCCTGGCAGGATGTAAACATGCTGATGCTTGTCATGACGCCACAGACACTGAAGGAGTTTTGCAGCATGATTTCACTTGATATCCAAAGGTGTTTAGACTCCTTTTGGGGAAAAATCAATGGTATGGCATTTGGTTTAAGTCTACGCTTATATCCATCGCTGTAAGCTCTTTCAGTTGCTGTTGTCATTGTATCAGTATTTTATTTTCTGAGTTTTGGAAATGTTGTATTAAGGTAAAAATAGCAACAGATACTGCCAGTAGCTCACCGAGTGCAACCATTTCATGTCATCGAAATAATGGTCCACCCCATAGTTCAAAATATGTATAAAACAATGTGGATTTATTAAATAATGTGAATCTATCATGTGTTTTCCACTACATATTTCAATAAGAAACATAATTTAAGTTACAGTATAATAATCCATACAAGTCTTAATACCTGGGGTTCGCTGTAATGCTTTTTTCTGCACAACCATATTTTAGATCCCTTAACCCACCCCATACCTGAACTTACAAACTTAAACTTAACAACTACTTTACTAACTACTATTAAGCAGCTAATTATGATATTAATTAAGGGAAAATTGTTAGTCAGTAGTGAATATGTGTTCCCTAATCTAAAGTGCTACCATCTTTTATAATCAACAGCATGTCACAAGTACATATACTAATCCAAATCTGAATTTATAAAAGGCTAAATATTATTTTTCATCTACATGTAAATAAATAAACAAACTTACAGCAGTTCATTTCATCGCTGGCATCCTCACAGTCCAGCACCTGATTACAGCGACTGGAGTTTGACACACATGATCCGTCTCTGCACCTAAACTGATCCGCCGTGCACAGGGTTGCTGTAAAATATAAAGTTTGAAAGCTATAGAATTCAAAGAGGGATTCGAGCTGGATTTGAATATCAGGCTGCAGGCTTACAAAAGTTCAGAATATAATATGTATGAACAGTTAGTCTTACCATTACAGAACAGTTCATCAGAATTATCCCCACAATCATCTCGACCATTACACCAGGAACTGTGGCCGACACAGCGTCCGTTCACACAACGCTTATAGCCCTTCTTACACACACGGTTAGCTGAAAACAACAAAACACAGACAGTTAGAATGGCAGGCCTTCATAACTACCATAAACATTCAGAATATCACACACTCACTGCAGTAGGACTGTTTCTCATCTGACTTGTCTTTGCAGTGGGCCATGCCGTCACAGGTGAGTGTGTATTTGATGCAGTCTCCATTTCCACACTCAAAGTCATCCATACTGCTGCATGACGTGTTCTGAGCTGAGAGACAAAATGGAAACCATTAACATAGTACAAGTCACTGCATATCCTTTAAACGTGGAATACAAACTTTAACATATACACGTATGCATTAAAGGAGTAGTTCACTTCCAGATTTTTTTTTTTTTTTTTTTTTACAGATAATGTACTCACCCCATTGTCATCCAAGCTGTTAAAGTCTTTCTTTCTTCAGTCGTAAAGAAATTACGTTTTTTAGGATAACATTTTAGGATTTGTCTCCATATGATGGACTTCTATAAAGCTCCTGAGATTAAACTTCCAAAATGGAGTTTAAATGCAGCTTCAAAGGTCTCTAAACGATTCCAGCTGAGGAAGAAGGGTATTATCTAGTGAAACATACACATATATATATATATATATATATATATATTACAATTTATATACTTTTTAACCTTAAAGACTCGTCTTGTCTAGCTCTGTGTGAACTCTGTGTAGTTTATGACAGTTAGGGTATGTTGAAAAACTCACATCTCATTTTCTCCTCCAACTTCAAAATCGTCCTACATCACTGTTTTAACCTTTTTTGGTAAAGAGTGTTTGACCTTCCTTGCATGTTCACTTTGTAAACACTGGATCTGTACTTCTGCAGCGATGTAGGGTGATTCTGAAGTTGGAAGAGAGAATAAGATGGTAGTTTTTCAACATACCCTAACTGTATCGACCTGAAATGCACGGAGTTCACACAGAGCTAGACAAGACGAGCATTGGAAGTTAAGTATATAAATTGTAATTTCTTTTTAGAAAATTACGGATCGTTTCACTAGATAAGACCCTTCTTCATCAGCTGGGATTGTTTAGAGCCCTTTGAAGCTGCATTTAAACTGCATTTTGAAAATTCAAACTCGCGGACACCATGTCCACTATATGGAGAAAATTCCTGAAATGTTTGCCTCAAAAACCATATTTTCTTTACGACTGAAGAAAGAAAGACATGAACATCTTGGATGACAAGGGGGTGAGTACGTTTGTTCTGGAAGTGAACTTTTGTCCAAAAACAGAGAATACCCTGTGTATTCATCTGTTCAAGCCTAAAGTAGCCTATATTTGTAAAAGTCTCACTCATGCACACAGAAAGCTACCTGGGGAACAGCGTCTTTTTTGCAGCTCAAAACACTTTTAATTTTTTTTTATTATTAAGTCCGACAGGAAACTATATTACTACAGTCATGTTGTCACAAAGGCGGTCGGAGACGAGCGGATCCATTTGCAACATTTTATTAGTACAGACAAACACACAGGGGCAGGCAGAAATCGAAGTCAAACACAGGCAGAATGGTCGGGGCGGGCAGCGAGAATCAAACACGAGTGGGAGTCCAGGAATCAAAACACGGGAAAACAAACACGGGAAGAAACGCTCAGAAATGCAGCCGGGGCAATACAAGACTTCGCAAAGAGCTAGGTGTGAGAGTGGCTTATATGCAGTATGTGTAAATGAACTGCAGGTGTGTGTGTGTGTGTGTGTGTGTGTGTGTGTGTGTGTGTGTGTGTGTGTGTGTGTGTGTGTGTGAATGAGCTGCAGGTGTGAGCAGTGATGAGTGCAGTGGCTTGTGGGGGATGAAGTCCATGATGAGTGGTGCAAGAGTACTGATAACGGAGGCTCAATCGTGACAGAGCCCCCCACCTAAGAGCGGCTTCCAGACGCTCCAAATACCTGTGACAGTTCGGGAGAGTGATGGAGTGGGCCTGGCACAGAGGCATGAATGGCGGCCCCGGTCCATGTGCAGGTGGAGAACCAGGAGACTGAGGCAGCGCTGACGGAGGGAGAAGCCATGGTGGAGGAAGGGTTGGCTCCTTCATGGGGCCGACCGACGGAGGTGGAGCCGGTGGAGCCCGAGGCGGAACCGGAGAGTCGATGGTCATGGGTGACACCGAGGATCCGGAGGGCCAAGGCGGAACCCAAGGCTCTGGCGACCAAGGCCGAGATGGAGGTCCGGAGGTACGCGGCGGAGCCGGAGCGACAGAGGACCGAGGCTGTGCCCGCGGGAGGGAGGAGGTCCACAGAGCCGGTAGGACGGAGTGACGAGGCGCAGCCGGAGGAGTAGAGTCCAGAGGCGAAGGTGGGGCGACGACTGACCAGGGCGGAGCCGGAGGGACGATGGGCTGGTGGAGCGACGGCCGATGGCGGAGATGAGGGAGCAGAGAGCCGGGGTGGAGCCGTAGGGTCGGAGGGCCGAGGCGGAGTCCAGGACTCTGAGGCTGGAGGCGATGGTGAGGGATCCTCCAGCCAGGGCACCGATGGAGACTGGCAGTCCCACCACAAGTCCTCTGCACCGAAGGTGGGTTGAAGGTGAGCAGAGGGACTGTCAGGAGACAGAGGTGGTAGGACTGGGGCAGTAGGGAGGGTGGGTAGGAAACTCGACAGTCCATACATGGCCTCTGTGACCAGAACGGGGAAAATATACAGTCCATAAATGGCCTCCGTGGCCTGAACAGGGCAGACAGGAATCTCAGGACGGCTGGACGGAACCAGCGGAGGCTCTGGAAGGCTGGGCGGAACCAGCGGAGGCTCTGGAAGGCTGGGCGGAACCAGCGGAGGCTTTGGAAGGCTGGGCGGAACCAGCGGAGGCTCTGGAAGGCTGGACTGAAACCAGCGGAGGCTTTGGAAGGCTGGGCGGAACCAGCGGAGGCTCTGGAAGGCTGGGCGGAGCCAGCGGAGGCTCTGGAAGGCTGGGCGGAGCCAGCGTAGGCTCTGGGAGGCTGGACGGAACCAGCGGAGACTCTGGAATGGCCGGGCGGAACCAGCGGAGACTCTGGATGGCCGGGCGGAACCAGCAGAGACCCTGGGCGGCCGGGCGGAACCAGCGGAGACTCTGGACGACCGGGCGGAACCAGCGGAGACTCTGGACGGCCGGGCGGAATCGGCGGAGACTCTGGGAGGCTGGACGGAGCCATCTTGGCCAGGGACTCAGGGTTGGCGGCCATCTTGGCCGAGAACTCAGGAACGGCAGCCATCTTGGCCGGGGACTCAGGAACGGCGGCCATCTTGGCCGGAGACTCAGGAACATCGGCGGCCATCTTGTGTGCAGACTCTGGCGTGGCAGCCATCTTGCGTAGTGGCTCTGAGCTGGATTTTACTGTGGGAACATTA
The DNA here is from genome assembly GCF_049309525.1 of Garra rufa. NCBI lineage: Eukaryota > Metazoa > Chordata > Actinopteri > Cypriniformes > Cyprinidae > Garra > Garra rufa. The sequence goes on from NC_133380.1 coordinate 28,678,699, forward strand.
TTGTCCTCTTCTTTGATTCCCACAGTAAAAGGAGAGCCACTTATTTGCAGAGCAATGTCAACATAATATTGCAAAGTCCAGTTAGGTTCAAACATGGGCATGAGTGAAGCCAATGGCTCTAAGAGTCCTCCACGGAAGAAAATCATCAGGCATGCCTCATCCATAGTAGACTGATTAGCCAATTCGATAAAGTCCATCGCATACTCCTCAACAGACCGCTCACCTTGTTGGAGACGCATGATCTGTACTGTTGAATTCGTGCTGGAACCGGATGACACCATACTAGCTACTGGATCCTTGTAGTGGTGAAGTCTTCTGTCACAAAGGCGGTCGGAGACGAGCGGATCCATTTGCAGCATTTTATTAGTACAGACAAACACACAGGGGCAGGCAGAAATCGAAGTCAAACACAGGCAGAATGGTCGGGGCGGGCAGCGAGAATCAAACACGAGTGGGAGTCCAGGAATCAAAACACGGGAAAACAAACACGGGAAGAAACGCTCAGAAATGCAGCCGGGGCAATACAAGACTTCGCAAAGAGCTAGGTGTGAGAGTGGCTTATATGCAGTGTATGTAAATGAACTGCAGGTGTGAGCAGTGATGAGTGCAGTGGCTTGTGGGGGATGAAGTCCATGATGAGTGGTGCAAGAGTACTGATAATGGAGGCTCAATCGTGACACATGTAAGCAGGAAGCATGAATGCAATGTATGAAGTCTGTGATTGGTCTTACCTATGCAGGTGTTGTCCTCCAGCAGTTTCCTCTCGCCACGGCAGCTACAGTTGACCCGTCCCTCTGATGTGAGCAGACACAGATCCTGACAGCCCCCATTATTCACCCGACAGGGTGAGAACTCACCTGCACGCACACACACACACAGACACAGGAATTTAACATCCCCAGAAGCTGTTGACATTGAGAAGTCACAAGAAGCATTATGTGTATTCGTTATGCAGCCCTTCATGAAACACACAAACAGATACAACCGTGATACATTTATTTCAGGATTCTTTGATGAAAAGAAAGTTTTGTTTGTTTGTTTATTTTCTTCTTAATGCCGTTCCAGCATCTGTGGCTATATTCATGGCGAGAACCATTTAATCCATATACTGTACACAAGTCGATCCACACGTTCGGGGACAATTTAGAGTCTTCAATTAACCCAACCTGCATGTCTTTGGGCTGTGGGAGGAAACCGAAGTACCCCGATGAATAGAAAGTATCAAAAAACAGCATTTATTTGAAATATTAAATCTTAAGTAAAATTATAAATGTTTTTCTGCAATGACAACTCTCTGAAAAGTTTAGAATGGTAATGGATATGACAATGTAATGTATTTGGTCTTGGCAGAACAGATCTGCTACGCTGCTGCTGCTGTTGGTTATTGCTGTAATTGTAGTATTTAAGACATACTGCTGCTGCACAAATACCATAAAATAACCAATAGGAGATCTATACAGGTGGAGCTGGGGAAGGTGAAGGGTTTCAGAGAAACTCTAAAAGCATGCTGCGAAATGCCCAAGTGAATGCTACCAGCCATTTAAATAGCTGCAAGCTCATTGGTTGCGTATGCAACATGAACCAATCAGCTTGTGCCAAGTCGTATAACTTTGTGATATCATCAGTTACGTTAACAACCCATCTGCCTGCGTCATCTAAAGTTTCATGGCAGAACTAAGTACTTACTTTCAATTTTATGCATCTTTGCTGAACAAATACATTTATTTATTTATTTATTTTTGAAGAAATTATAGCACATTTGTTAAAAAATACTTTATATCTTGTTTCAGGCAGATATAAACATAAACATTCTTTTTTTACAAGATGTCTATTGCTGTAATTTATAGTCCTGCTATATGTAAGATTTTCTGATAAATATTGATGCTAAGCATATGATTGGCTGACGGCAATGTATAATTAAAGAACCAACGCAAATCATGTTTCTAGTGTTAATCCTTTTTTTTGTAGTCAGTTTAACACAGAACATTGAATTTTTATTTCAAAAGGTAAATAAAAATCCTGTTTTCCAGGATATAAGGTTTTACTTTTACTTCATATTTCCATGTAAAATTGTATTTATTTGGAAAAATACCTAATCTTAATGATAACAATTCTTCATCTTTTTTTTTCTTTTTAAATCCATTTTTATTTGCTATTTATTTGAGTTTGGATGGGAGGACAGTAAATGGGGGCTTCAGAGCAGGCAGAGATGTTGTCTTTGGAGATTTGAGAGCTTGAGAATTGCTTCTATCACACTTAGATAAGCATGATGAAAGATATTGATTGTGTGTAATAGTGTCATTCCCAAGCGTTATAGAGTTCTTCTCGGTTCTGTGACAATCACAGATTACTTTTGGCACATAATTACATGGTTGAGATGACAGGACACTGTAAGGCAATCGCTCTCTCATGCAGTTGATTTAGAGTACTTTTGACCATGCTGCCATTATGGCGGTTCACTCACAGCTATTTGTATCGTTGGCCACGGCGACGATTCCCATTGGCTGCTGTGGGATATCAGCTCTTAACACCTTCATGTCTCCTCCAACATATTTGTCAGCTCTGAGGACGGCTCTGCGCACCCAGTCTGTCCAGAAGATGTGGTCACCGTACACGGCCAAACCGAAGGGATGCACTGGCTCATTCTTCAGAACCACCTACAGAAGACAAAACAGAAAAAAAGTAAATAAATGGTTTGTGGAAACATTTTAAACATTTTTAATTTTGAGTTCCAAACTTTTTGTTAGGAATTATGCAGTAGTTACGAAAAACTTTTATTTAGGGCACTGTAAAACTGTTTTTTTTTTTTTTTTTTTTTACAAATTCCATTTTAGTCTGTTCTAGTTTTTTCGTTTTATTTTTCTAGATTCTGTTTTAATATTTTAATTTTAATAAGCCAAACATGTTTAAATTATTTAATTCATACAACAAAAATGGGCAATATTAAGATTTGCAGTTCATTTATCACTTTTTACTTTTTATTGTCAATTAAATGAGATCACATCCAGAACAAAAATTGACACATAATTTACAAATTTTAACCTCAAATGCGTGTCTTGTCTAGCTCTGCATAAACTCTGTGTATTTCGGTTCAAGACAGTTAGGGTAGGTCGAAAAACTCCCATCTCATATTCTTCTCCAACTTCAAAATCATCCTACATCACTGCAAAAGTACAGACCCAGTGTTTACAAAGTGAACGTGCAAAGAAGATCGAACACCTTTTACAAAAAAGGTAAAACAGTGATGTAGGACAATTTTGAAGTTGGAAAAAAAATGAGATGGGAGTTTTTTGACAAAACCTAACTGTATTGAACCGGATTGTACAGAGTTCACGCAGAGCGAGACAAGATGAGCATTTGAGGTTAAAAAGTATATGAATTGTTTTTTTTTTTGTTTTTTTTGTTTTTTTAGAAAAAAAAAAAAAACGATCATTTTGCTAGATAAGACCCTTCTTCCTCAGCTTGGATTTAGAGCCCTTTGAAGCTGAATTTAAACGGCATTTTTGGAGTTCAAACTCGGGGGCACCATAGAAGTCCACTATATGGAGAGAAATCTTGAAATGTTGTCCTCAAAAAAACTGAAGAAAGAAAGACATGAACATTTGACATGACAAGTAAAAAAGATCTGTAAATTTTTCTGTCCTGGAAGTGAACTTCTCCTTTAACTGAATCAGTCACAGCAATTTACAAATGACACTTCTGCTTTAGTCAAGTTTGAAACAACAACCAGCGAGTTATGTGATCTTCCCATGAGTCATTTTTTCTGTTTTCTTGAAAAGTGAAATGATGCTACAACCCCCCTCCCCCCTCCCCAAACTTCAGCCAATCAGAATATATATGATGTTTACTTTAAAGCAGGTTCAGAAATTAACAGGGACAAAAATGCCACCAAAATGGCTTTAAATTCAAATTGCCTCTAAACTAAAACTATTCTGGCTATCATGATAAAATGGTTAATTCACCCAAGAAAGAAACTTAAGTCATCATTTCTTGAAAAGTATTATTCATTTATTATGCCCTTCTTTCCGTTTTAGATCACAAAAGGAAACATTTAAAGAAATACTTATGCTCATCTACATAATGGCAGTGAATAGCAACCAGCATCTAGAAAAACTTCGAAAAACACGTATAAGTATCACAGAATGGTCTTTTTTGTTGTATATTTTAAGAGTTCTTGGGAATACAAGAGGGTTTGTTGAAAACCAGAAAATTAATTTATTATTTATCTTGGTTTGTGTGCACAATTGCGAGTTCATGTTCACTCCCCAAAGAAAAGCACACACATTGTAAGAAATCAAAATACATAAATCTGAAGTGTTGATTGCTTCATTAAATTTAGATCTGTTTAATTAGATTAGTCACTACTAATTAACTGACTAAATTCTGAAATTCTGCATTCTGTCATCTGAAACAGCAAAGCACAGATACAATATAAGTAAGACCTTTATTTCTTAATGTAGACAGCTTCAGTGGCTATAATGGAAGTTTTTGCAAGTCAGTGAAGTTGCAATGAACTGAATTTATAAACGGCTTCAGTAATGGGAAATGCTCTTTGCTTACTTCCTCAGCTTGTTTTGTCTGTGTAGCCAGAATATGATGTGCCATTTCCCCACATACAAAACCCATCCTTTAATGTACTGTTTTAATCAAAAAAATTTTTTTACATAATAGAATTTGTGTATTTATGTAAGCTATTTTTACCATTATGCGAAAAATATACTGTATATGCCTTTCAGCAACATTAAAAAGTCTCTGTACATAAACATAAATGCCCTGTCCATTGCAGTTTCTGATGTTAAGCAAAATGTTGTTGGTTACAGCCTATAGGCCTTATTCATTATTTCATCATTTCATTCAAAATGACTTATTCATTAAGCAATTTTACATTTCAAATTTAATCTAAGACTGAAGGATCTAAGATCAAATACATAGTCTTTTCTTTTAGCATTTATTTATTTATTTATTTATTATATCATTATATCATTATTTTGTCTCCTGCTTCTGATTCTCCCCCACTTCATTCAGTCAACTTGGCTGATAGAAGACTGTTAATACAGTTTGCGGTACCACATAAAACACTAATTTTGCGTTAACTTGCGTTACTGTTAATGCTTTTTGGGTATCAGACAACCCTGTTGACTAAATGTTCAGATAACAGACCAAACAGATATTTTCTGACAGGATCTGGCATCTGTGGCAGTGTCTGATATTTCTAACGTGGATGTAACAAGACTACAGAGGCACATTTAATGAGGTAATTAAAAAAAAAAACCCATTTATTCCAGGGGGCAAGTACTGTCCTTTAATTAAAAAAGTTCATTTTTGACCTGGCTGTACAGCTACATTTTAAAAATAGAGAGATTTCATTAAGCTATGAAAAGACACTATAATGTCTTAATGCATATTATGATTGCGGCTGGTCTGAACACACTGGGATTTGACTTGATTAAGTCATGGTGCAAGTTAAGCAAAAATGGACACTCATGAGTGCAAGTTCTGACTTACATAACGGTGGGAGCCGTCATACTCGCAGCGCTCAATCTTATCAAGCGTAGCGTCCGAGAAATAGAGCTTCTCGGCTCGGTGGTCAATGGCGAGTCCATTGGGAGTGCGAATGTCATTGCCGATGATCACCAGGACATTGGCTCCAGACAGCTGAGAGCGCATGATACTGGGAGACTGCTCGTTCCAGTTGGTCCAAAACATCAAGCTGGTGAACAGCAGAGCAATGTGAATCACTGACAAACTTTGAGTGTAATAATCATCTTCATGTCTTACTATTGCCATCCTAAAAGCAACATGCTGCCCTTTTCAAAAGGGAATAGTTAGTGACTATGAATATTGTTGCTACACTGGTTTGAATATCGACATAAATGACTTTGTTGTGAAATGAAAATCTCACTTCTGACATTCATCCAGCACAAATGCACGCGGATGGTCATCTCCTGACATGGTAACTACAGTGTCCCGGTCAAAAGCCCCCCAGCGGCTCTGGTCCACAGTGTGACGGGTGATGGTGGACGTGGTGTAACTGGTCCAGTATAAAGTGTCCCAGGCCCGATGATATGCCAAACCTTCCACTGACCCAACATCTACAGATAGAAACAGATGGGGAAAACATTAAAAATAATGTAACTGAACATTTTACAAAGCAAAATCCCCAGCGTTAATTTAACACTCTGAGTATGGACTCATATAAACACTGAAGCAGTGTTGAAGTTAATGAGGATTTTAATTAGGTGATTAACCATTGAAGACACCTGATGTTAACAAGCAGAATCACCTGTGAACTGGGAGCATTCTGACTTGAACCACATGATCGCTGTACCACCTCACCAACATAGGCTCTTGTTTAGGCGTTGATAGTGTTGCCATAGAAAAGCATAATTCCGAGTCCAAGGACGTGAACAGCTTCGAGTAAAACGTCACATGTTGTCATCTCGAAAGTATCGTAATTACTATATCACGTGAATGCAGCATGAATCTAAATTTTAAAGTAACCATTGTAGTGGTCAGTGTTGACCCTTGAATTTTTAACATTAGAGTTTTTTTTAACAGCTATAATTGAATTATAACAGCAAGACAAACCAGAGAAATGGTGACCATGTGGTGTTAACTATTATGAAATAATCACCATGTAGAGATTTGAATATCAGAGTTAGGTTTTCTTTATTGAGTGTATCAACACTGTAAACAATATAAGATCAGGCATTTTCAATCAAACTGATGATTGAAAAACTATTTTAACTTAGTCACACAGGCATCAAGAATTAGCATGAGAATCACAACAATGGTGCACATCAAAAAAAAGCATGTTGTAGCCAATCAAAAATCTCCATGGCTCCCATCATGCATTGCGGCAAGAATAAAATATGAGCTGAATTGTCTTTTCTTTTATTCATACTATTTTATTTTTGCTGTTTTTATGTGACTTTTTAGTAAATTGTTTTACAATGTTCAGTATTGATCTGCTTATCCGAATATGCTGTTTGTCACCGATGTTGAGATTCATATGCTGATTCTTGATGTCCGTGTGTGCCCACAACACACGGACATTAACAATTTACAAGAAATCCTTCCTAACTTTATAGAAAATACAGGACCTTTTGCTACAGAAACTCAATGTCAGCAGTTAAACAAAATCTACTATTAAAGATTTCAGGGCCAAGATCCCAAGTAATGCACACACTGACCACTATAATGGTGAGATTTAAATTTAGATTTTCTCCTGATTCTGCTTGTTAACATCAGATGTGTTCAGTAACAGTCAATCATCACCTAATTTTCTCATTAACTTCAACATTGCTTCAGTGTTTATATGAGTCCACACTCAGAGTGTTAAATTAACATTGGGGATTTTGATATGTAGAACTGGTATATTATTGTAGACATTGAAAATGTAGACCACAATTTATCATAACTAAATTTTTCCAAAAGTTAGATTATATCACAATTCTATGGGATAAAATCACCAAATTTAGTCAATATTTCATCACCTTAGAATTGTAAGGTTCTACCTGACATTTTGGTCAAAATTTAGTTATTCACATATTTTTATTTTTTGACAACTTATTTATATTATTTGATGTTTCTTTTGTAAGCTGTGTACATTTTGGGCCTTTTTTTTAGAAAACAAAAATGGTTCTATCTACAGAAGTCTATGGAATGCAAAAACTTTGAAGCTCAATATCTCGAAAGTGCTCATAATGCAGATAGAACCTTATAATTCTAAGGTGACGATTTCTTCATGTCTATTTATTAATTTTAGTTAGTTTTACTTTTTATTATTATTATTAGTCAACAGCATTTCAGACAGAACAAATCCACTATTAAACCAAATATTCACATATTTTAGATCATTTTATGTACTTTACACGTGTCAACAAAAATCATTTATCGATCCATGTCAGTCTTCATGTTAGTCCATGTGAGCATGTGTCAACTGACTCAGAAGAGAAGTTGTTGAAAAAAGTTTTTAAATAAAAAAGCCAAAAGAATAAATATTGTAAATGCCTAAAAGAGCATTAATGCAAAAAAGAAGACATGTTGATACATAAATAATCTTGATCAAATAACACTTTTTTATTTTATTGTTTTATATATATATATATATATAATATATATATATATATATATATATATATATATATATATATATATATATATATATATATAAACTCTTTCCTATGACTGCGATGTCTTAAAGCATAGAACGTTTAGTACTTTATCTATTTATCCATAAATGTTTGATTACCACATTAAAGTTTGTTCTTCTTATGACAGAAAAACTGTGAAAATCATTTTAAATGTTGGCAAGGAGATAATTTGTGCTATGATTTGTCCCACTGAAAAATAACTTTTTGGATTAAACCATATTCACATATTTTAGATAATTTTATGTAATTTAAACATGTATTAACAAAAAACATTTATAGATCCACGTAGGTCTTCATGTTAGTCCATGTAAGCAAGTGTCAGCTGACTCGGAAGAGAAGAAATTGTTGAATAAAGTTGTTATTTATGCTTGCTTTGCACTCAAAGAGCAGCATGATATTCTTCAGATTTTCAGTTTTCATGCTTAACAGATGAAAGAAAGTCAAACAGGATTAAAATTACATTAGGGTGAGTAAACGATGACGGGTTTATTGTTGGGATTAACTATTTCTTTATAAACAAAAATACCGAAAACAATGAGTGCATCTTTGACGATGAAAAATAGATGTCAAGCCCTAAGTATTAAATCATTTGAGGAAATGGCATAGGCTAAAGACTAAACTTTGAGTGTGAAGAATCACGTGCAGAAAAGCTTCACATCCATGTGGAATCAACTAATTGTGTAGAGCGCTGCTCTATTTTTCACCATGTTTACATGCAGTATCCAAATACGCGTGTTAGTCATGAGTCAATTATATCTGCACATAACAGCCATGAGAAACCTGGAAAAAACATTTGAAAGCAAATGAATCATTGTTTGTTTGTTCATTCATTACTGAAGACAGTTCAAAGTGTAGGATGCAAAAACTGAAAGTTTTTTTTATCGCACGATTTACACCTGGCTTTAATTACATAACTCGTTCATAGCCAGTATAATGAAAACCGCATGTTAAAGAACCAAAAGCATTTAACATATAAAAAGCCAAAAAGAATAAATATTGTAAATGCCTAAAAGAGCAATGCAAACAAGAAGACAAGAATGACTGCAATGCCTGAAAGCATAGAACATTTAGTACTTTATCGACACTGATAAAAATGATTTTGTGGTGAAGTAAACAATACAGAAAAACAAATGTAATTTCTACATTAAATAATTTAGTTCAAGCTAGAATAAAAAAATAGTAAATTCAATATTAGTACTCAATTTAAACTTGCAGAATTTAAAATTTGAACATATAAGTATATTTTACTTGGAATTGTTTGTTATTTTTACAAAGATTAAGTAAATATCAAAGTCATGATCCCGTTGTTCCCATCATGCACTTGGGCATAAATAATTAATAAGGTTAAATTTTTTTGCTGTTTAGATGTACAGTATTTACACTGTTTTATAGTTGCGTTTGTTGTTAGGTTAAATAACTTGCTGTTTATTTGCTTATAAATGTTTGTAAGTGAACCACATGCTTTAATAGTGTTTTTTTTTTTTTTTTTGCAGTGCTATGATGTTTGAGTAAAGTTTATAAACCATGGCTGAGTAAACTTAAAATACTTAAGTAGAAATTACTTATCAAACTCTAACTACACGTTAAATTTACTTATGTCCTTTGCTAATTTTATTTAAAAATGTGCATGCAAAAACTTGTCAAACAAAAATTAAGTAACTTTACTTATTGTTTTTTTTTTGGTGTTTTTTTTTTAACCATTAAAGTTTTTATGACAGAAAAATTGTGAAAATCAAAAAAAAATTTTTTTTGAAAATGTTACTACATTGTAAAAAGTTTTCACCAGTTTCAACTTAAAAACTTAAGTTTAGCAGCTGCCTTAAGATTTTAAGTTAAATCAACTTAAGTCATTTAAATTCACAAGTTATATCAACTAATTTTTATTGTAATAAGTTAAAATGACTTGTAGTTTTGAGCTGATTTAACTTTAAAACTTAAGGCAGCTGCTGAACTTAGGTTTTTAAGTTGAATCTGGTGAAAACTTTTTACAGTGTATAACAAATAGAGAAAAGAATATGTTGGCAAGTAGATAAATTGTACTATGATTTGTCCCACTGAAAAATAACATCTTAAATCAACTTAAGTCATTTAAATTCACAAGTTATATCAACTAATTTTTATTGTAATAAGTTAAAATGACTTGTAGTTTTAAGCTGATTTAACTTAAAAACTTAAGGCAGCTGCTGAACTTAGGTTTTTAAGTTGAATCTGGTGAAAACTTTTTACAGTGTATAACAAATAGAGAGAAGAATATGTTGGCAAGTAGATAAATTGTACTATGATTTGTCCCACTGAAAAATAACTTTCTGGATTAAACCAGTAAATAAATACTACATTTTGGGGTCCTCCATAAATAAGCTGCAAACTATGAATTCAGTGTTTAAATTCGCTACAAAAATTTTTAAACAAATGGATAATATATTTGTACAGACAGGACTCTATAAACGATTCTATAAAACTCAAACACTATTGTTCAAAACCACATTTGTGCCTAAAAATAGAGTAAATAAAACTAAAGGATGTATAGTGAATCTGGTTTTGATTGTAGTTTCAGACAGAGCAACTTTTTTCACGTCAGCGAAGGAAGCCAACATTCTTTCAGGAGGCATTTTGGTTGAGAGTTCGCAATTATCATAATTATCCTTCGTTCTTATGGTGTTTGTGGCAACAGAAGAATAAACAGATACGCACATCTCAGTTCTCTTGCTGTGAGAGCCAAATGTTTTATAAAAGAATGAGTTTATTGTGCTCTCACAAAGGAACTGGCCGTGACTTCAGACTTTCCCTGTCCGGTTTGATTGTGTGTCCGCCAGCTACAGCGGTGATTCAGTCTTTGCCTTTTTTCTATCCAGATGTGAGCTGGTAATGAAAAGCTAAATAGGAGAGTGGTGCGATCAAACCTCTACGAAACACTACTGCATATTCAAGCATTTGGACTCGTTTGGGAACTGCAAAATAACTATAATATCATAACAAAGTTCTTACGATGTAAAAAAATAAACCTTTCTCACTCTTTTCATAATCAATCGTTAATGTCTGTGCCACAAACAGTGTACGTAAAATGCTGAAATTATTAACGTGTTGTCATCGACTGCAATATGTCTTAAATGTGTTGTTTTCATGTTTTCATTTTCATTCGTTGTTTTCATTTTTAAACTTTTTTTTTTTTTTTTGTTAAAATGTGACCCTGGACCACAAAACCAGTCTTAAGTAGCAGGGGTATATTTGTAGCAATAGCAAAAAATACATTGTATGGGTCAAAATGATCGATTTTTCTTTTATGCCAAAAATCATTAGGCTAAAGATCATAATCCATGAAGATATTTTATAAATTTCCTACCATAAATATATCAAAACTTACTTTTTGGTTAGTAATATGCATTGCTAAGAACTTCATTTGAACTTTATTTTCTCAATATTTTGATTTTTTGGCACCCTCAGATTCCATTTTTTTTTTTCATAGTTGTATATCTTGGCCAAATATTGTCCTATCCTAACAACCATACATCAATGAAAAGCCTTTAGATGATGTATAAATCTCAATTTTTCAAAAAATTGACCCTTTATGACTGGTTTTGTGGTCACAAATGTTAATCATTTTTTATTTAGTTTTAGCTTTAGTTTAGTACATCAAGGTAAATAAGAACCAAGAGAAATTGAGAAATGTTGTCTTTGCAACTAGCTATATCTAAAATATATGAATGTTTTTTTTTTTTCAATTTATTTTATTTTGAAGTAATAAAAAAGTGTTTTTTATTTTATTTTATTTTATTTGTTATGGTTTTAATTTTAGTTAATACCCTTGGTTCAAATCGCAGCCTGACATATCTGCAATATTAATAAGAGTACAACTACCATAAATACCATAAATTCTTCTGCTAAGAAAAAGGATGCAGCCTGAAAATGTGTAGAATTGAAATATGAGTCAGGAAACATTCATCCTAACATTAAGAAACACTCTGAAAATGTAATGGACAAAAGGAGTTTTTGAAGAAACTGGACAGAAAGCAAAACAGAGGACAGAAATCTTGAAAAATTAGCTCATTAATGAAGAAGTTCACTTCCAAAAACAAAAATTTACTCACTCCTTGTCATCCAAGATGTTGTTTTTTGAGGAAAACATTTTTAAAAAATTCATGAATTGACAATTTATGTACTTTTTAACCTCAAATGCTTGTCTTGTCTAGCTCTGCCTCAACTCTGTGTATCATGACAGGTAGGGTAGATCAAAATAGGGTAGGTCCCATCCATCACATCCCATTTTCTTCTCCAACTTCAAAAATGTCCTACATCGCTGTTTTACCTTTTTTTGTAAAGGGTGTTTGATCTTCTTTGCACGTTCACTTTGTAAACACTGGGTCGGTACTTCTGCAATGTTGTAGGACAATTTTGAAGTTGGAGGAGAAAATAAGATGGTATGTTTTTTGACATACCCTAACTGACTTGAACCAGAGTTCATGCTGAGCTAGACAAGATGAGCATTTGAGGTTAAAAAGTATATTAATTGTCATATTTAAAAAAATAAAAAATAAAAATAACGACTCGTTTCACTAAATAAGACCCTTCTTCCTCGGCTGGTATTGTTTAGAGCCCTTTAAAGCTGCATTTAAGCTGCATTTTGGAAGTTCAAACTCAGGGCCACCATAGAAGTCTACTATATGGAGTGAAATCCTGAAATGTTTTCCTCAAAAAACATAATTTCTTTACGACTGAAGAAAGAAAGACATGAACATCTTGGATGACAAGGGGGTGAGAAAATTATCTGCACATTTTTGTTCTGGAAGTGAACTTTACCTTTAAAGATGACACATTTAAATTAGAAAATTAAAATAGAAAGATGTCATCATTTATAACTTACTCTCGACCACTGTTTTTCGATCCGACCCGTCGTCATTGATCTGCTGAATATTTCCAAAGTGGATGTCACTATAGAAGATCCGATTGGCTCCTTTTCCGCCTCCTCCACGATAATCGAACGTTAGGGCGATGACGTTCTTCATGTGGTCCGGATCTTCAAACGGTTTGATGGGTGCGTTGAGGTTGTTTTCATCTGATAAGTGTACACTCTTTAATATGGTACGTTCTGAATACAGCAGGTATCCGTCATAGTCACGACAACTCTGACTGTCCTCGGCTAGCATTCCGTGAGCGCAAGCACACGTTCTCTGTCCATTACCACGGTAAAGACAGAGCTGCTGGCAGCCACCGTTGTTGTTCTTGCAGACATTAGTTCCTGCAGAGAGATTTGTTTAAAACTGTTAAGAAATGCAGCTAAGAGAAATCACAGTCTAGTTCGTAAAATTCAGTGCTATTAGCATTAACATGAAAGCAATATGCAAAGTTAGTATTACATATCCAAAGTAAAAAATAATTACGAATAAATATATGTTATTAGGTTTCGGTTTTGGGGAGTCGCACAACATGACATAAACAGTTTATTTAAAGTTTTTTTTTTTTTTTAAACACTATTAAAGGTCCCATATTGTACACATTTCTGGAGGTTTATTTTAGTTGTTGATGTCCTTAAGAATATATATTTGCCGTATAAGTGCCAAAATCCATCTCAATATATTTAGGAGCTCTGTCAAGAACAGGTCGATTTTGGCCCATCTAATTAATATTCATGAGCCTCTCTTCTGATTGGCTTGTTGTTTTCTGAGTGAAGCACAGCCAGGCCAACCACAAGTAACTTCGGTCATGTATGCTTGTAGCCTAGCCTGCTGTGGCTTGATGATACTCAACAGGATATTTCAGAATGATCTTTAATGTTTCTTTCTTTTTCAAACACTGAATGCCGTAAGCTACGTAACTGTTGCTTTAGTAAAGCCCTTTTACAATGCGCGCTGATTCCGGAAAATTACGAGAATGAGCGTTGTGTGAACAAAAGCCAGAACCAAATGCCATAAAGGCAGTGTTGTACTGATGATGCACGTTATTGTGCGACTCTTCACGACGAAATAATACATGCAAAGTGGAAAGAAGCAGTGATCAGGGAGCTCCTCACTATCAGCGCTGAAGCACAGATTGTTCGTCAGGTTAGTTTCAGTTTAGTGAAATGTACGCGTCGCATTACATCTCACATCCAAATGTCACATGTCTTTATGGGTTGTGTGTAAAGCACGCACAGATTCCAGAAAACAACTGTGAATGAACCAAATCAAACAACTCCGGAACAAATCATGGGAAACATTATCCGTGTATTTTCCGGAATGGCTGTGTGAAAGAGGCTGTTGACGTGCCAGTGGTCTCTTGTATTAACGTTGTTCAAAAGCCAGTGCAATGATGTTGTTTCGACATCTATCGACTGAACAAGGTATTCTCGACTTGTTTTCGTGTTGTTGTTGCTAAGCAATAGCATGGACGCGATGTTGTCGGGGTTTTTACAAAAGGAGGGTGGGACGGTGGTTGGTGCTCGGGGTGGTGCCTGAAGGTGGTGACTGAGTCAATTGGAGGTCACATTTTTACGGAAGTCACAGAGGCTCGTGAAAAGGAACAGCTACTTTAAGCAGGCTGTGTGCAGTTTACTGTGGATTGACTGTTTTGAAACTCATATGGTAGTTACGTAGCCCCTAGACCTCAGTTATCATGAAAAAAGCCAGGAAATTTCAATTTTGACAATATGGGACCTTTAAGCAGTGAATCAAAGAAATAACAATATAACTCCTGCTGAAAAAAACCTAAGCCTAGGCTGGTTTTAGCTGGTCATAGCTGGTCAGCAGGCTGATTTTAGAGGGGTTTTGGACACTTTTCCAGCCTGGCCAGGCTGGTCTTACCTGGCCAGGCTGGGAGACCAGCTAAAACCAGCTACTTCCAGCTTAAACCAGCTAAGACCAGCCAACCAGCCTAGGATGGCTTTAGCTTTTTTTTCAGCAAGGACATTACATCAAACCAGTGTTAGTATCACTGAGATTTGTAGATTAAGATTTATAGGTTGTTTCATATATTCAATTATGTTTTTTTTTTTTTTCATTTTAATTTTGGTTGGTTTTATTAATCATTGTTTTGCAAATACTGCTTTGGCAGCCACACTCTTAAAAATAAAGGTGCTTTAAAAGGTTCTTCACAACGATGCCATAGAAGAACCATTTTTGGTTCCACAAAGAACCATTCAGTCAAAGGTTTTTAAAGAAGCATCTCTTTCTTACCTTTTTATAATCTGAAGAACCTTCTTTTGCCTTTTGTGAAACAGAAAGGTTCTTCAAATGTTACAGGTTCTTTATGAAACCATTTAGACAAAAAGGGTTCTTCTATGGCACCGTAAAGCACCTTTATTTTTAAGAGTGTAGCTGAAATAAAATAAGATTTAGGCCTATATATTACATTATTCAGTTAACATTTATTCAATTATTTCAAAAATAAATAACCACATTTCAAACATTTCTCAGTAAAACTTATGCTGTGTTACATGTTGTGTTACAGCACATTCTTGCAAGAAAGTCATTTAACACTCACCTTGTTGTCGTGCTCTGTTAAAGACCTTGATGTCTTTGAGTTGGACGCCGATACCTGTCCTCAGACTAACTGAATCTGTTGCGTTATCTTTACTGCCGCGCTTTATTGAACCATTCGCATGAGTCCTAAACAAAAAAAAAAAAAGGGTGATGTGCAATTTACATATGTATAGTTATATGTAAGACTTTTTAACAAAATATGTTGAAGCACACACTGACCGGTCACTCCAGTATATGTAGCTCTCAAACACAGATACAGAGAACATGTCCATGTTGTTGCTGGATAGCACCACTTCTCTGTTCTCCCCTGTCTCCAGATTAATGCGCTCAATCTTATCTGTGCGTGCATCACACCAATACAGCAAACCGTCCTACAGGACACACAGACAATGATGAGAACTTCAGTCTGTGTTATTGTGTTTAGTATGCATATTGAGTCATCAGTTGCAAACACATTTCTTCATGCAATATGTGAAATGTAAAAATGCCATCAGCTCTTTTCCAAACTAGCTACACTGACAGCTACCAATGTGTTAAATCAAGCTATACCCAGCTAGAAATGGTTTATGTTCTGGGAATGTTTTCAGCAGCAAGTTTTGTTTATTTCCCAGAAAGGTAGGGTAATATTATCTAAAATTCTCTAAAAAGTAAAGAGCCAACATTTGCGTCTTAAAAAAACAGCATTACCAGCTTCACTTATTATAAACCAGATTGACTTTATTTTTTGTCATACATTTACACATGTTTTGATTGAGATTAACAGAGGTTTGGATGTTTATGTCTGTTAAAAAAAATAGTTGGTTTGGTATCACCATTATGGTGATAAATGTTTGTTTTAGTTGGGCAATTTGACTCTTGACTCAATGCTTTTGTCTAGCTGCTGTAACTATGTTTATTATGGCAAAAACAACAAGAGAAAAAGTGGTCAAATAATGTTGGCTGCTTGCTGGTGTCAATGATATAGAGCCCAATCTACGCTATTAATCTTATATTAGTGACTGTAATAATTTGTTGCAACAGCATATGATCCAGTAGCATCAAATTGCATCAGATTTCAGGCGCTAATGGGGATCTTAATAAATGAAAAATGAAAAAAAAAAATGAAAATCAGATCACATGTACTTCTACCTCAAATTTTTAAAACACATTGTTCACAAATCAGTTCAAACTTCTGAATGCTTAGACACACACAGACATCAAGAATCAGTGTATAAATCTCAACAATGGGGTTTTGCATAATGCACCCAGAATACATTGTAGCATGAAGCATGTCACCATTGTTGAGATTCATACACTGATTCTTGATGTCTGTGCGACAAACAAGATTTTTTTTTAATCCTTGAAATGATCAGATTAAAAAATTTGCTGCATCTCAGTATGTAGAACTATTGCATTGTTTTAACAAACAATGCGCAGCTAACACCACAGATTAAACTGACTGAAATCAGATAACTGTATGAAGACATATGAACCATCAGCTTGTAGCCAACATCATCTGATGATATTTAGGTCAGTAATTATCAATAAAAAAAATTGAAATTTACCCTTTGGGAAGCTAAAACGGGGTCACTTAGAAAAGGGGCCTATCCAAATATACCCAAAAGCCTATAAAGCCTAAACAAAAACTCAAAACTTCACAAAACCTGGAGAGCACATGCAACAGGTGATTCTAAACAAGCATGTATTAACGCTATAACACTCATAAACGTGAAAAACATTACGCTACTTTTTTTTTTATCATTGATTTAGGTTGTTACAGGCTTGATAAATATGTTTGTTTGTTTTTTATATACGTGCTTAAATGCCTGAAAGAGCTTGAACCCCAGTAATCGGACAGCAAGCTATATTTTGAATTGATTTTGAATTGATGTTTAACATTTCATTCAGTACTAAAAGGCATCAATAAATAGACATTTCAAAACCCAGGGAGCTGCCTAAAAATACAGCATTATAATGCATTATAGGCTGTCACAAAAAAGTTAGCAAAAAATCCAAATGGACAAAGTGAGAAAAATTAAAAAAAAATGAATGAATGAATAAATAATATGAATTAAAATGTGATCAATCTCATTAAAATTGATTGATATTTACTTGCTTATTACAGTATTGCAGTAGGCTACTTTGGGTAGACAGCAAATCTTTTCAAGATTCATGAATTATATTTGATTAGGTTTAGGAATACAAATTCAGAATGTTTTGATTAGATCCAATTTGCAATACTATTCACTTGGATGAAGGTGTGGCCTAATGGTTAGAGAGTCGGACTTGCTACCCAAAGGTTGTGGGTTCGAGTCTCAGGTCCGGCAGGGATTGTAGGGGTACCAAACCCCCAACTGCTCCCCGGGCGCCGCAGCAATGGCTGCCCACTGCTCCGTGTGTGTGTTCACTACTGTGTGTGTGCACTTGGATGGGTTAAATGCAGAGCACAAATTCCTAGTGTGGGTCACCATACTTGGCCTCACATCACCTCCTTCTTAATAAGTAAACACTTCTAAATGTGTTGATTGAAAACAGCTATATGGCTTTCATGTCAAAAAAAGCTGTAAATTGAAAGTGAAACAAATTATTCACAATTCAATAACCATATTTCAGGTATGATGTATTGGAAATACTTATATTCAATAAATATGTCATACGCACCTGATAGTCAATGGAGATGCCATTGGGCCAGCTAATACTGACGTTCACCAGCACAGCTCTGTTAGATCCATCCAGACGAGATCTTTCTATGCGTGGATACTGTCCCCACTCTGTCCAAAACAAATACCTGCACACACAACCACCCATGAGGAGAGGGCAGCAGAAACACACAATAAAAGACAGGAAGTCAGGATTACTCAGATCGTACCCTTTCTCAGGATGTACAGTAATGGCCCGAGGTTTGTCCAGTCCTTGCGAGATGACCACATATCGAAACGAGCCATTCAATCTGGCAACCTCAATCACATCAAAGCCCTGGTCCGTCCAGTAGATGTTTCCTATAGCACACAGAGGAACAAAGCAAGGTTTTGCTCATCAGTATTGTAATAAATCTCTGAATGCACCTGAAAGTGGCAAAATTGTCTGTGCTGGACACTCACCGGCGATCCAGTCGACAGCGATGCCCTCCACACGGCCAATGCCGTTAGTGATGATGTCCTCTCTCCACGTCTGATCTCTCTTAGCTCTGCTAATGGTGCTCAGACCCATGTCAACCCAATAGATGGTGTCATTATCTACATGACAATAGAAAGAACACACATATGATTTATGTACAGAACAGATTAAATGCAGTTATTGGAACAAGCAATGTTATTACAGTAATGCTAAATGACACAATATAACTGATACTGTATGATGCTATCGGAATTATTGTGAATAAAAGGTTCCTTATAGGAAATTAGACATAAATGACCTCTCAACTCATTTTTACTGCTGGGAAACTCGAGTTCCCCTTCAGTCGAATCACTTCGACGTTACATGGGATCTCGCCCGAGAGACCGATCATCTCTGAGCCTTATATAAAAAGGCCAATTGCAAATTGGCGAGTGGACGTGCGCGCCGGCCACGCCCCGTACATACGGGTATATAAGATGGCCGCGCGCATCACTCAGTTAGACTTTTGCTTTCAGAGCCTTTCTGATCGAGCCTTCTAAGAAAAAAAAAAAACTTCAAGAAAACTTCACGTTCCTGCTGAAGCTCTTCTCTGCTGACGTGCTGCCATCTATAAGAGACTTCTAAAAGAGTGTTTGGCAGCCGTCAGCGGTATCCTGCGGGCGGCCGTTTTAACGGCCATTAAAAGCCTCCTGCGCTCCAGCGAGCAGCCCCAGCAGTGCACAGAGTGCCGCGGTTCCTCCCTGGGCAGACCAGGATCTAAAAGAGCAATTTCTCACGGCCGTGAAGCGTCCTTTTCAGGATGGTATTCCGGCCGTGCGCTACTGGATGTGGCAGTTTCCTCACCTCTGAGGATGGACATGAACGCTGCCTCACATGTCTGGGCTTAGAACATGCTGAGGCAGCGTTCACGGATGGTTCATGCGAGCATTGTGAGTGCATGACCATGGTCACGCTGAAAAACCGCCGCTCTTTTGCGAGACGGCTCCCCTCTGCGCCCCGCGGCCCGTCGTTAAGCCGTCAGTGCTTTTCGGCCGCCGTGGCGAGGCAAAGGGGGGATTTAAAGGTTACAGTGCAGAACGCGCCGCCGGCTTCCAAAGCCCCGCGGCCGTCTGCACCCCAGCGTGGCCCCGTTGAGTGGCCAGAGCAGTATGCTTCCCCGGTATCCGGGCCGAGCATCTCCTTTGGCGCTCCACCAGAGGAAGAGATGTCTGTCGCTGCGTCAGAGGGTGAGTCTGACGGCGAGGCGGATATCTCGCCGGGCCAGCGCCCTCCCGTGGTTGCTGCTCCGGCTGACATGGACGCTGAGCTGTCGGCTATGCTCCTCCGTGCCGCCAGGGGGATCGGCCTCGAGGTGTCAGATCTACCTCCTGCCGATCCCTCTAGGCTTGGCGACTGGTTCCTGAGGGGGGCGCCTGCGGTTCCGCCGCGCCCTCCCTCCGTTCCATTCTTTCCGGAGGTGCATGAGGAGCTGGTCAAAACCTGGCGGGCGCCGTTTTCATCGCGTCTCCGCCCCAGCTCCTCCCCCCTCGCCACCCTCGATGGCGGGGCAGCCCGGGGATACGAGTCGGTTCCCCAGGTGGAGCGCGCTGTAGCGGTGCATCTGTGCCCGCGTGGCGCCACCACCTGGCGGGACCGACCGCATCGACCCTCCAAAGCGTGTGAGCACTCGTCCGCCCTTGCGGGCCGCGTCTACCGCGCTGCTGGACAGGCTGCCTCTGCCCTCCACGCCATGGCCACCTTACAGGTCTACCAGGCGCAGGCGCTGAAACAGCTGGACGAGGGTGGTCCTGATCAAGAAGTGATGCAGGAACTCCGCGCCGCCACCGACTTCGCCCTTCGAGCGACGAAGGTCACGGCGCGGTCTCTTGGTCAGGTGATGTCCACGGCCGTGGTCCAGGAGCGACACTTGTGGCTCAATCTGGCTCAGATGGTGGACGCCGACAAAGCTCGCTTTCTCGACGCCCCCATCTCCCAGAGCGGCCTGTTCGGCGACACTGTCGAGGATTTCACCCAGCAATTCTCGGCAGTCCAGAAGCAGACGGAGGCCATCAAACATATCCTGCCCCGCCGCGAAGTCAACATCCCGCCGCCGGTGGCCCCGCCTCCGCCTGCCCGTCGCCGAGGGCGCCCCCCTGCGGCCAGTAGGTCAACTCCAGCTCCCGCCCAGGGTCACGAAGCCGGGATGGCTACCCGGCGCAGAGCCGGCCGCAGGAGAGCGGCGCCGCCCGCCTCTCAGGGACCGGCCAAGAAAACCCCCCGCAAGAAATCTGCGAGGCGTCCCTGATGCGGGCAACCCAGAGGTGGTGGAGATTGCTCTTCGGGGGACAGTGACATCAACTTCCCCACTCCTGGTGGAGGGCCGGGAGCTTCTGTGCACACAGAATTTAACATCGCCGCCGGCCTACGGGTCGGCGGTACCCACATTTTCACAGAGAGAGCAAATTTCCTCACCTCTGGGGCCTCGGCCCCGAGTTCCCCTTTCGAGCAGAACTTACACTCCTCGACATCGGACTCAGAGCCCGGCATCGCCAGCGCGGGATCCAGGGAAGAAGGTAAGCGCTGCCTCTCGCGGCCAGACTCTCCCCCAGAACTCAGCGTTCTCTGGGGTCAGTCCCCTTCCCCCCGCCCCCTTAGGCTGCCCCACCGCGGTCACGTCGGTCAACGTTCCCTTGATACCGCTAGCGAGCCGGTTGAGCGCGTGGCTTCAGCTCCCCAACCCCTCGCGGTGGTTGATACGGACGGTACGTCTCGGCTATGCGATTCAATTCGCCAGGCGTCCGCCCAGGTACAGAGGTGTCCACTTTACTACTGTCCATTCGGACACGCATGCCACTGTCCTGCGTGCGGAGGTTGCAGTCCTACTGGTGAAGGACGCAATCGAGCCAGTCCCTCCAGCCGAGATGAAGTCAGGGTTCTACAGTCCCTACTTCATCGTGCCCAAAAAGAGCGGTGGGTTAAGACCCATCCTGGACCTCAGAGCTCTGAATCGGTCCCTTCTCAGGCTGCCGTTCAAGATGCTCACGACGAGACGCATGCTAACCTGCATTCGTCCCCAGGATTGGTTTGCAGCCATCGACCTGAAGGACGCGTACTTTCACGTCTCGATCCTTCCTTGTCACAGACCCTTTCTTCGGTTTGCCTTCGAAGGTCGAGCGTATCAGTACAAGGTTCTCCCATTTGGCCTGTCCCTCTCTCCCCGCGTCTTCACCAAGGTTGTGGAAGCCGCCCTGACCCCTCTTTGGCAGTCGGGGCCTCGCATTCTCAACTATCTCGACGACTGGCTCCTGGTAGCTCACTCGCGAGATCTGCTGTGCGAGCAGAGGGACCTGGTGCTCCGGCACCTCAGCCATCTGGGCCTTCAGGTCAACCGAGAAAAGAGCAAACTCTCCCCAGTGCAGAGGATCTCTTTTCTCGGTGTGGAGCTGGACTCGATCAATATGACAGCCCGCCTCACAAACGAGCGCGCGCAGTCGGTGCTGAGATGTCTGGACTTATTCAGACACAAGTCAGCGGTCCCTCTCAAAACCTTTCGGAGGCTCCTGGGGCATATGGCAGCCGCGGCCGCGGTCACGCCGCTGGGCTTGCTTCATATGAGACCGCTTCAGCGCTGGTTACACGATCGAGTCCCAAGACGGGCATGGCACCGTGGCACACTTCGGATTGGCGTTTCCCCGCAGTGTCGCCGCCTTTTCAGTCCGTGGTCAGACCCGGTCTTCCTTCGGGCCGGAGTTCCCTTGGGACAGGTTTCCAGGCATGTCGTGGTGCACACCGATGCCTCCACCACGGGTTGGGGTGCTATATGCAACGGGCGAGCAGCCTCGGGCTCCTGGACAGGACCTCAGCTGCAGTGGCATATCAATTGCCTCGAGTTGTTGACCGTGCTTCTGGCCCTTCGTCGCTTCCGATCGACGCTGCGTCAGAGGCACGTGCTTGTTTATACCGACAGCACCGCGACTGTGGCGTATATCAATCGCCAGGGCGGCCTTCGCTCACCTCGCATGTCACAACTCGCCCGCCGTCTGCTCCTTTGGAGTCAAACGTGGCTGAAATCGCTGCGTGCCATTCACATTCCAGGGGAACTCAACCGTGCAGCGGATCAGCTCTCACGGCAGTCCACCCACCCTGGAGAATGGCGGCTCCACCCCGAGACAGTCCAGCTGATTTGGAGTCGATTCGGCCAGGCTCAGATAGATCTGTTCGCCTCCCCCGAAACCTCCCACTGCCAGCTCTTTTTCTCTCTGACCCAGGCTCCCCTCGGCAGAGACGCCCTGGCACACAGCTGGCCTCCGGGGCCCAAGTACGCCTTTCCCCCAGTGAGCCTCCTTGCACAGACCCTGCAAGGTCCAGGAGGATGAGGAGAAGGTCTTGCTGGTCGCGCCTTATTGGCCCACCCGGACCTGGTTTCCAGAACTCATTTCCCTCGCGGCAGCCCCTCCCTGGAAAATCCCCTTGAGGAAAGATCTTCTTTCTCAGGGGATGGGCACAATTTGGCACCCGCGTCCCGACCTGTGGAACCTTCATGTTTGGCTCCTGGACGGGACGCGTCAGACCTCGCCGGTCTTCCCCAGGCCGTGAGAAACACCATCATTCAGTCCCGAGCCCCCTCTACGAGGCAGGCTTATGCTCTGAGGTGGGGTCTGTTCGTTGACTGGTGCTCCTCTCGAGATGAGGACCCCCAGAGATGCACGATTGCAGTAGTGCTTTCCTTCCTGCAAGAGAGGTTGGAGCGCAGGCTGTCCCCTTCGACTCTCAAAGTCTACGTCGCTGCTATTGCGGCGTATCATGACGCAGTTGATGGAACATCCCTAGGTAAGCACCCACTGGTCGTGAGGTTCCTTAGAGGTGCCAGGAGACTTAATCCTCCCAGACCGCACCTCATACCCTCTTGGGATCTCTCCGTCGCCCTCCGTGGCCTACGGGACGCCCCATTCGAGCCACTTGCCTCAGTTGAGCTAAAATTTCTGTCTCTTAAGACAGCGCTCCTGACTGCACTGGCCTCCATCAAGAGGGTAGGGGACCTACAAGCTTTCTCTGTCAACGAAACGTGCCTTGAGTTCGGGCCCGGAGATTCTCACGTCACCTTGAGACCCCGGCCCGGTTATGTGCCCAAGGTTCCCACCACGCCCTTCCGCGATCAGGTGGTGAACCTGCAAGCTCTGCCCCCGGAGGAGGCAGACCCAGCTTCTGCGCTGCTCTGCCCCGCTCTGCGTACTTACGTAGACCGTACTCGGCACTTCAGGCGCACCGAGCAGCTCTTTGTCTGCTTCGGAGGTCAGCAGAAAGGGAATGCTGTCTCCAAACAGAGGTTGGCCCATTGGGTGGTAGAAGCCATCTCCCTATCTTACTTATACCAGGGAGAGCCATGCCCCTTAGGTGTTCATGCCCACTCCACTAGGAGTGTTGCCTCATCCTACGCGTTGGCTCATGGCGCCTCACTAGCGGACATCTGTAGAGCTGCGGGCTGGGCGACACCCAACACCTTCGCTAGGTTTTACAACCTCCGCGTAGAGGCCGTATCCTCCCGTGTCTTGACATAAGACTTAGGCGAGCGGGAGGATGGCTGGTGTCGGCTTGCTGCACCATTCCCACGTGGATCCGTGCGCTATTTCCCAGAATGTTCCCTCCGGCGAACCCTGGGTCCTCCGCGCCCCGCAGTCCGGCCTAGATGCGGAGTAGTCCCTGACTGTGATCCTGCCTGGGTCTCCTTCGCCCCGCAGGTTGTGGCTTAGTTTTTATTATTCCAGCGGAGGAGACCGCTGTTTCCCTCGTGTATCCCTAAAAACCTTTATGGATATATTGAATTATTCTCATTTCCACATGTAAAGATTTCATGTGCTCCGCCCCCCCAACCCATGCTTCAGTACAACTGGCATCCCTGGAAGGGCCCCCTTATTGGGCCTCAGGGCGTTGGGAAGGTTACGTTACACTTCGCCTCCCGGCACGTATACTTGTCAGCACGTGAAGTTGTTGCGTAACGCGGCGTCAGGGTCGTGGCCTTTTCCATAGGGCTAGTTCCCATGTAACGTCGAAGTGATTCGACTGAAGGGGAACGTCTAGGTTACGAAGGTAACCCACGTTCCCTGAAGGAGGGAACGGAGACGTTACATTCCCCTGCCACGTCCTGACGTCGCGCTGACGCCGGCTCGACCGGCTCTTCAGCAAAAGCCTAACTGAGTGATGCGCGCGGCCATCTTATATACCCGTATGTACGGGGCGTGGCCGGCGCGCACGTCCACTCGCCAATTTGCAATTGGCCTTTTTATATAAGGCTCAGAGATGATCGGTCTCTCGGGCGAGATCCCATGTAACGTCTCCGTTCCCTCCTTCAGGGAACGTGGGTTACCTTCGTAACCTAGACGTTTCCGAGTTGAGCAGGCCATAAACTTTAAACATTGTGGAGGAGACAACGATTGCTGCAGTCAGTGCTATTCTTTATTCGTTTTTTTTTTTCAACAACAACTACTTCCCCTTGTCTTGTTGTTAAAGTAGTGCCTATTTATACAGTATTTATGAATAATCACTTGAAGCATATTGTATGTTTTAAAAACAGTGAAATAAACATGTATCTGACCAAAATTTCAAAATCGGCTATCTAGCGCTGTGAATAATTTTGGTTACCAAGCAATTGAATATTACATTTTATTCTTTCTGACAACAAAGCACTTGAATGCAACAAGCTTGTAATCACAACTTCATAAAAGGGAAACAGGAAATTTCCGATAGCACATAAAGGCAGCATAAATACCCAATACAGTAAATTAAAACAACAGAAAGTAGTCAAGAACATTTGCACAAAAATGCTTCAATTCATTATTAAAGTACATAATCATAAAATAAAATAAACCTGAAACTACAATCCAAAAAAGTAATGAAAAACAATAAACAAGGATACAAATGAAGTGGGACGCACCAAAATGAAAATTCTTGGCCAAGGCCGAACAAAATTAAACACTGGGCCAAAGGCTGATTACCGAACACGGTTTTGTGTATTTTGCCAATTTTTTTCACCATTGCTTAAATTAAATAGCCAATATTTGCTTTTTACAGTTTTGGCTTGCTTTCAATTATTTACAAAACCACAATTAAAAAAAATGATTTAACATTGTCAACAATCTAGTAGATAATATAGCCTACCAACAAAGCACAATGTAACTTAAAATTAATAGGTTAGTAAAATAATATTCTTTGGCCATTTTTAAGACCCCCTTCTTGAATCAGGCATGTGTTTTTAATGTACACATAAATGTAGCCTTGCTGAGCAAAGGAGAATGTTATAATAAATGTATTAATAGAGCTGTTGTAATGATTGTTATCATTATTTTTTTACCTTTTTTATTTTATTTTACAGAACAACAGTAAAATCACAATACTATCATTTATGAATGTTGATTTTTATTTTGGCGGAAACCCTCAAGAAGACCTCAGTACGACTTTTTGCTGACAGCAGCAGATTTATGAATGATACTTATCACGCAGATTTTCCTCACGCTTTGGACTTTGAACCCTGGTTTACGAGCTTGTGCAGCACTATCAGAATAAATACAATTTGTGCGTGTATTAGACAACATAGTGCTCTGTAGTTTATTTACTAATGGTTTAAGGCCATTTCGCGATTTCAGTCATCATATAGTAACCAGCAACAACCCCCCCCCCACTCTTTTCAGGACATACTAAACAGTCTTGCGCTGTCTGTGCTTGTAATGATTTTTGTTTCTTTCTCTGACAGTTTTAAATGCTTCCACACTGCCGACATGTTTGCTGCTTTAGAGTGCCTCTATTTGATCACGTCACGTCATTGTTTGGTATTTATTCAGCCTTTTCGTTTATTCGGCCGAACACTGAAAGAGCTTTTTTTTGCTGTTTTCAGCCAAATAATTTTGGTTGCCAAACATTCAGTGCATCCCTAGTAAACAGTGTTTATATTTTTATATGTCTAACAGTAAAATCATCAATTTAACACCTGTTCATAATATATCACTATTGTATATCTAAAAACATCTGCATTTTTAAAATCAGGAATGTTGAGACTAACCGGCATGGAAATCAATCCCAACGGCGAGTGATGTTCCTGAAACTGGTACAAGGGCGTCTGATTTGTCAGCAGGGTCCAGTGGGATTCCTCGAATGCCCTCATGAACGGAGTACAGCAGGAATGAACCCACACCTAAAATCAACACAACAACCACACTTCAGTTTGTTTCTACAAATACAAGCCTTTTGTTATTATTTTTTGCTACTTTAAAAATTCCTTAATGTAAAGATTTTATTGTTTCACCAATATTTTCCTTCCAAGACTGATCCCAATATACATTTCCATTCAAAGATTTGAAGGCTCACCAAGGTTGCAGTAAAAACTGTACAAATGTAATAATATGTCTTCATGTCTTCATTTCTCATTATCAATGTTGAAAACAGCTGTTTTGCATAATATATGTACAACATGAAATTTTTATTTTCTCAGGATTCTTTGATGTATAAAAAAGATCAAGAGAACAGTATTAATTTGAAATAGACATATTTTATAATGTTATAAATATCATTACTTTTAAAGGAAAACTTACTGACCCCAAACTTTTAAACAATAGTGAATGAAAATCCATTATTAGGGGCCAAGCACCGACTTTTGAAATGTAAGGCACAAAATCAAAATTATTTTTTTCTGTGAATCCTTGGCTGATGCCTAATAGAATAAATACCAAATTTAAAAAAAATCATAAGTTTTCGTTTTTTTTCTCTTTTTAATTGTCCGAAAAACCTACTTTTTTGAACTCGTCCTAGACGGTTTGTCTGATTTTCACCAAAATTGGCTCAGATCATCTTCAGACCATGCTGGCAAAAAATTATGGAATTCAAATTGATTAGTCAAACCATTCTCAAATAACGCGCAAACGAATTCTACAAAAAGCCTGCAAAACTGGATGTGAGCCTATATCCACAATGGTTTGGCGTACTGACACCAAACTTGTTGTGTGTTATAACCAGCATGACCTGATGCTTCATGCAGTGTTTTGGCACAGTGCCACCTAGTGGTCAGGTGATATGAAAAATGGCTATTTTTGTTTGTAACTTATCAATGGTTTGGCCAAAAATCTTGAAACTGGTCTCGTTAGATTTGGAGGAGCATGTCAAGTCAAACCAATTTGACAAACACATTGACGTATCGTTACGAAACTCAGTATGTGTCTTCGGCACCATACTCTGACAGTACTCAAGAAGTATGGAGGCAGCACCGCCTTGTGGTCAAAAGTAATAAAAAGTTATAAGGAAAAATACTAATAACTTCTGATGAAAATGGCTTATTGCAATGAAAATATTCTCAAAATATTCCTTGGGTCATGCCGACAACGTAAATACCAAATATACTACAGTTGGCCAAACTTCCTGTCCGTCATATTGATTTATGTTGAAAACCTACTTTTTCAAACTTCTCCTAGATCTCCTTGGTCTGATTTTCACTAAATTTGATTTGGATCATCTTCAGATCATGCTGACAAAAAGTTATAGATTTCGTGTCAAGATACCATTAAATCATGTTACTAGGAGGTGCTTAATGCCATGCTTAGCTCCACATTTTCACTTGGTGTGCTTGGCCTCGTAATTGCTGCTTGCAGCTATAGTTACTATTGTTATTAATATTACTTAATATGACGATCCAACAAACCACTTAAATATGTATTTCATGAAAATGATTTGTTTTAACATGATTGTAAAGATTTGTTAAACTTGTTTTTAAATATGTGTAAAAACTGAATTATGTGTGCTTAGATACACTAAAATGCTATCTATAAAGATCGTAAGACAAGCCAAATGAGTGTTTCATTATTTGTCAGACAAAAACATCCACAGCTGAAGAAACACCCACGAATTTAAGCTGTTACAATTAACTGTATGTAATTTTTAAAATAAATAAATAAATATTTAAGTAATATAAAAAAGTTGCGGCAAAACTAATGAAACCTACAGTGTTGAACTGACTTCTAATATTATTGTGCTGTTTTCTGCTCCTATTCATATGGTGTTTTCAGCTGTTCTCTGAAGGAAATGCAAACACTGTGGTCTATTGTAACTCCATGTCATTTTCCCAAAAGGAAGTCACACATAATTGTGAGTCTGAATGTCAGGTGTGTATTGTGTGTGAATGTCAGGTGTGTGTGTTCTGCTCGTACCCTCGCAGGACTGCTGTCCGCTCCTTAGGCTGTATCCCGCGGTGCACATGCAGGAGCGGGTGGTGGGAGACGTGGGCAGACACAGCTGAGAGCAGTCACCATTGTTGTTACTGCACATGTTTGAACCTGAAGATACAACAGACACAGTCACGACCAGTAAACTCAGTTTACCTAGGGGACCAATTACAGTTAAAAAGCGCAGCATCATATTCGCAAACCACCCACAATACAGTTTAATCAGCGTTCATCTGCATTGGCACTGTAGAGAGATGTGCTGTATGTAAATTAAGGAATCATTCACCCAAAAATGACAATATGCTGAAATTTGAAAATGTATTCACTCATAGGCCATCCAAGAGGAAGAGAAAAATTCAGCATTACATGATTTAATTTACATCACTTAGCAATTGATCCTCTGCAGTGAATGGGTGCCATCAGAATGAGTCCATTATAATAATTCACTCCAGTCCAACAATTAATGCTTTGTGAAGTGAAAAGAATGTTTGTAGAAAACAAATCTATCATTACAACATTTTTAAGACATTGTTTCAGGCTAAAAATGATCTATTATCCAGAATATTACTTTCTCCAGTGAAAAAGAAGTTTTGACTGAACCAGGGGAGAAATATGTACAGATTTCCAAGTGAAAGCAGTCCAAAACTATTCTAAACAAATATGTTGGTGGATTCTGATGCGAGAGAACAACCGTGGATGGACTTTTGTACTGGAGGAAGCATTATTATGGATTATAGATTTAGACGTTAAAACGCACGATGATGAAATTAGTTTTTTACAAACATGCAGCTTCTCGCAATATGTAAACTGATGGACTGGATGTGTATAGATTGCTTGTGGATTATTGTGATGTTTTTTATCAGCTGTTTGGATTCTTATTCTGACAACACTCATTTACTGCAGGGCATCCATTGGTGAACAAGTGCTAAATTTCTCCAATCTGTTCCTATGAACAAACTCATCTACATCTTGGATTGCCTGAAAGCAAGTACATGTTTAGCAATTTTTCATGTTTTGGTTGAACTATCCTTTTAAATTAAGCCAAGGTCAATTCTTTTCAGCCAAACAATCCTTTTTTCGATGCTAATGAGGCTCATTGTAGTCACAATGAACTGGTCTGAAATTTGCATTCAGCCCAGATTTTTTTGGCTGTCAGTGGAACAATTCTTTAGACACTGTATGCAACTGATTCTTGAACCTGTCTGCACGGTCTCATTGTAGATCTTCATGTGCATCATGGGAGACGTGCTGTTTCTCAAGACCTTCCAGTCTCCTCCATCACTCTTGTCACAGGTGCCGATCTCATCTGTGCCCTGATCCGCCCACCACAGCTTATTACCTACACAATGTCAGTCATAACATTAGCATTTCAAAAAAAAACTGAATGAAAGAAACGACCAGTGCTATATTTACCCATGATAGCCAGCGCTGAGGCTTTGTTGAGTTTGCCTTTGACCGCGTCTAACACCTCCAGTCCTGATCCGTCCAGCTTACAGCGGTTAATGGTGCTGTTTCCTGAGCTGATCCAATACAGGTGCTCTGTGTCAAAGTCTATGGACAGACCTGCAGCACAGACACAGACCAGCAGTTGAAGAATGTTTTTACTGTTTTATACTATAACACTGCATAAGTTATTATAAACAAGGTCATCAGGCACATTGGGTTTCAGTTACTAACCATGCATATAAACATATTGGTAAAAAAAAAAAGTAATGCTCATTGTTATTTCATGTTGGCAGTGCGTAAACTAACGTTAACAAATGAAACCTTATTGTAAACTCGTACCAGACTCTGTGTAAATTTATAATCAAACCAGTTTCACAGTATATCCACTTATTAAAAAAAACACACTTTAAAACCTCCATTATTCCTGCAAATGTTCTACTAGTACTAATATTTACTTTTTTGGCCATTACTTTAGCTTAACACGTGTTTTATCTTTCTTGACAAATTTCAGGTCCCACAAATTCTATGGTTTTTTAGCATTTTTGTGTATTTGAACCCTTTCCAACTGTATGATTTTGAGATCCATATTTTTACACTGAGGACAATTGAGAGACTCATATGCAATTACTACAGAAGGTTCAAATGCTCACTGATGCTTCAAAAGGAAACACAATGCATTAAGAGCCGATAAGGTTCCAGGGGGTGAAAACTTTTTGAATATGAAGATCAGGGTAAATTTAACTGATTTTGTCTTTTGGGAAACATGTAAGTATCTTCTGTAGCTTCTAAAGGACAGTACTAGGAAAAAAAAAAAAAAAAATTTTTTGGCAAAATAGAAAAATATACACATCTTTATTTTGCTCAAAAGTTTACACCCTTGGCTCTTAATGCATCGTTTTCCTTCTGGAGCATCAATGAACGTTTGAACCTTTTGATCCTTTTGATCTTAAATTTATACAGAAATTGTTGGAAAGGGTTCAAATACACAAAACTGCTGAAAAACCAAAGAATTTGTGGGACCTGAAGGATTTTTCTGAAGAACAGCAGGCAGTTTAACTGTTCAGGACAAACAAGGGACTAATGAACATCTATCACTAAACAAACAAACAAAAAAAACAACAACTTTTGAACAGGGTCATTTTTATAAATCAAAAACTATTCTTTTTGTGGAATATTATGTAAAATATCTTATTCAGGTCAGTACTAAATAAAAAATAACATTTTGTATGATCCCTCTTATTTTGTTAAAATAATTAACATTTCGCAGATTCTGCAAGGTGTATGTAAACTTTTGACCTCAACTGTACTGTATTAAGTCTTTAGCTAAACCTCAGCACTACCGCAAAATTAAAAAATGCACAAAATTAGTTTTAGTCCAATTTATCAGACTTTAATTTAACCAATTTTGTACACCAAAAGTACAACTGCAAGGTATTTTTATTTAACATAAATATGTAAATCTATTTGTAGCATACTTGAAACATAAAAACACACGTACATGTTGGAGCCAAATTCTTGTAGACTGTGCTCTGACACACAGTATTGTGCAGTAGCACTTTTTGTGACCTGAATTCAAGTCCTGGCTTGAGGTCCTTTCCCAATCCTGTTCCCATCTCTCCACCCATTGCTTCCTGTCAACTCTACAAAGTATTATGTAATAAAGGCCAAAAATAAAAACTAACAAAAAAGTAAAGAATGCAACAGACTGAACCACCTGATCCTCTCACACTGGTAAACGGTTGTTGTTAGCTCAGAATGACATTAAGGAAATGATCATTTAGAGAATGATTTAAATATTATCCCCTGTAAGTAACGCATCTAATTAGTTTAAAGTCTTAACGTCGTTCTACAAGACACTACAGTCTCGTAATAAGCTTTTTGAGCCTGTATGAACACCACAGGGAAAGTCTCTTGTCTCATCTGTCACTCACCCACTGGTCCTTTCTGATTGGTGAAGATCATGGTACGGTTTGTGCCGTCAGTGTTGGCCATGCTTATGTTATTTCCATCAGTCCAGTACAGCTTCCTGGAGATGAAACAGTTAATAAAAGAAGAATGTTAAGCAGGTTATATCCAATCACCAAACGTTCAACTTAATTAACCAGAGTGAAACTGAAATCGCAATATGGCTTTATGCGATTATTAAATCATGATTTAATTATTTGAGCAGCATGTGTTGAGTGCCTCAAAGTGAAAGTGCTGCAGTTGTGTTTCAACAACAAAACAAATCAATGAACAAGTCATTTTAAATGAATCAATTATTCAAACGAATGCTGCTTGTTCATTTCCACCATGCACAAAAAGCTTGGCACATGAGAGGATGACAGAAATGCGGCCCTACAGAGAAATAATACTAAAATAACAAACTTGATGCATAACTTGCTGATTTTTTCCCCTAAAACTTGTACTCCATGTCGTGATGTCTTCCAGTAAACCGTGAGAAAACAAGAGTGCATGTGGCTGCATCCTGTTTTGCATCTTTTTTCTGCCTTTAGGAAGTCAGATGTGTTGTTGTGTTAGTGTTCTTGGGTAAATGTCACTATAGTGTTTGTGGCATGAGGTAACTCACCCCAGTATGGGATGCAGCACGAGGCAGTGGGGTTTGTCCAGGCCCTGAATCACAGCGTTTTTGAAGGAGCCATCCAGTCTGGCAACGTTGATCTGTTTCTTATTGCCGTCATAGCTGGTCCAGAAGAGATTACGTGACACCCAGTCAACCGCCAGACCATGTGCATTGGGGATATCTGATCACACGCAAGACACAGAAAATAACCATTTCCAGATATGAATTCTTTGAATCGATATAATCAGATATTATAACATTCAGAGCATTTCCACAGGGATAAACATCTGGATGAACAGAAAGAAGGATGGTAAAGTGTGAGTCATTACTTCATCATAAAACCCAACATGTCTGTAATTTGGTTTTGAGGGCTGTGCTAATTTTACTTAAACAGCACTCACTAAAAACACACTCGACTGTAAACACGACAGCAGTTCTGCACTGTAAACAATGACTGAGGTTCTCATACACAAAATAACATCGCATTTAAACAACAACATCCTGATATTCTAAAACCTCAATGGAATAGTTCTGCAAAAATTTACATTTAGTCATCATTTATTTACCTTCATGTCATTTTATTCCCTTGTGTGGAACAAAAGAGACAATTTTTTTAAAGAATTTTTTTTCAATATAGTCCAAAACTGACTTTTACTCTACTTCATTCTATTCCACAGAAGAAAGAAAGTCATACAGATTACATTGACAGTGACACTGAATATAATACATTGGTCATTCTAACAACCATGATTTCTTTTAGTTTTTGAAAGTCTCTTCTGCTCACTAAGGCTGTATTTATTCAATCAAAAATACAGTAAAACGAATTTAAAATAACTGTTTTCTATGTGAATATACATTGTAAAATGTAATTTATTCCTGTGATGCAAAGCTAAATTTTCAGTGTCACATGATCCTTCAGAAATCATATATGCTGATTTTCAGCCATTTTATTGGATTTGCCACAGAAACACTAGCCTAGAATCTAGACGCGCCCCTAGCGGCAGCAAATTACATTTGCTTCCAAGGGCAGTCTAGTTACTCTCCGTTCACTTGAGATTTCTAAAAATCCAAAATCGACCGGGCCAATCACGAGTCGGTGGGCGGGTTTAACATGATGACGACTGACGTGCGACCATAAGTTCCGTCAGACATTCTCTGATTCTGTGAATTATGCGTGAGAAATAGAGCGATGGCTCTATTGAGGATGAATGGATGAATAATACGTTGTTTATATTTATTGAGTTTAAATGTGAAAATGTCTAGTATTATTGTATTAGTGTACTGTGATTAAAGAGGATCACAATGCTGAAAAAGCATGTTTGGATTTTAAATCAAAGTAACGGATAAATGTTGTGTTTGTGGTAAAGAGCCGCGGATCAGTTACGGACGCTGTGTGAAAGCAAAACGAGTCCGTGCTGCTTTTGCACCGCATACATAACGCACACGGACTGCAGACGCACTGTAGATGGAGTATGTGTGAAACAGGCGTCAGACATTCTCTGGTTCCGTGAATTACGCGTGAGAGATAGAGCGATGGCTGCCGCTAGCGAACAACTTTCTTTCGAATCGACTTTGGCCGCCACTCTGAAAGACTTGAAGTTAAGCTTTTCCACAACACACATGCAAGGAACTCGCTTTTCCGTCGCTCTGACTACGTAGTACGTCACCTTCTTCGTTGCTCTGATTGGTTGTAGCGCTATCCTATTGCGTGGAGAGGGAGTTTGAAAGACAACCATTTATCCCACCCCTCTGGTTGAGCTCTGTCTATGGAGAGTGCCCAGACCCTACATTTATGTGGGTCTGGCTTGTCAGGCTACAGAAACACAGCATTTTTGCACCTTTTTAACAGTTACTGCCTCAGCTATAGGCCAATCTCCTGTCGCAAGTGCTCACCTATTTTCTTGAAGCTTTAGGTTTTCGTTGAGGTCCCTTTTCTAAATGACCCTGTTGTTTTTTCGAGACTGAGCGTAAAACCTAGGACTAGTTTGCAAAAGGAGGTTATTAACATATTCTCAATTATTGAACAAACTATTTGAATGACTGCAGTGGTTCTAGAAGTTGTTCAGAATGTGGAGGTCTGTCATATCATATGAATATTGTATGTATGTTTGAAAAAACACAATATACAATTGTTTATTGCTTTGAAAAATGCAATATCGTCCACCCCAGAGGCAGACTTCTTTCAAATTTCTCACAGACCTTTACTGCTGCAAGTCAAACAGGTCCACCAAGTTTCATTCCAATTGGCCTCCATGAACATTGTCTAATAGGTGATCAAACTTTATTGATTCATAGCGACCAAGTTTTTTTAAAATATACAAATGTCCTCATAGGCACTTGAGGCACATTGGACAAAGACACCGCATACCAACTTTCAAGTCGATTGCACAAATGGTTGCATAGTTATAGCCGTTTTTATGTTTTTTTTTTCCTCTCACCAAGTGGCCAAGCTCTGTGATTGTTTTCATCTGACCTCAGACTCAGCTCTTACATAAGTGTTCCGAGTTTGCCAATGATATCTCATTCCGTTCAAAAGCTATAATCATTTCTTTAAAAGTGACCATGCCCCTTTCAAACATTTTGGCTTCCATTTGTAACAATAAGTCAAAAGTTCAACTTTTTTTGATAATTATTGATATTTATTCTCCAGAGAATCTGCACTGGTTTGGTTCCAATCGAGCGAGAAGCCTAGGACCAGTACACAAAAGTTTTTCAAAAATTACCCCAAAATTTCACCAGGTGACAACTGAATCCAAGAAATGCGTTTTGTCCGGCATGAGCCAAGAATTCCAATGACATAAGGACACTTGAGCCTGTAACAAATAGTTTAAGAGTTATGAGTGATTTTGATCGCTGTAGCGTCCTCGTCAGGCCGATTGGGGTGAGCCATGGTGACATTGTAGGTAGCGTGAGTACTACCATTCCTCCAAGTTTCAAGTCTCTATGATTAAGGTTTGGTATGCCTAATCAGTTTTTACATGGAGATTGCTGATCTTTGGCCCTTCTAACAATTACAGAAGGTTTCAGCACTATGCGCTTGAACCAATGTTTAAAGCAGTTATTTTCTGTTGCACACATGCAATTGCTTTTATTCCACTCAAATTGAATAAAACCTGAATGAATACTGTACCTGCAGACACCACCGTCTCTATTCCTGTGCCGTTGATGAAGGCTCTCTTGATGGTCTGTGTCCGAACATCTGACCAATAGATGCGCTGCTCCAGAGCGTCATAATCCACAACCGTGACGTTGTCGATGTCAGGAACGGTGAAGGAGATGATGTAGTTGTAGTATGGATTATAGATGTCCACTCCTCTTATCTCAATCTGACGGGCGTACAGCAGGAACTGACGCGACTCTGGAAGAGACAAAGAGACACCCGTCATGACTGGGGCCAAAAACAAGACGAATCAAACCAGACAAAAGGTCACTGGGAAAAAAAAAAAAGATTCACCCCGAAGCAATGAATCTGAATGTCAGCAGGCCATGAAGATCCATTAACAGTTAATGTCAAACTGAAACTAAACTTTTGGGGGAAATAAAACTATTAATCATAAGAAAGGCTGATTAATTTTGTGCGTCTAGAATCTTTAAAGCACTCTGCACTGCAAAAAAAAAAAAAGTCTTGGGAGAAAATTACCAGTACTTTTTCTCTTAAGTTAATAGAAACTTCCTTCAACCCTAAACACAGCACAATGCAATGTATAATAAAATACAGGTAGAGCACCTGTGAAAAATCAATAAGGATTTTTTTTTGAGGATGTTTAAAAGAAAATGTGCAGGTTTTGTTAAAGTTTTTTTAAAGGTTTTTTTTACAAACTAAGAGACCAATCTATTTTCAAAATTAGGTCAGGCAAAGGAAAAGGTAGGAAAGAAAAGAAAGCAAGAAAAAAATTGCTTTAAATTCTTTAAAAACAAACATCCAATAGACAAAAAACCTATTAAGTGGACAGTAGTTACAGTTTTGTTTTCAGCATTATTTTAATATTTTTATATACTATTATAGTATTTAGTATTGTGAATTAGCTTTTATTTTTATAATTATACTTTTCATTTTCATTTTTTTAAAGGTTTTTTTTTTTTTTACAAAATAAGAGACCAATCTATTTTCGAAATTAGGTCAGGTCAGGCAAAGGCGAAGGTAGGAAAGAAAAGAAAGCAAGAAAAAAATGCTTTAAATTCTTTAAAAACAAACATCCAATAGACAAAAAACCTATTAAGTGGACAGTAGTTACAGTTTTGTTTTCAGCATTATTTTAATATTTGTATGTACTATTATAGTATTTAGTTAACTGTTAGTCATTCAGTCAAAATTGTTTACTGTTAATCATTCAGTCAAAAAATAGCTTGTTCAGTAAACTTAATTAAATTAAGGAAAACAACACTGCTAGTTTTCATTTATTTATTTTAAAAAGCACACAGCACAGAGTCTGTCAGGTTGTGAATAAATCTGCAGATGAGCTGTAGTTCATACCGTAGCAGGTGTGGTTGTCTTCGCTTAGTCTCATGAGGTGCGGGCAGGCACAGGAGAACGTTTGATTATAGTTGATCAAGCACAGGTGAGAACATGGACCCAAACCACCGTTAGCAGCACATGGGTTCGGCGCTGGAGAGAGAGATAAGAGAGTAGTATTGAGCTCTACTGTGTCACATTCAAATTTATTGCTGCCACCAAGAAACCAAACCAGCTGAGACAGGAACCAATGATTTGGAACTAATGGCCAACATATGGCTATTTTGATAAGATATGCAGTCGCATGATCTATGATTTTTTGATAAGGGTGGGAAGTATGATGAAAAAGTAGAATGAGAAATCCAAAGGTTACAGGTTTAAAACAGATAGTGGAGTTTCTGAAAGCATGTCCAAACCAATTCATCCCCTCTGTCCGCTCCTGTCAGACATGAATAAACAGCCGTCTAGCTTTATAAGATGAAGTCACTGAGCTAAACTATCATGACACGTTTATTCAAATGCTGTTTTATTAAGTGCCAAACATAATCAAACCACGTGTCCATCAAACAGACAGGCTCCTCCCTCAATTTGACCTGGAGTCTTTCGCAGAGTTAAAGTCAACATTTAATCAAACAATACATTTTTTTTCAACAATAAAATGTAAATGATCTGTAATGTTCAGACATCAAAGCTATATTAAAATCACAAGACACCCCATGTCGAACACTGTGGCATCTGGAATCAATTCTGGGGTGTTTAGCATCAATCACTATAAACATCTTAGGCTACAGTCACAGTCACATTTATACGTCATGAATTAGGGTCTCAGAATGCACTGTGATAAGTTCAAATCCCAGCTAGAAATGTTATTGTTCTAAGAATGTTCTGAGAACATTAAGCTATGTTCTGGTAATGTTTTCAGCGGCAAGTTTTATTTTAGTTTCCAGAACATTCTCCTAAAAGGTAGAATAACATTCTCTAAAATTCTATAAATGTTTATTGATAACATTGTTAGAACATTATCCCTCAAAATTCAAATAAGGATTTAAGTGGGAAGCTTCCAAATGAACATTGGATGTGGACTCAAATGTTGCTCAGATGTCAAATTTTGGTTGAAAGTAAAAATTTAAAGTTATTTAGTAACTTTGAGGTATTCAAGTTATTTGGTTTGTATCACTACATGATGATCTGTAACATCAACAAATAGCTAACATTATCTGATCACACTTTCTCTTGTTGCTTTTGCCATAACAAACATAATTACAGCAGCTATCAACTTCCAAAAGTCAAGAGTCAAATTGTCCAACTAAAGCAAATGCTTCTCACCATAATGCTGAGATCAAACCAAACTATTACTTTCAAACAGACATCAAACACCTAAACCTTTGTTTATCTCAGTAAAAACTTGTGTAAATGTATGACAGAAATAAAGTCAATCTGGTTAATAGATGTACAGGTGAAACTGGTAATGCTGTTTTTTTTTTTTTTTTTATATATTTAATGATGCTGGAGCTTGACAGCAAACAAAGGTTCACTTTCAACCAAAATTTGACATCTGAGCAATGCAAGTCCACATCTAGTGTGATAGGAAGCTTTATTAGAATGTTGGAGGATAATGTTCTAACAATGTTATCAATAAACATTTTTAGAGACCTTTCAGACCTTTTCGTACCTTTCAGCAGAACATTCTGGGAACTAAAATAAAACTTGCCGCTGAAAACATTCCCAGAACATGAAACATTTCTAGCTGGGAAATGTTGACAAAGAAGTTCTCAAAAAGTTGACAGAAATGCCATTAATAATAAAAGGCTACAAATGTTTATTAATAACATTGTTAGAAAATTATCCCCTCAACATTTGAATATAGATTTCATCGGGAAGCTTTAAATTGGAAAACAGATGTCAACCTTTGTTTGACGAAACTCCAACTCAATTAAATAACTCAAAAAACAGCATTATCATTAGCATACGCGCTTGCTTTAGAGACATTTTGACTCTTGGATGTTTTCCTCTTGCTGTTATAACTATGGTTATAATGCAAAAACAGCAAAAGGAAATATCATCAGATGGTTTTGGTTGATTTTGTTTGTCACACAAGCATCAGTGTATGAATCTCAACAATTGTGACATACTTCATGCTGCAATCCAAGGCTCCCAGAATGGGTTGCATTGCATGACACCATTTTAAGATTCATACACTGATTCTTGATGTCTGTGTCTGTCACAGCATTATGTAATTTAAAGTGATTTGTGAACAATATGTCTTAAAAACTAGAGGGAGAAATAGTGATTAGAACACCACTGCATCTTATGTTGTTGCAACACATTACTACAATCACTCATGAAATCAATGGCATAGTTCCGATCATTACATGATGACATTCTTAACATCAGCAAGTAGCCAACAACATTAGATCACATAATTTCCTCCTGTTGCTTTTGCAATGACAAACATAGTTACCGCAGCTAGGAAAAAAGCATTAAGTCATGAGTCAAATTGCCCAACTAAAGCAAACGCTTCTCACCATAATGGTGACATCAAACCAATATTACTTTTAAACAGACACCAACAGCAACTCTTTTATTCTCAGCAAAAACTTGTGTAAATGTATGACAGAAATAAAGTCAGTCTGGTTTATAATAAGTGAAGTTGGTAATGTAATTTTTGGAAATATTTGGTGATGCTGGGGCTTGACAACAAACAAAGGTTGGGTTTTCGCTTTCAAACTAAATTTCAACCAAACATCTAGTGTGATAGGAAGCTTTATTAGAATGTTAGAGGATAATGTTCTAACAATGTTATCGATAAACATTTTTATAATGTTTTTAGAGAATGTTATCCTATACCTTTTAGCAGAAGGATTCTTGTAAAACTTAAATAAAACTTGCCTGCTGAAAACATTTCCAGAACATTGCTAGGTGGGAACTCAACCCTACAGCAAT
The DNA here is from genome assembly GCF_049309525.1 of Garra rufa. Taxonomy (NCBI): domain Eukaryota; kingdom Metazoa; phylum Chordata; class Actinopteri; order Cypriniformes; family Cyprinidae; genus Garra; species Garra rufa. Next base: position 28,718,988 of record NC_133380.1, read on the forward strand.
TCATTGGTCAACTCAATCATGCAGTGTTCTGTGGTTGTACATTGATCGGTCTGTACTTTTATTTATATCACTGCTCTGCCATGTGAAACAGCCATTGATAATATTGCTTTTAGTAACTTTGAAGTAAAGTTAAAGTGAAGATTACCTTGCGGTTGTCTAGAAGGGTGGTACACCTGCAGATCGAAAGGTTGTGTGTTTGTTCTCTGAACCACAGTAACATTGTTTCCAGTCCATTTGTTGGCTTTGGCCAGTGTGTTTGTGCGCCAGTCGGTCCAGTAAACCTCTCCACCGTACATCGTCACAGCAAACGGGTGCGAGAGATACTCGTGTCCTCTGAGCACCTCGATCAGTCCTGACCCATCATACTTAGCTGAATAGATTGCATCAGATCTGAGACATAAGACAAAAATAAACCATTTGTCATTACACACTAATTTTTTAAACGGTTGGGGTAAGCGTGTCTAGTCCTCCTCCTGGAGGATCACCTTCCAATCGAGTTTAGCTCTAGTTTCAATTAAACACTCCTGAACCAGCTAATCAAGGTCTTTAAGATAAGTAGATACTTCCAGGAAGGAGTGTTGGAGCTAAACTCCATAGAGGCACTTCTGGAGCAGGACTGGACACCCCTGGGTTAGGGATTGGGATACTACATGTGTCTGGGTACTGCTTAACCAGGAGCTTGTCCTACATGGGTAAAGCACAACACATTGTATTACCTGGCATCTATCCACAGAATGCGGCGCTCCAGATAGTCCACAGTCAGTCCGTTGGGCCATCCTCCACTGCCCGTCTCCTTATGGATGGTGCGTCTGCCATGTCCACTCATGGATGCAGCCTCTATCCTGGGCATGCTGGCATCCCAGTCTGTCCAGAAGAGGATTCTTCAAAATCAGAGCACAGATGAGGGCTTTTTAAGTGCTGCTGTCAGAAGTGTTTTGGTCCAAGCATTATTTTTTTAGCGCTTGTATTATTTTAGACCAGGTGTACACAGTGCGAGTTCAGACACTCGGGAGGTTGTGAGCCACTGCACACGTTACGAGTCAGTTAACCTGATAATCATGTCGAAGCAGTTGGTACACGGCACGACTGCGCTGTGAGCCGATGGCAATCGCACAAGCTGTCACACTAAATGCAGGGATATGGAGCTTTTCAATGTTGCTGATATAGAGAAAAAAAGAGTGTGCAAATGATTTGGTAAATTGCAAAGACAGGCCATGAACGAAAGCAAAAACACCCGCAGTTGAAGCTGTAATAATAATATTACAGATTTGGCAAACAATCCAGTGCCTATTTGTGTTTGTGTTGTGGAGAGTGTCAACAGTTTCTCTTTACAACATGTTTTGGCAGCGATGAGCAGTGTAGCCAATCAGTGAAATAGCTGTTGATTTCTTGAACACAATGGCCAATCAGAGGCATTTATGTTACAATCCACTCTCCGCAAAGCTGGAGTTTTGTCCATCAGTGAGTTCTGTACACTTGCAAACCATCTCATTATTACAAAGTGTAGACGATGTAAAAAGAGAGATTCATTGTGCAGTGTAGAGCTTCATTGATTATATGATTATTCTTTCTTCAGTTGTAAAAAGAAATTGTGTTTTTTTCTCTCTCCATATAGTGGACTTTTATGGTGCCCCAGAGTTAAAACTTCCAAAATGCAGTTTAAATGCACCTTCAAAGGGCTCTAAACAATCCCAGCCAAGGCAGAATGGTCTTATCTAGTGAAACGATCAGTTATTTAAAAAAATATGTATATATATTAACATACTTTTTAAGCTCAAATGCTCGTCTTGTCTAGCTCTGCGTGTACTCTGTGTATTCCAGTTCAAGACAGTTAGGGTATGTATCCTCCAACTTTTAAAATCGTTCTACATCGCTGCAGAAGTACCGACCAAGTGTTTACAAAGTGAACATGCAAAGAAGATCAAACACCCTTTACAAAAAAGTAAAACAGCGATGTAGGACGATTTTAAAGTTTTGTGTTAAGCATCCTTCTTCCCGTATCAACGAACTGCCCTACAAATACATACACAATACTAATATAATGCAGTTTACCAAGCCTGTTACACTGAAGCGGCTTAATACAAGTTTCAGAAGTATTAAACTAGTAATGATGGACAGCTTACCCCTCTCTGGGGTCCAGGGCGATGGCCCGTGGATGCTCCACATCTCCAGCTAGCAGAGTGGTGCGCATTGTCCCATCCAGTTTGGCCACTTCGATCTGATCTAGGTTACTCTCCACCCAGTAGATGTTTCCTGCAATCCAGTCTACAGCCAGACCTTCAGGAGTAGCTAATCCATACTGGATCACCACGTCAAAACTGGTCAGTGCTGCCGTGTGAAATTTTTAAAAAAGAAGGGAAGAGAAGGAAACACAGAAAACATATTTATACACTGTAAAAAAATGATTCTGTCAGGTGGACAAGTGAAATCATGTCCTGTCAACTTGCAGTGTCTCACTACACAATAGGGTGAGTTATAACAACCTCAACTTAAAGATAATTTGAAAACTCCAGTACTATTTAGACACTCACAGACATCAAGAACCAGCATATGAATCTCAAAAAATCAACAAAATGCTTCATGCTGCAATGCATGTTGGGTAACACCATAGTAAAAACTCCCATCATGCACTGTAGTATGAAAAATTATTGTCACCACTGTTGAGGATTGTATGGTAAGTGTTCATGTCTAAAAGCTTGAGCTGAAACGGTTCTTTTTTCAATATTAAAGCATTTCAGTGGCATTTGTTTAACAAGACTTTTTATATTTCTATAATAGATGAATGTCAGTCAATAAACCAAAGAGAGACAACTGTATAGTGTTTATTTATCATGCGTTATAAGCAGAATGTGTAATAATATGCCACTTCAAGGTTTGATTCAGCAATGCACAAATGTTTGATGTGAAAGAATATTGCAAATTATTTTGAATTAGAAAACAGACCAACTAAAGCAAGCCTTAAGCACAATTATGGTAGCATCATTTATTTATTTATTTTTTTAGTCACCATCGTTAAGTTTCATATGCTGATTCTGTGTGAGTCTGGTTGACAACATAAACAAAAAATGTTGTGAAAAACTATTTGTAAAGTCCTTTCTATTATCTGACTGTCCTAAAGCCTTACTTGTTGGGCTTTACAGTGTAGTGTTTTTATATCTTTGCAAAAGACTTCTTTGTATATTTTTAAGAAATAAATGCTTAGAGTTTTAAGTTTGCAGTTGTGTTTAATGAAAAGTCTGGTTCCAGATAGATATCCAAAACTTTATGTCAAAGCGATGAAGTCCAGTAAACTCAAATAGTTAAGCTTTGATGTTGAGGAAAATGTAGAATTTTGTGTCAATTAGACTTGGTAGACTTGAAAACATAAAAAATTAAGTTCAAAAAATATATTTTTTAGTTGACTTAACTAAAAAAGTTAAATGCTTATGAATTAATACAATGTGTTGCCTCAATTTACTACAATTTAATCTTTTCAACAACTACATATAAGTTAAGTGAATTTAACACCTAGTGTTTGCTAAACTTAACTGAGTCAATGCAACAAGATGACTTGAAAAGTCAAAAGTCAAATGTGTCAACAAATCATTTTTTACAGTGTAGGAACAAATTTTACCTAACTATTGGTATATTGAAAGGGTCCAGATTATGGTTGTATGGTTATAGTATATAGTCTTTTCAACGACATCCTTTTCCAATTATTTTTTCTTCATTATGATATCAGGTTTCACCCTGACATTTTCAAATTACCTCCACCCCCTACAAAATAGCTAGATTAATTTCAGAAATCAGTCAGAAGCAGCTTTATCCGAATGAGCCGTATTCACAATTGTGAATTGCATTTTTAATCTTTTTTTGTTTGTTTGTTTTAAACAAATGTTTATATAACTTACCACCATTCTCTGAGAGCTTCCCACGGTAAATTTTGTCCTCGACAACATCAGTCCAGTAGAGCGAGCTCTCGTTGAGGTGGAAGTCGAGCGCAATGGTGTTCCTCAGGCCTGGCACCAACACGCTAAACTCTCCTTTGTGAAGATCAATCCGTCGGATCTCATGACGGTTGGAGAAGATGATGAAGGGTTTAAATGGATCTGGAAAAACAATGAACTCACTGAAGGAATGCCATAACTCATGAAGTAAGGCACTGAATTGGCCAAACGCTCTGACATTTTCCATCATCATCTGTTGCACAACATGTCCGTAAAATGATGTGAGACTGGCAATCACATACAAGCCTGTGACATTACCTCTGTTTATCTTAAAGATTTTTATTTCTTAAAGGAATGTGAAATAGGTCCAGCCATACATAATTCATCATTTAAATGGCTAAGTGGGCTGCTGTGCCACTTCTTGTCACAGTAAATCTTCCACCCCACCTCTTTCTTCTGCCATTTACATTCTTTCATTACAGAAATATACCACCAATTATGCTGCTAAACAGTTCCACGTCATTTTCCGCATTCGTTCTGTCACACCTACTCTTTCTTAGGAAAAAATTAACCACAGTTGCAATGATTTTATAGAAGGCCACCTCATATGTGAGAGAGAAAGTCTACTTTCGTTGCACATAGTTCTTATCTTCTGCCAAACATTGTAAACCCCAACAGTTTATAACTATTTGTATGTTTTATTTTTAGTATTTATTTTAGTACGTATTTAGCTCAGGAGGCTTTGGAAAAGCTGATCTCACCTGTGCTCCTGCAGCTCTCCATATCAGGTTCGAGGGCCCAGCCATCATAGCAGGAACACTTCACATTGAACTTGTCCTGTTCACAACGCTGGCTGCACTTTAGGTGTTTGGCACAGAAGCCCTGGATCTGACATGTTTTGTTGTCAGTGCCCAGTTCCATTCCCAGTGGGCACGAGCACAGAATGCCCTCACCTGGGGCCACTGTACAGTTATGACTGCAGCCACCATTGTCCAGAGAACACAGATCTAACCGAAAAGAAACAGTAAAACAGTAAAAATAACATCTATAAAACAGCTATTTTTTATACATATATTTTTTAAACTATAAACAGATTTAATTCCATAAATTAGATATGTACTAGACTTTCGACAATGAAGCAACAATATCAGCATTAGGCACCACTAATTATGTACTTCACCTGGTACAATGGCTTAATGGTGTATTTCTATCAGCATTATGCTAGTATGAGTTTCATGTCAGTCTGCACTCACTAAACAATTTCAGGCTGCATTGAGCCTCATGCAACAGTGGTGAATCTTACCACAGAGCTTCTCATCGGAGCCGTCAGGACAATCGTCTTTGCCGTCACACAGTTTCTCGGCGGGCAGACAAATGCTGGTGTCATTAGCACACACGTGATGGGACAGTTTACACACAAGTGCCTCACAGTTGTCTTCATCAGAGTTATCTTCACAATCGCTGTCACCATCACACACCCAAGCCTTACTGATACACCGCGCTACAAAATGAACACACACAAAATTGTTTTGGTCTAGACTAACCTGTGGAAGCAATTTAGAGTGATGACTCAGTTTATTTGGTCAGTTAATTCATTTAGATGTTTTGTTTCAATAAAACGGAATACCCAAGCATGCTCTAAAGAGAGAGTGAAAACATTTTATGAGAGTGATTCATTATTGCCTCACCTCACTTGTTTACTGAGTTAATTTGCATTTTACTCTGAAACCATTACCAAGATAGTGATGACTGTAACCCATTTGCTCATAAACTCAGTCTACTCATGGATTACTAAATCTCAAAATAAACAGAATCTGTTTTCTAATAGGTCTAAAAACATCAGACCATTAAATTGAGAACATATATCTATATTTTCTGCATCATTACCAGAGTCCCTGCAGCCAAACTTCACTGCTGGATCACACATGTGCGTTACACCCTCACAGTTCTTCTCATCGCTCAGATCCATACAGTCAGTGTCTCCATCACACCGCCAGCGGAGAGGAATACATAATCCATCCACACGACACTGGAACTCATCTGTGTGACAGCCGCCAGGAGGACGGGTTGCTGTGGATAGGGAAAAAGAGTAATATCTAGACAATTATACAATCCATAGGTTCCACAATTTTATACCAGCTAGACTCTCTATAAGATTCTGGGTAGCTTATCCTGGAGAGGAGGAGTGTTTAAATCACTTAAAAACCATGGGTGTACCTCAGGGGTCAGTGTTTGGCCCTCTTCACTTATCAATACACACAACATTGCAAGGAACTATTCAGGCAAACCAGTGATAAGCAGCTCTAGTTTGAATGGCATCTCCATTTCCAACTTTATAAAGACAGTGCTCATTATCTTCTCAGCTACAGTGAGGGAAAAGTGTTTGATCCCCTGCTGATTTTGTATGTTTGCCCACTGAAAAAGAAACGATCAGTCTATAATTTCAATGGTAGGTTTATTTAAACAGTGAGAGACAACAGAATAACAACAAAAAGTCTATAAAAACACATTTTAAAAAAAGTTATAAATTGATTTGCATTTTAATGAGTGAAATAAGTATTTGACTCCTTTGCAAAACATGACTTAGTACTTTGTGGCAAAACCCTTGTTGGCAATTACAGAGGTCAGATGTTTCTTGTAGTTGGCCACCAGGTTTGGACACATCTCAGGAGGGATTTTGTGCCACTCCTCTTTGCAGATCCTCTCCAAGTCATTAAGGTTTTGAGGCTGATGTTTGGCAACTCTAACCTTCAGCTCCTTCCACAGATTTTCTAGGGGATTAAGGTCTGGAGACTGGGCCACTCCAGGACCTTAATGTGCTTCTTCATGAGCCACTCCTTTATTGCCTTGGCCGTGTGTTTTGGGTCATTGTCATGCTGGAATAACCATTCACGTCCCATTTTCAATGCCCTGGCTGAGGAAAGGAGGTTCTTACCCAAGATTTAACAGTACATGGCCCCGTCCATCATCCCTTAGCAGAACCCCCCCCCCCCACACCCCCCCCCCCCCCAAAGCATAATGTTTCCACCTCCATGTTCTTGGGGTCATAGGCAGCATTCTTCTTCCTCCAAACACGGCAAGTTGAGTTGATGCCAAAGAGCTAGATTTTGGTCTCATCTGACCACAACACTTTCACTCAGTTCTTCAAATGTTCATTGGCAAACTTTAGATGGACCTGTACATGTGCTTTCTTGAGCAGGGGGCCCTTGAAATCATTGACAATAACCTCCCGTGTAGTTCTGGGCTGTTCTCATGATCATTGAAACTCCATGAGGTAAGATCTTGCATGAAGCCCCAGACCGAGGGAGATTGACAGTTATTTCTTCCATTTGCGAAGAATCACACCAACTGTTGTCACCTTCTCACCAAGCTGCTTGGCGATGGTCTTGTAGCCCATTCCAGCCTTGTGTAGGTCTACAATCTTGTCCCTGACATCCTTGGACAGCTCTTTGGTCTTGGCCATGGTGGAGAGTTTGGAATCTGATTGATTGATTGCTTCTGTGGACTCCCTTTATAAGAGTGCTCCTAATCTCAGCTCTTTACCTGTATAAAAGACACCTGGGAGCCAGAAATCTTGCTAATTTGATAAGTTTATAACTTTTTTTAAAATGTGTTTTTCTGGATACCTACCATTAAAATTATAGACTGATCATTTATTTGTCAGTGGGCAAACTTAGAAAATCAGCAGGGGATCAAATAATTTTTCCCTCACTGTAGCTAGCAATTCAGCACAACATCATCACGCTATCATCAAGACATGAACTCAGAACTTTAGAGTAATATTTCCTAATCACGGTATTAAGCAGGTTTAAGCTCTACAATGTCCGGAATTTTATTAATACAATTTTCTACTTGGCCTTATTTGACAATTGTTTAACTTTGTTACATCCAAATCCCAGTCTTAGTGTTTACTTTTCTTTTACTTATATGTACTGCACGACTTCTGATGTTACTGCTTTCTTAGGATACATTACTCACATTGTTATATTCTTCATTTGTAAGCCATTTTGGATAAAAGTATCTGCTAAGTTAGCAAAGGTAAACACTGTGAGTTCTCCGAAGGGAAATAAAACTGTTATTGTGTTGGTTGCGTAAGGTGGGATTTGTTTGTAATAATCCCTTTTTAAATTCATCATCACCCTGTAATGTGCCTCCTATCTAACTCTAGTTCTAACATAGCCTCTGGCAAAGACATCTATCCCCAAGAGAACTCTATATTTGGGTAAAAAAAAAGGCAGTGGTTTATATGAACAAAAGAATTTCTCATTAATTATTGTGATTTGTAATTGCAGAAACTTCACACCATGACTTACAAAGAACAGCACTATAGCAAAGCCTGACTGAGGTGTATGGTGAGTTAAATCACTTTTGCAAATCTGGCCCTGAAGCACCAATAACACAGCACAGTTTAGATGATTTGACTGTCCAATGAAAGAAGAATGAAAAAGGTTCTAAGCCTATAAAGTTTTACTTTCAGGATCTGTTCTTCAAAATTTTCGACATTGTTGTAAATGTTGGTGTAAAGCTTCTTGGTATCATCTAGCTAAAACAATCTATATGATACCATTACATAATTGTACATAGATGAAACTCATTACATAATTGTAATGAGTTACAATTATGCTTCAATTCAAACTCAAGATGTGCCTTAATGTGGCACTTTTTGCATAATAGCAAGATATTTATGGTTAACATTGGTTAACTAATCCACCCCTCAGTGAATTAACTCTGCAGCTCTTTCAAAGTCATCATTGGTCTCTCTCTGTATATTTCTTTTGTACTTGGAGTTACTTTATGAGCGATGACCTTTTCCAAACAATGTGCTAAGAGTTTGGTGTAGCTTTCACTTCCTGCTAATTGACCAAAAGCAAGTGCTGCTTAAACATCCAAGAGCTTTCACATTGTTTTGTATTCCTACTTCAATACATTGATGCTACCTCAGAATTAGTCCATTTCTTAGAAAGCAGCACAAGTTTGCTGTCTAGTGGTGTGGATCAAAGCATTAGTGTCATGAACTTACCCTGGTTAGTGCAGTTGGCGTGGGTCTCGTCGCTGTAGTCACCGCAGTCGTTGTCACCGTCACAGGTCCAGTAGTCCGGTATACAGCGACCGCTGTTACATTTAAACTGAGCGCTGGAGCATGAATGACTACAGCCGGCTTCATCACTGTTATCACCACAGTCATTGTCTGGAAGAGGCAAATTGTTAAATATATGCTATCATCCTCTAAAATATAATACATAAAGTAAGCCATTATTAAAGTACACTGTCAGTCAAAGGTTTGGACACACCTGACTAAAGTTATGTTTCTCATGATCTAAATAAACTTGTTGCACCTTACAAAGTTAAGAGAATGAACTGTTTTTTAGACATGGAATTTAAGCAATATAAGATTTATGTTGTTCTACAGTTTTGATTACCTTTAATATATGTGACCCTGGACCACAAAACTAAACATAAGTAGCACAGGTATATATGTAGCAATAGCCAACAATACACTGTATGAATCAAAATTATATTTGTTTCTTTTATGCCAAAAATCATTAGGATATTAAGTAAAGATCATGTTTCATGAAGATTTTTGGCAAATTTCTTACCGTAAATATATCAAAACATAATTTTTGATTAGTAATATGCATGGCTAAGATCTTAACTTGGACAACTTTAAAGGTGATTTTCTCAGTATTAGGATTTTTCGGCACCATCAGATTTTCAAATAGTTGTATATCTCGGCCAAATATTGTCCTATGCTCACAAACTTATTAAACCTCAAATTTCAAAACATTTACCTTAATGACTGGTTTTGTGGTCCAGGGTCACATATTTGATAAGTATTATAAATAACAAGGTGAGTCCGAACATTTGACTGAAACAAGTTCTAATAGCCTGAAAAGAAGCCATAGACTACCATTAATACTTCATCAATATAAAAGTAACAGCCATTCTGGGATTTTTTTCCCCTGATATATACTGGTGCAACATGGAACATGTCCATGTGAGCTATAGGCTATGATTTAATACAATCCATTTATAATACAAGTATACAAGCAAGTCAAATATAGGCAGAAATATGAGTATTTCACATTAAAACAATATGGTAAATACAGCAACTTGTCTTTAGAAATACATTTCACAGTTAACAATTGGCAACAATAGAAATTGCATAGATCAAACATGCACCTCTGGGAATGAACACTGGTTAATATTTAATGCTAAATCTCATATTATAGATGCTACTAGTGGTGTTAGTTATAGTGATATGGCCAGGGGCCTTTTCGTTTTCCCTATTTTAGGGGAAAGGGATTTTAGGATTTTCCATTATTTTACAAGTACAAAACACTATAATATCATATCATACATTTACTTAAAAATGTAAGAAATGTTTTAAAATATAGAATTGCTCTAGATCTTTCCACAGCCTCACAGGTGTATGAAAATCCTGTTCAGACTTTATTATAATGTTATAACACAAGTAAATTATGGTGCATGTTGATCTATGCACTAACCGGTCGGGTTCGGACAATTGAACTCATCAGAGCTGTCCCCACAATCCTTTTCTGCAACACACAGCCCATGTGACACAGGGGGAGGGGCAAATGGTCAAGAGAAGAGGACATGACGTTACACAAAAGACACATGAAATGATCAACAAAGACAAATGAGGGAAATCTGTTGAACAGACACACACAGACACACACGAAAAGTACAATGAAAGAAAACTTGTCAGCAGCTTACCGTTATCACAGCGCCAGTTGATGTTGATACAGCGTCCGTTATTACAGGTGAACTGAGTGAGCGGGAAACAGGTTGGGTATGCTGACGACACAAATATCATCATAAACAACCAATAATAACAAAACTAAGCAAAACTACTGACCATATATAACCAAAAGCAGTATAAAGATTAATAATGCAAGTTTTTGCTGGTTGCAAGTAAATATAAATATGATTTTGTGACTTTATGCATTTGCTTCATATGCTTCACTGTTTTTAAAAGGTTCATATTACCTTTTTTTGATTATTTAGATGTCCTAAGTTTTACACAAAGAAGAAGTAATAGTAATATATTAGTTATAGTGAATAAAATTGATAGGGATAATAGGAAAATTTAGCTTTCTTGTGACATGAGCCATTAAACAGACGAATAAATGAAATTCTAAATGTCTATAGCATTTGCAAAAATGCATTTGAAATACAGTAAGTGCATAAAATGTCAGACATTTCCTTCCAAGATGAAACAAAATTTGCACTGAACTAGTTTTTCTATAAGTATCACATGCATATTAATGGCCGATTTCATTAATTTTAATAAGCTGGCATCATCATAAAGGGGCATCATTTACCGCAGGATGCGGGCTCATCGGAACGGTCACCGCAGTCATCATCCAGGTCACATGTCCAGGAGATGGGAATACAGCGGCCACTGGCACATGAGTACTGATTCGGAGGACATGTCCGAGCTGCAACACAAAACCAAAGCCGATTGCAATAAATTCTAAATGTATGTGTCTTAGCTATCAGGTCATCTGTATATCAGTTTAAAAGCAGCAGATACATGCATACAAAATGTATAGTCCTCCTCGTCCTAGAATTAGAATTTATTCCCCACTGCTTTTCCATGGAAAGAGTTCATCTTCAATATATTTGCAATGACATATTCAATTTCTAGAGCACATAACATATGTACTATGGTGTTTGTTATGAAAAAAGGGAAAACACACACACATACAGTGCACACATAAAAACGTAAGGAAGTCTGCTGAAGGCCAAGTGAAGTCATATGTATTGTGCGATAATAAGGATTTATTCATTTTTGTAGTGTCCAATAGTTTGGAATTCTCAGAAATGAATCTCTCAGCCTCTATGTATTTGTTGATTTATTTACAGGAGGATCTTGACCTTTTCAACATGGTGAATATTTCTCCATTGCTTCATATAATCCCAGACAGACTCAAAGACGGGGGGATCAGATCTCTGTTTGGACCATATTGTCTTTTGAAGGACTCCTTGTGCATACAAAAATGTCACTGGATTATTACAATTACTAACAAAATGAATGTTTGGAACCATGAACTGTGTTACGATGAACCTCTCTGAATTTACACGGCAAAAGCTGATTGGTCTATGCTGATTCTGCAGCCAATGAGGATGCTTGTTCAATATTTAAATAGTCGTTCCTTGATAAGCGTTCTACTGAAATCCTCCATCTCCCCCAGCTCCACCTGTTCATGCAGTTTAGCAGAACTAAAACAATTCAGAAAGTTGTCTTGAGTGCAATGTATATAATGATTGTCATAGTTCTGTCTGTTTATGTCTTTGGTTTCTCCCGTTGTCTCCCCCTGTCGATCTGTGTGATTTGGTTTAGCCCATCGTTATTGTGATTCCCTGCACCTGTCTTAGTAATTAGCACACCCTTTATAAGTTTGTCTTTGAGTTAAGTTTGCTTTATGTTATACGCTTGGTGTGTGGAAGTTCTTTGTGTTCCTGATCAGTCTGTTCCTTGGATTATATTAAAAGACTTTGTGTTTGTGAAATCGTGTTCTCGTCAGTCCAGCACCGCACCGTAACAATGATCTTGAATGTTACATGCTCATAATTATAACTTTAGAAATGGGAAGTAGAATCTTCTGACAATCATGTGAAGGAAACATGCATCATTTCACTAGGAAATATGTCAGCAAAGAAAACTGTGCTGTCAAATCATTTCACTTTATTTCCAAACTCAGCTTCCCAGTTAATGCCTACATTTTATATGAATTTATATTTTTATGCAATAGTTCCATTGTGGTCTAGAATTACTTGCAAATGCAGCATCATAGTCTGCCATATCCTTTAAATAGAAACAGTCTAAATTAAAGAGTGCAAACCATACAATACAGCCATGAAGTCAAATATAGCACAACAGTTTGCCAAAGAGCCCAGAACTGCATCAGATATACCATGGGTGATAAACTCTATATTTATACACGGCAGTCTAGAGCGCATTTCAGCTGACTCAGAGTTTAGGAGACGGTCATGACAGAACATTACATCTCAAACTAACCAGAGAAACTGTTTTAGCTTGACTTCCAGGCGATGTATGCATTCCAGTTTTTAGATGTAGTATTAGTGTAGACTTAAACTTAGACACTTCATTCCTGAGTTGGACTAAGGCAAAGTTTGTTGGACCCTTGTGTGTGTTTGTAACCACAAAATAAGCATTCTGTGGATCACCTGGTTTTTATTTCTATTGTGCTGTGCAGTAAAGCTTTTTCCATAGTGAAACTTCATTGGTCCAACTCCACTTACAGTTGAAGCCCAAAGTTTACATAGTGCTTGCAGAATCTGCAAAATGTTAATTACTTTACCAAAATAAGAGGGATTGTACAAAATGCATGTTATTTTTTATTTAATACTGACCTGAATAAGATATTTCACATAAAAGACATTTACATATAGTCCACAAGAGAAAATAATAGTTGAGTTTACAAAAGTATACATACACTTGATTATTACAGTTTTTCTCAATTGCTAAAACACTATAACCAGTCTTTTGAACTAAAATTTCAAAACTATAACGCCATTTTTGAAAAAGCACACCCATTTCCCTAAACAATAAACACTATTCCCTGCTTTGACACATGAGTTAAATTTGGTGAACTGTTACTTCAAAACTCTACACACAAATCCCTACATTTCTCAGTGCTTACACCATGTGGTCATTTAGAAAGCACAAGCATTCAATATTGTTCACTCAAGTCTGTGAAGTTTGAGCTCAATTAGCACACAATTACCCAAGTGGAAACACTAGGACTCAAAATTTAGCACACACCAATCAGAAGCTTCGGTGGAGATAAAAGAGCCAAAGTCAGCTTACAGTTTTTCTCAGTCACTTTGGTGCATTTCTCAGATCAGAAATGAAATTGTCAAAACTACTTGTTCAACATCCACATCATCTAGTCTCTTGTCATGTTGCTCAAAATGTATTATGCATTACAGTTTTTTCACACCAATCAGAAACTTCGATGGAGATAAAAGGATAAAAGTTTTTCTCAGTCACTTTGGTGCATTTCTCAGATCAGAAATGAAATATACATTTGTCTGCAGTTTCCTACATTATCAGTTGCTATTGTCATGTTGCTCAAAATGTATTATATACTGTAGTTCTCTGTGCAATAGTCTTACCCCTCAAAACATCAAGTCATTAGCTCATCGTATAAATCATTACCTAAATGCAAAATTTTTGATCTAGTTGTCCTAAATTGTCAATCATATATTCTACACATTTCTATTAGACTTTTTGTAAATTTGCCATGAATTATTCAAGTGAATCTTGACTTTCACTAATGAAGATAATATAGATCAACCAATGATAAAGCAGTTCTCTGAAATAGATCAAAGGTACATCTCATGAACCTTCCATTGGAAAGCATATATAGACAGAGGACAACACAGGAGTTACAAAATCTGACAGTGGACTTTCTTATTTTTATTTTCACCTTTGTGCCCATATTTCTTTTTTTTTTCTGTTTCACAATGACGTGTGCTTTTATTTTATTTTTTTATTTTTTGTCAGACCACTAGTACAAGTGTAACTGTGAATCTTATCCAGTCTTTTTCAATCAATATCCCACATACAGTAATGTGTAATTTTGAAGAGGAAGAGTAGGAGGTGAAAGAGGAAGAGGAGGAGAAGAAGGAGGGCGATGACGACAACAACATGGAAGAGACAGAGAAAGAGCAAGGGCAAGAAGACAAGCAGTCTCCTATATTTTAGTTGATGAGTGCGAGGGTTGGATCAGGCATGCAAGAGGATTTTACCCCTGCTGCCTGGCCAGGGCTAATTTAGCCTGTGATACTGAAGAGGTTCTTTGGCCTGTCCCAGACCAAAGACAGGATGCTGGGCAGAATAATTATTTTGTTGTTTTTTGCTGTTTTGTACTGTACTCTACAGTACATTAAATTAAGGAATAAAACACTTGCAAAGGAATAGATTTGTTGTGTTCATCATGTGAAAAGTTTTTTATTTGTATTGTTTTTGTAGTATTGTTTTGAATTTATCTCAGCAGTGTGTAAAACTGTGTTGTAGTGTGTTTGTTTTTGAGGATTTATGTGTCATGTCTGAAAGCAAAGTTTGGTTTTTCAGCAAGATTGAATTGTTTTGAGTGGAGAGCTTCATTTTGACCTCAGTATAGGACATTTGGGGAAATGAGTTAGGAGTTGTGGATTTGTGTTTAGAGTTTCGCAAATAAGAGGCATAATTTCAAGAAATGTGTTTAAGCAATTGAGAAAAACTGTAATACTGTGTTGTTATCAGAATAATCCAAAGCTGTTTTTTTTTTCTTTTTTGTTTAGTTATAGTTGTTTATGAGTCCCTTGTTTGTCCTGAACAGTTAAACTGCCCGTTGTTCTTCAGAAAAGTCCTTCAGGTCCCACAGATTCTTTGGTTTTTCAGCATTTTTGTGTATTTGAACCGTTTTCAACAATGACTTTATGATTTTGAAATCTATCTTTTTACACTGTGGACAACTGAGGGACTCATATGCAACTATTACAAAAGGTTTAAAAACTTCAGGCTTTAGAAGGAAAAAAATATGCATTAAAGATATGTCATGATCTGGGCTGTGGGGCTTCCCTCAGCCACCTGAGGTCGCTGTTTTCCCTTCCCTGCACTGCACTTCCCTGATTGTAACACCTGTCTTGTCATTAGCACTCATCAAAGCTCTCACCTGGTCACAATTATCTGGACTATAAGAACTCTCATTGCCCACTATTCTTTCTGGCTGCATTGTCTTCAGTACTGTCTGTCTCTGTGTTTCCCGGATCCTGTCTCCTAGCCCTGGTTTTCAGTTTTGTTTATTTGTGTGTTTGTATTCTAGTCGTGTTGTGCCGTGTTGGCCTTTTGGTTTGGTTTGGTTTTTGTCTGCTCGTTTGTTTATTTGTGTTTTCTTGTTAATTAAATCATTCATCCCTGCAATTGGACCCAGATCACATCCGTGAAACGTGACAGAATGCAGCCAGCACAAATGGGTCCAGCGGGGAGGAATTTTTTCAAAGAGTCGGCCGCTCGCTTTGAGTATATATATGCTTGCCTGACAGCGATGGACACCTACAGACCGGTGGAGATCGATCACTCTCTGCCTGATGCGGCGGCGACCGTTATCTCTGTTCCCGAAGCGGCGGCGACCGCTATCTCTGTTCCTGACGCAGCCGTGATCGCTCTCTCTGTTCCTGGGGCGGCGGCGACTGCTATCTCTGTTCCTAACGCAGCCGTGATCGCTCTCTCTGTTCCTGGGGCGGCGGCGACCGCTATCTCTGTTCCTGACGCGGCCGTGATCGCTCTCTCTGTTCCTGACGCGGCCGTGATCGCTCTCTCTGTTCCTGACGCGGCGTTGACCGCTGTCTCGAGCCAGGGGCGCCCGACGCCGCTCGCTTTGAGTACATATATGCTTGCCTGGCGGCGATGGACACCTACAGACCGGTGGCGATCGATCACTCTCTGCCTGAGGCGGCGGTGACCGCGCTCTCTGTTCCTGACGCGGCGGTGACCGCGCTCTCTGTTCAGGACGCGGCGGTGACCGTGCTCTCTGTTCCGGACGCGGCGGTGACCGCGCTCTCTGTTCCTGACGCGGCGGTGACCGCGCTCTCTGTTCCGGACGCGGCGGTGACCACGCTCTCTGTTCCGGACGCGGCGGTGACCGCGCTCTCTGTTCCTGACGCGGCGGTGACCGCGCTCTCTGTTCCTGACGCGGCGGTGACCGCGCTCTCTGTTCCGGACGCGCCGGTGACCGCGCTCTCTGTTCCTGACGCGGCGGTGACCGCGCTCTCTGTTCCGGACGCGGTGGTGACCGCGCTCTCTGTTCCTGACGCGACGGTGACCGCGCTCTCTGTTCCGGACGCGGCGGTGACCGCGCTCTCTGTTCCTGACGCGGCGGTGACCGCGCTCTCTGTTCCTGACGCGGCGGTGACCGCGCTCTCTGTTCCTGACGCGGCGGTGACCGCGCTCTCTGTTCTGGATGCGGCGGTGACCGCGGACGTTCCACTGGCGGCGAGGCCAGCTCACGTTCCCCTGGCTGCGGTGCCCGCGGACGTTCCTCTGGCGGCGAGGCCAACTCGCGTTCCTCTGGCTGCGGTGCCCGCGGACGTTCCTCTGACGGCGAGGCCAACTCGCGTTCCTCTGGCTGCGGTGCCCGCGGACGTTCCACTGGCGGCGAGGCCAAATCGCGTTCCTCTGGCGGCGAGGCCAGCTCACGTTCCACTGGCGGCGAAGCCAGCTCACGTTCCTCTGGCGGCGAGGCCAGCTCACGTTCCACTGGCGGCGAGGCCGGCTCACTTTCCTCTGGCGGCGAGGCCGGCTCACGTTCCACTGGCGGCGAGGCCAGCTCACGTTCCACTGGCGGCGAGGTCAGCTCACGTTCCACTGGCGGCGAGGCCAGCTCACGTTCCACTGGCGGCGAGGCCAGCTCACGTTCCTCTGGCGGCGGTGTCCGCTCACGTTCCTCCGCTGCACGGGCCTGGCCCGCCATCCCTCCCCCTGATGCACCTTCCACCGTTCCTCCTCCCTCCAGATTTTTTTTTGTTTTGGGAACGTCTGGAAGCCGTTCCCTTGAGAGGGGGTACTGTCATGATCTGGGCTGTGGGGCTTCCCTCAGCCACCTGAGGTCGCTGTTTTCCCTTCCCTGCACTGCACTTCCCTGATTGTAACACCTGTCTTGTCATTAGCACTCATCAAAGCTCTCACCTGGTCACAATTATCTGGACTATAAGAACTCTCATTGCCCACTATTCTTTCTGGCTGCATTGTCTTCAGTACTGTCTGTCTCTGTGTTTCCCAGATCCTGTCTCCTAGCCCTGGTTTTCAGTTTTGTTTATTTGTGTGTTTGTATTCTAGTCGTGTTGTGCCGTGTTGGCCTTTTGGTTTGGTTTGGTTTTTGTCTGCTCGTTTGTTTATTTGTGTTTTCTTGTTAATTAAATCATTCTTCCCTGCAATTGGACCCAGATCACATCCGTGAAACGTGACAAGATATTAATGGTAAAGATATTAGAGATATCAAAACAGGGGCGAGGTCCTGTTGGGGGATGGGCATGTTTGTTTTGGTGCTTTCAAATATCAACATCGTTTAGCAAAAAATGATTAATGCACCTTTAAGAGCCAGGGGTGTAAACAGGGGTGTAAACATTTGAACGGTATGAGGATGTGTACATTGTTTTTTATTTTGCCTAAATATCATAGTTTTTTTAGTATATAGTAGAAACTACAGAAGATACAGACAAAATAAGTTAAATGTACCCAAATTCAAAAAGTTTTCACCCCCTGGCTCTTAATGCATTGTTTTTTTCTTCTGACGCATGGATGGATCTCAAAAGTATACAGTCATCGTTGAAAAGGGTTAAAATACACAGAAATACTGAAAATCTAAAGAATTTGTGGGACCTGAAAGAATTTTCTGAAGAACAGCAGGCAGTTTAACTGTTCAGAACAAAGAAGAAGAAAAAAAACAACTGTTGATCATTCAGGTAACAACACAATATTAAGAATCAAGTGTATGTAAACTTTTAAACAGGGTCATTTTTATAAATTCAACTATTATTTTCTCTTGTGGACTATTTGTAAACTTCTTTTATGTGAACTATCTTATTTAGGTCAGCACTAAAAAAATTACATGCATTTTGTATGATCCCTCTTATTATGGTAAAATAATTAACATTTTGCAGATTCTGCAAAGTGTACAGTATGTAAACTTTTGACTTCAACTGTAGTTGTATATTACACAGTGAGTGTTCTGATTTTTGCTTGCACTGTGAACTGACAAACGACTTGCCTGGTTAGGACATGCTGTGAAAAGACATTTTTCATCAGGTAGTATGACTGTGTTGGATAATTTTTATATTTAAATATTTTTAAGCTTTTCTCATCTATATAATTTTATACCAGTATGGGATTCACCTATACACACACACACACACACACACACACACACACACACGCACACACACATGTTGGGTTTACATGTTTTATGGGGACATTCCATAGGCGTAATGGTTTTCATACTGTACAAACCGTATTTTCTATGGCCCTACACCAATCCTACACCTAAACCTAGCCCTCACAGGAGATTATGCACACTTTGGCTCAATCCCAATTCTACCCCTTACCCCTACACTTAGCCCTACCCCTCCGTTTGGCGCGTTCACGTGAAGGGGTAGGGGTGTCTCATTTCTCTTTTGGTTGGAGGGGTAGGGGTAAGGGGAAGGGCCAGATAGCCCTCCAAACGAAGATTTTTCAGGACCTCACTTCAAACGAAGGGCTAAGAGAAATTTCCAACATGGCTGCTCACTCGAGCAAGCAGACTCGTTAATATAAGTAATTTTTGCCTTTAATAAGGATTTTGATGACAATGTTTCATTATATGTATATTACCTTCAATCTTGTGTTTGTGTTTATGGTGTTGTTTTGTAAATAAACGTTTGCAAAAAAATCGCTAAAGTTTGCTAGCAGATAGCACTGATTGCACGATATTACAAAATATATTTTTATGTCATATACACTTGACTGCATGTTAGAAACATGAAAGACCAGTGGCACGGCAATTTGCAACGGTGGTGTAGTGGAGGGTGTACGCAGGTATACGGTGTATACACACTTCCACTTTTTAAATCCCCTCTGTTGCGCATTATTCAGTAGTGTCCTGCATTCGCCAAAATCATGGCAGTCCACCACATCCAGTCATGTGAATAAATGTAAATATTCGCTAAAAACACCCAATAAAGGCAGTGATGATGCAGTCAGGACCGTGGAGCCGGCTTGCTTTGAAATGTATTTGGTGATTGCGCCTAATGCACCTGCGCCCGCTACGTCTACCGCACCAGTAATTTAAATCAGTATATAATAATAAAAACGATACCTTACAAATAAAAAGAAGCTGATTTTTACGATCAGAAATTTCTTAAACAAGTGAACCCCTGTAAACATTTTAGTCCAAGGATCCAGAAAACGAACGCGTTCAAATAGAAAGTTGAAAACGAAATTCACAAATTAAGCATATATACTTCTCCAGGCACCACTACACTGATTAGCAATTTGCCGCGCATGTGATAATGCGTTGTTTGTTTTGCTTACGGCCACATGTGAATGAACGGTGCGTACACCGTACATTTGTACTTTTTGAAACATGACAACATTTTGACATCTTGGAATGAGTGATAAACATCTGCGCATGTCCTCTGACGTAACATTAGGAACTAGCGACAACCTATGATGACATATAACAGTGTTGTAGTGGTGTCCCATTTCTTAGGGGAAATATTTTAGCCCTTCCCCTTTACACTTTGTTTCAAGGGACAAGGGGAAGGGGCGAGGGGTAGGCGAAGGGGTAGAAAATAGAATTGGGATTGGGCCTTTTACTTCCTCAAAAAAACTCATTGTGCATGATTTATAAGCCTCAATGGGGACATTAGGGACCTAAGAAATGTCCCCACAAGGTCAAAATCTACTGGTATTCCTATCCTTGTGGGGACATTTGGTCCCCACAACGTGATGAATACCAGGTACACACACACACACACACAATAAGAATGTCATAGTGTTGCAAAGTCAGATTAGATGCAAACTTGTATATACAAGTGTTCTGTGTACCTGAACACGTGGTGTTAGATTCATCTTCGTCATTGCCGCAGTCGTTATCTCCATCACACAGCCAGCGCATGGGGATACAGCGGTTGTTTTGACACTTGAAGCGGTCTGCAGGGCATGTGTGCTGATCTACAAATGGACAGACAACAAGCGCTGCATGTGTGCGGTAGCTCAACACAAGGAGGGAGTTTAAAGTTAAACGTGAATGTTTTCTTACGACACAGTTCAGCAGTCTCATCGCTGTTGTCTAGACAGTCATTATCTCCATCGCATTTCCAGCGGTCTTGAATACAGCGGTTATTCTTACAGGCAAACTCTCCCGGCTGACACTGCGGAGGGGGAATGTATGATGGGTTCGCTGCGGAGAAACACACACACACAAAAAAATGTAAATAAGTCTGCTCAAGGCTAGAGTCTGTGAAAGAAACATCTGAAGGGTTTCTGTTTCAAATATTCAGACAGAAACCAAACCGCTTGATGTTCAATTCAGCTGATTGTATCAACAGTCAGTCACAAGATAAACCCAAGAAATGATGCATTATCTGACAGTTTGATCGAGCAGCTGGCACAAACAGATTTGCTTCTTCTCAGCAAGCGATTCTTGCTTTGTTCTCTGTCAGGACTGAATGAACTCTTATCCCGCTGTATTCTGCACATTTCTCACCTTGGTCGCTCTGAATGGAGGTTTCTACCATGTGATTTCCTCAGCAATAGTTAATCCTCTTAAGGACAGATCTTTAAAAGCCATTTTTAACCATTCAGGGTATGAAGTTACTTTCAAACCCCCATAGTTAATCACCTTTGATACACAAATGAAGACTGTCGCAATATACAGGTTTTGACAGTAACTGTGATTGTTAAAAAAATGAAACATTGATATAATTAATTTTTATAAAATCATAATTAATCCAGGTTGTTTGGTTGACACTCCCTGCTGGTTAGGTATGTTTTGGTGCTGGGATGCTGGTTTTAGCTGGTATATGCTGGTCCTTTGCTGGTTTATGCTGGTCCCTTGCTGGTTTTTGCTGGTTTATGCTGGTCATGTTGCTGGTTAATGCTGGTCCTTTGCTGGTTTATGCTGGTCCTTGACCAGCAACATGACCAGCATAAACCAGCTAAGGACCAGCATAAACCAGCAAGGGACCAGCATAAACCAGCAAAGGACCAGCATTAACCAGCTAAAACCAGCATCCCAGCACCAAAACATACCTAACCAGCATATGCTGTTTTTTTCAGCAGGGAGCATAGGCGGCAGCATTAGACCATTGATTGCTACCCATCTTTGTAGCTACTACTGCCACACATGTCAGAGAAGATGAAAGTCTGTGAAAACAATGGGTTGTTAGACACCCAAGTCTGCAAGAAGTGGTGTTTAAGAGGTTTTTTTTTGTACAATTATGGTTACAGTTCTCTTTCAGCCTCCCTACAATCACATTTTGAGTGTGATTTATTGGCCAAAGAAAGAGAAACTGCAAAATAAAGTTATCACAGTTGACTGAAAACAGTTTTTCTCTTGTTGCATGAAATGGAGGTGTTCTAAAACAATGCTGCATGTTTAGTCACCAAAACAAACAAGAGAGCGGCCCATTATTGTAAATGCTATCTACTATCATAGTGTTGCCAGAAATGTGTAAACTCCAAATTACATTGCTGCAAATGTAAAATTTACTCACAGTTGCTGTCCTGCATAAAGCATGAGGGCAACAGCACTGTAGACCATGCACTGAATAGAGATTTTGTGTTGCACCAGTGAGTATACACTGCTGAAAAAACAACATAGGCTGGTTGGCTGGTTTTAGCTGGTCATAGCTGGTCAGCAGGCTGGTTTTTAGCTGGCCAGGCTGGTCTGGCTGGGAGACCACCAGCTAAAACCAGTCTGACCAGCCTGGCCAGACTGGGAGACCAGCTAAAAGCCGCTACTTCCAGTTTAAACCAGCTAAGACCAGCCAACCAGCCTAGGCTGGTTTTAGCGGGGTTTTTTTCAGCAGGGTAGTGTGATATTTTGCTAGTGTGTGTTACCTTTACAGCTGGTGTTGTCTGCAGGGTCCAGTAATTGGTCTTCAGCGCAGGCACATGACCTGCCAGTGGGAGTGGCCAAGCAGAGACTACTACAGCCGCCGTTATTGGCTCTACACGCGTTACTTCCTGTGATGAACACATGTAGGGATAACATCTGATGAACATTCAACAGCCAAACTATCTGGATTCCTACTATGAAATCTGGTCTAGCATTGGCAATTTTCAAAAAAACAGGACAACAAAAAATATAATTACCCAGCTGCTGTTGGGCATCATACATGCGGATCTCAAAGATGGGTGGCCGTTCGTTGCGTAGCAAAGTGACCGTTTTGGTGTTCTGGTCCAGTTTATAAATGCTGCCACTGCGGTACTCATTCCAAAACAGGAAGTGTTTGTAGTGGCACAGGCCAAAGGCATGGTTTAGTTCTTGTCCGTCATAAACCGTCTAAGAAGAAAGAATATGACATCACTTGATTAATACAGTTCTAATATTTTTAGCTGTTATCTCTATTTTTCCATTGTAAAACGCAAACACATGTTCTGTTATAAACATTATCTATTAGATCAGCAGTATGAGAGCACCTTGCGTGCAGTGGTGTTGAGATAGACCATCTCAATTCGGTCATAATAAGCATCCACCCAGTACAGGATTCCCTGAGGGATGTCCAGACTCAGGCCATTGGGCCACAGAACTGTCTTAGACGTCAGCAGAACATTCCGGTTGGTTCCATCCATCCAAGCCTTCTCAATCTTTCCTCGCTTGCTCTCTTTTGGGTCCTCCTCCCAGTCAGTCCAGTACATCCAGCTGTAAGATATATATATATATTTTAGTTCTGTTTATAAATTAAATTGTCCATTGAGCCTTGTGTCTTGCTGTTGCTGGTGTTTTTAAAAGTATACTGAAATTTTAGATTTTATTATACATAACCCAACAACTGCTGTACAATTTAACCATATTTATTCAAGATCAAGAGCTCACCCATGCCGAGGGTCCACCACAATAGCTCGAGGATGGGTCATCTTGCCCTCTATGAGAGTCTTTCTGGTCTGAGACGCTTTCTCGAGCCGAGCAACACTGATGGTTTTCTTGGGACCATCATCTGTCCAGTAAAGATTATTGGCCATCCAATCCACAGCGATTCCTTCGACAGTGTGAATACCTGAAAAACAATTTAGAGTAAGATATATTTATACTTTAACAACACGAATAATGCCAGCAATATACAACAAATTAGAAATGAAAAATAACATTTCAGCACCTTCTTTAAGTATTATGTCTCTTTCTGTGCCGTCAATCTTCTGTCGGCCAATCAGATAGCTAGTGGCATCAGCGAAGTAGATGAAGTTACTCTGTGCGTGGAAGTCCAGAGCTCGAGGGTTCATCAGGTTCTCGATGGGGATCATGTATTCATCCTGCACTTTAGGGTTGATGTCCATACCACGGATAACACCTGGGCGACCCTTACCGTACACCAGGAATAACTCATGCTCAGGCTCTGGGGATTTGATATATACCAAACATTTTATGTTTCTGCTTACATATTATACAGAATTAAAAATAGTATCAGGTTCGGTTCATACTGTAAAAATGTCACTCACAAAGAAAATAAACAATGTGCTGGGCTGTAGTTGATTTTATATGGCTTTACACCACTTTTCAGAAAATGTAGAATTTATTGTAAACATTTATATAGTGAACAGTGAGTCTATGATGATGGTATTAATGTTTTCTTACAATCAATTCCTATTTCTTTTCTTATTTTTTTCAAGGTCATGTGTTCAAATGTCATTGAACAGTCAAATCAATACTAACAACAGTTCATTGCATATTCCAAGCAAACCACTTGAAATCAATATTGGGGGCAAATGGAAAAGACCTCCATTTTTGTAAATTGATTTAGCTAAAGTGTGGGTCAAACCTCCAGTCTCAAATATATGCATTTTATTCATCACTGAGGAACTATACGAAAAAAATGTGCACAAGCTTAATAATGTGCAATAAGTCTGTGAACAACCATAAATTATAATAATCCAGTTTTATAATGTACACAATATGTGGTCCAATTATAAAACTGATAGTCACAGTTCTGTATGTATTGAGCCATGTATTTTCACAATAAAGCACATCTCATTCCTTATTGCTTAATTATCTGAAACACAGGGTCCTCATATATTTAATTAAGCAATATCAGAGTGCTATTATAAATAAGAGAATGCTGTTATGCCCAAATATCCAGAGGCTGAGTAAAAATAATCACAGACAATAAGCTTGGAAAAAAAGCATAATTGATAATGTAATAGCTCAAGCCTCACAGTGTGAAGAGCTCAAAAACAAGTAAATATTGGATAACTTACATTACAAGCAATCAATGAGGCAAAAACTAAGTCAAACTCTTTTAGTCAATCAATAGATAGAGTACAATCTACTGTAGTGTCACTCACTCTTGCATGATTTGCCATCGTTGCCCAGGCTGAAGCCAGAGCGACAGCGACATGTCCGGCTCTTGTGGCTGTTTCCCAACAGACAGATGTCTGAACAACCTCCAGCTTTCCCAAACTGATCCGGCTCACATGCGTGACTCCGCACTGAAGAAGAATAAAAGGAGAGTTAGACAGAGCTGAAGCTGTGGTGGAGCTAGATTGCAGTGTAGTGGTTGAATTTTAAACAGTTTATACAAGTATCCTACTGAATACTGGCTCAATCTACTGTATGCATTCAGCAGCATTAGATGAAAAAGAGTTTAATACCAGGGGGCTGGCGTCTCTGGTGGTAAACATGTAGAGCTCCTCCTTTGTCGACACGGGTGACCACTTGATAATCTGAACTGTTAAATCGATTGACACGGATCACGCTGGTCTTTGGCTGCATGTTGGCATTGTCTGAGTTTGTGGCATATAGATAGTTCTCAAACACCGTGAGCCCATAAAGATGCTCAATCTGAGAAAAAAAAAATAACATTATTTAATTAGCTCTATTATTTAGGAAGGTATGCTTGCTCTGCTGGCTTGAGTGAGCAAGACACACACACAAACACACCGATTAGCCTTGGGCTGAGCAGCTAAATGATAGCCATAACTCAAACAGAGGAAAAGGAATCAGGTTAATAAATTGACACAAACAGCTTTAATAAAATGACTCACTGGCATTAATAAAACAACACTGTCTCTTCCATCTACTAAAGCATTTATCACAGTACACATAGCAAGCCACTACATAGCAAGCCACTACAAGAGACTCTCATAAAACAATGAGTTCAGAATAGACGGGTGGATGGATGGATGTTCAGATGGACAGATGAGTGAACAAATGAATAGATGGACAGGTTACTGAACAGATGGATTTTGAGGTGGATGATGGACTTTAGAATGGATTGATGGATGGATGGAAAGATGTATGTATGTATGGATGAATAGATGGATGGATGGAGGGATGAATAGATAGAGAGTAGATGGACAGATGAATGAACACAAGGAAGGTAGGAGAAATGGATTTATTGACAGAGTGACATTTAGACTAATGAGTGGACAGAAGGACATTTGGACTGGACGTTAGGATGGATAGATGGATGGTTAGAATAGATGGACATTTGGACTGATGGATAGATGGACTTTGATTTGATGGATATTAGGATGGATTAATGGAAGATGGACACATTTCTGGATGGATGGACAAATCAAATTAATGGACATTTGGATAAATTAATCAATGATGGACAGGTATCTGGATAGATGGATGGAGGGATGCATTTGTAGAGGGATAAATAGATTGACAGATGAATGGACACAGAGAATAAGATAAATGGATTAATAGACAGAGTGACATTTAGACTGATGGACGTTAGGATGGAAAGATGGATGGATAGAAAAGATGGACATTTGGACTGATGATGGATGGAGAGATGGACTTTTGATTTGATGGATATTAGGATAGATGAATGGATGATAGAAACATTTCTGGATGGATGGACAAATCAAACTGATGGACATTTGGACTGATGGATGAATGGATGGATGGAAAGATGGACTTATTGAAGGACATTATCATTAACAAATGGATGATGGACAGATATCTAGATAGATGGATGGAGGAATGAATTGATAGAGGGATGAAAAGATGGACAGATGAATGAACACAGAGATTAAGAGAAATGGATTAATGAACAGAGTGACATTTAGACTAATGAGTGGATGGAGAGAAGATGAATGGACACAGAGAATAAGATAATTTGATGGATTTGATGGATATTAGGATAGATGAAAGGATGATAGAAACATTTCTGGATGGATGGACAAATCAAACTGATGGACATTTGAACTGATGGATGAATGGATGGATGGAAAGATGGACTTATTGAAGGACATTATGATTAACAAATGGATGATGGACAGATATCTAGATAGATGGATGGAGGAATGAATTGATAGAGTGATGAAAAGATGGACAGATGAATGAACACAGAGAATAAAATAAATGGATTAATAGACAGAGTGACATTTAGACTGATGGACGTTAGGATGGATAGATGGGTGGATAGAATAGATAGACATTTGGACTGATGGATGGATGGAGAGATAAACTTTTGAAACAAGGGATGTTAGGATAGATGAATGGATGATGGACAAATTTATGGATGGACGGACATATAGAATTGATGGACATTTGGACTGACTAATGGGTGGATGGAAAGATGAACTTTAGAATTGATGGACGTTAGGATGAATGAATGGATGATGGACAGATTTCTGGATAGATGGATAGAGAGATGAATACATGGACAGATGAATGAACAGGGAGATTAAGATAAATTGCATGATTGATGGACAGAGTGACATTAAGACTAATGAGTGGATGGAGAAAAGAACATTTAGACTAATGGACGTTAGGATAGATGGATGAACAGAATAGATGGACATTTGGAATGATTGATGGATGCATGGATGGAAAGATAGACTTTTGAATTGATGGACATTAGGATGGATGAATGGATGATGGACAGATTTCTGGAAGGATGGATATTTGGATGGATGGATGAATGGCTGGATGGATGGACAATTCAGATTACTAAACAGACGTTAAGGTAGATAATGGAGAATAGACAGATATATAAATTGATGGATGGATGTAAATGGATGGATGGACATTTTTTACACAAGAATAAGGAGACTGACAATTGGACTGAAGGGTGTTAGGATGAATGGGTGGACAGTGGTTTGGATGGATTGCATTGCATTGTCTCTATTGTAAAGCATTCTGTAAAACATCTGATATTTTTAAATGTACTTTATACATAAACATTGGATTGGCAGATTACGAGGTGATTGGTAGATAAATAGAATAGATGGATCATTGACAGGAAGATAAATGTTTAGGATAAATGTATGGGATCTTTTTATTCTATGAACAGACTAATGTTGTTTGTAGAGCAGTGAACGAAGGAAACCGATCATTGTTGAATGTCATATTTAGCAACTCACTGTCATTTAAGTTATTTAAAACAATGGTGAATTTAGTTCTTGAGCAACAAGTTTTTTTTTCAATCTGTAAGAGTAATTTTTTCAGGACATGTCAGGGCATTCAAGGACATCTTAAAATGATTCTGACATTTGCTCCTTACCAACAGTCCTTGAATGATGGTGTGTCTGTTTTTGCCCTCATAGTCCACGACTTCGATGTAATCCAAATAAGCATCGGCCCAGTAAACCAATCTGTTGACCAAATCTAGGGTGATGCCATGTGGGAAGACAATTTTACTGTCCACCAACTTTGTTCGGTTTTGTCCATCCATGTCACAGCGTTCCACCTTTGGAATCTGTCCGTAGTCGGTAAAGAAAACCTTTCTGTTGAAGGTAATGTTGAGAAATAACTGTTATACCTGAGTAAAATAAAGTATACTGTACCTAATTTTACTATTTCTGAAGTTAACAGCCAAATATTCAGCTAGCTAGTTGTGTGCATGGAGGAAATGTGAGCTTGACCATGTTCATACCCCATAGTTGGATCCAGAGCAATGCCTTTAGGGTTGTAGAGTTCCTGATCCAACAGTGTCACACATGTAGCTCCATCTTTATCACATACAAAGATTCGATCATCCACATCATCAACAAAGTAGAAGTTTCCTGTGAGCCAGTCTATTGCCATCTGCTCTACATCTGTAATGAACGAAAAATGGAGGTTAAACATAGAAATTATGTTTATGTGTCCTATACCAGTTTGTTCATTGTGGGGCGGGCAATCTGCATTGAATACTATACATTTAACGTACAGTCCAGTCCATAAAATTATTTAAATTTAAATTATGAATCCTAATTTTAAGTTACTCTAAAACAAGAATATCAACTCTTTAACATTTGTAGAACAAACTAAGAACATTTGCCATTGAATCTCAATCACATCTAAATTAGTCTGACCATAAGACCATGTTTTCTTGGTCTTGTCATGGCTTTGGAAGCTTGTTGATTTAGTCTTAACAAAATCTTGCACAATAAGATGAGTTTTATTAAATTAAAAATTAGCAAATCAAAAAAAAAAAATGCTTTAGGTGAATTAATTTATATGCAAATATATAAACACTGGTGCCTGACTGGAAGAGTAAGGCTAGTGTCCACATACTAACCCAAGCAGTTCTGTGGTTCGATGACTCTGTAAATCTGTTTTAAAATAGTGCTAATAATAATACTGTGGTCTTGCATACACGTTTCTCTTTTTCACTTCTACAATGACGCTCTTTCTCTTTGAAACAGCTGAGTCAGGGGTCTCTCCGGAGGCATGTGCGCATGTTACACAATTTCCAAAAAAGTTGTTTTAACAGCTGCGATCGCTGTGGCTAACCATGGATCCTTGCTTTTCTGCAGCTTCTCAATACACCTCATTCTGACCTTAAAATGTCAAACGTCTTAATGTATCTCAACCCTTCCTCCTTTAACCCCAGACAAACTTATTTTCAAGCCCTTACAAATCATACTTTTAATGGGATGTTGCTCATTTCAACATTGAGTGGCTGTAAATGCATAGCTCAGGAAGGCATAGAAGCAGTGACTGTTGGGTAAAATGGTGCAGGAGATGCAGGAAAATCCAGACAGATGAAGCGATGAAAGTCTGAGGGGTGGAGACAGAGACAGTGTTGGCCTCTCTTGTTTCTACAAAGGAAAGTTGGCCATTGTGCAAGGGCCAGACGTTTACCGGAATCAAGAGCTGTATCCCCAAAGGTGTTGTTTATTTAAGAGCGAGTCCTGCCTAAACTTTTCCAGCTGCCCGGACTAAAAGCCAGTGATTAAAAACACAGATCAAAAACACCAAAGACGGAGAAAAGAGCAAGTGTACAAATGAAGGCTGAGGAAGACAAATGGGTCTTAGAGCAACTGCCGTCTGAACAATGCAAGAATAGAGGAACGCCACAGAGAAAAACCACAGAAACAGTGGGCTGAGGAACCTGGCTTCGCTCTCATTGTAATTCCTAGTAAAATTGTAGGTCTCGCTAGAAGGAGGGTAAGAAATTCCATTTGTGACACAACCTTCCCTCTATGCTGAAGGAAAACAAATGCTCTTACGACTCTTGCTCTCATTTCCTGAGGCAGCTTCATATGAAAAAACTTTGAGCCCAACAAACTAAGGTCTGTATTTACATCTTGAACTATATTTTATTAATATTGACGTTTGTTTAAAGCTGCAATCTGCAGACAATGTGACATTTCATAAATGAGCTCTGGAGTTCAAAACTAAAGGCAACTGACAAGTGATCTGTCATCTGTCCTGACCCGCAAGGATACAGCTTTGAAATATGTAATATTTCTGTCCACACTGAAAGCGAAAATGTTGTGTGACATTCACAAATAATCAGAAGATATTTGATGTTTGGAGTGGGATTTTGAACTTGCCCAGTATGACACCACAGAAATAAAAGGCAAACAACTGACCAAATGTCTTGTCACTCATAACCATAGTGGTCACAGCTAGTAGAAGAAGTAGGATAAAACCTTCTTTTTCTAGTGCATCCGGAAAGTATTCACAGTGCTTCACTTTTTGTTATGTTACAGCCTTATTCCAAAATAA
Organism: Garra rufa; assembly: GCF_049309525.1. NCBI lineage: Eukaryota > Metazoa > Chordata > Actinopteri > Cypriniformes > Cyprinidae > Garra > Garra rufa. The sequence goes on from NC_133380.1 coordinate 28,749,595, forward strand.
ATTAAATTCATTATTTTCCTCAAAATCTTGCAAATTTGCATGGCACAACATCAGAAAGATCAGGCCCATCCTAACGAAGCATGCTGCACAACTTGTCCAGGCCCTGGTCATTTCTAGGCTGGACTACTGCAATGCTCTTCTAGCTGGACTTCCATCACTTGTCTTCTCTTTTCTTACTCTTCCCTTTCTAGCTTGTACTTATCTGAACAATGCCTGAAACATGGTATTATGAGCACTTCCTGTGTCTATTTGCCTCTTTAAGATGAATCACTTGATGTATTCCCCAAGTCGCTTTGGATGAAAGTGTCTGCTAAATGAATAAATGTAAATGTAAATGTAAATATAAAATTCTACAAACAATACACTATAATGACAATGTGAAAAAAGTTTGTTTGAAATCTTTGCAAATTTATTAAAAAAAAAAAAATCACATGTACACAAGTATTCACAGCTTTTGCCATGACACTTAAAATTGAGCTCAGGTGTATTCTTGTTTTCACTGATCATCCTTGAGATGTTTCTACAACTTGACTGGAGTCCACCTATGGTAAATTCAATTGACTGGACATGATTTGGAAAGGCACACACCTGCCTACATACTGTAAGGTCCCGCAGTTAACAGTACATGTTAGAGCACAAACATGCCAGGACATCCAAGGAAATTGTCTGTAGACCTCCAAGACAGGATTGTATCAAGGAACTGATCTGGGGAAGAATACAGAAAAAACTTCTGCAGCATTGAAGGTCCCAGTGAGCACAGTGGCCTCCATCATCCGTAAATGAAAGAAGTTTGGAACCACCAGCACTCAAAAAAATGGTTTTGTGCCATTGTTGGTTTTATTTAAATATTTTATTTTAAAACAACACATATATATTTTGTTGTCCGCCAAAACACTATTGCATTGTGCTTAAATAACTTAAGCTGTTTAATTATCCACTTTACTTAATTATGAATTGTTAAAGTAACGCAAAGGGTTTAATTTCACCATTCAAAAACGGGATGTGACAATTTCTAAAGTATTTGATGAAGACACGTCGTCATGATTGATCATTATTACAGACACCTGATGTTAATAAGCAGAATCACCAAAAGAGGGAAAAAAAATTTAAGCAACCATTATAGTGGTCAATGTTTGCATTAGTTGGGCTCTTGACCCTTAAATCTTCAATGTTATATTTTGTTTGGCTGCTTTTACTGAGTTATAACAGCTAGACAAGCCAAGAACAAAAGTCATCAAGTAGCATTGACTGTACTTAAAATAGCTATCATCATATAGTGACTTAAGTACTTGACTTAGGTTTTCCTTACAGAGTTCAAGAGAACTGTGAACAAAAGATCTGTCAGTTTTGGCTTTATGAGACAGAGGAAGAAAGAAAAAAAAAGCTTTTTTGCTTTTAGACACACAGACATGAAGAATCAGTGTGAGAATCACAACAACGGTGACCACCAAAAAACCAAGTTGTAGCCAATCAGAACTCATCCATGACTCCCATCATGCATTGCGACATGAATAAATTATGAGCTCTTTGGCCTATTTTTTAGTAAACCAAAACAAGCTGACTAAACTTAATGGTTTTAAGTTAAAGGACATTGATTACATTGATTTGGTTGGACATTACTATTTCACATTGATTTTCCTAATTCAATTGTGTTGTCTTAACAGAATAATTTTGAAAAGATTGAAAAAAATCCTTATATGTTAATAATAAACAATTTGGTTGTTTGGAACCACTGTCCATAATTGAATTGAGTTAGTTTAAAGAATCATTTTTTTGAGTGAGGGCTGCGTTCTCCGAAATCACCTTAACGCTACGTCATTCTTAAGTTGTACCTTAAGAAGTACCTTATCCTTAATATGTGTTTTCCGAAACCTTCTTAGTTAAGTATACCTTCTGAAAGTCATACGTTCGTAAGGTTGGTCTGGAGCGCTCTTAGCTGTACCTTATCGCTGCTGAAGGTTCATACCGCTAGTGGCCACCACTACGAAAAAAGCTTTTTTACATCGCAGTTTAATTACACATAGAAAATTTATATGAACATTTAATATAAAATCTGATTAAGTATTAAAATTACATTTTTACTTTACTTTAAAATTGTACACATAAAATACCTAATGGCCTACACCCAGTGAAAGTGTTTTCATTAATACAGTTTCCATAGCCTACACTAATGGTTGTTAGCTTTTTTATTACTATCTCAAGGCACATCAGCTGGCGAACCATTTGACAGAAAAGGCTTAGGAGTCTATATAAAGAAAGATGAGTTTACACAAACTTTATAGCTATGGCAGTGAGACAGCGAGAACTTGTTTTAAAACAAAGACGGAGCCGTCCACGGAGCGCAATGTGTAATGCATACGCCAAAGTCCAATTTTGCGTGCATATGATACGCCAATCCTTCCCATTAACTTCAATGGAGAGAGGATGTGTACAAATACCATATATATATATATATATATATATATATATATATATATGATATAAATATATATCATCTATATAAAAGATGATGCGTGGTATTTGTACTCATCCTCTCTCTATGGAAGTTAATGGGAAGGATTGGCGTATCATATGCACGCAAAATTGGACTTTGGCGTATGCATTACACGCTATTGCAAAGTCGTGTTATTTATATACAGTGTGGCGATTTACGCCAATAATTTGATACGGCTAGTGGGTAATCAGCATAAGTTGTGGAGAACATTAACACACGTATGGCCGTGAGGGTGTGGGATTGCTCACTTGCTAAATTATAAATACATACACATATTTATTTCTGCATGTACATATTTTAATGAGCCCCGATAAATGCAGTTTATACTATTTCTAAAACGCTCATTTATAAAGAACATTGTTTTTTCAATACTTTACCTATACCGCTGTGCAGGAAAGAGCGCACAATCGATCATCGAGGCATCGATATCAACCTATTCAGCACCTCCACCATGGACAGCACCTGCTAAGGTCGCACTTAAGAAGGTTTACCTTAAGCAACATCCTAAGGTATAGTTCGGAGAACACACGTAGGAAAGGTATACTTGTAGTTAAGGTGTACCTTTTCAGTCTTCGTAGCGCGCTAAGAGACAACGTTATCGGAGAACGCAGCCCAGGACTCTTCCTAGAGTGGGTTGCCTGGCCAAACCAAGCAATTGATTGAGAAGCGTCTTGTCTAGAGTGATGACCAAGAATCTGATGGTGACTCTTCATCATCATATTTGGAGATAGGAGAACTAGTGATCTAGTCTTTATGGCAGTGTGGCCAAACTCAATCCTCTCTGCATGTGTGAAGACACATGAAAATACACTTGGAATTTACAAAAAAAACCATGTAAAGGACCCTCAGACTGTGAGAAACAAGATTCTCTGGCATGATGAATCTCAATTCTAAGCATCATGTTTGATGGAAACCAGCTGTGCTCATCACCTGCATAGTACATCCCAAAAGTAAAATGTGCTGGTAATGTTTTCAGCGGCAGGGACTGAGGGACTCATCAAAGTAAAAGAAAAGCTTAATGCACCAAAATATTAAGACAGCCTTAATGAAAACCCAGTCCCTAGCATTCAGAATCTCAGACTGGGCAGAAGGTTTACCTTCCAACAGGGCAATGACCCTAAGCACACAGCAAGAGTGGCTTATAGACAACTCTGTGAATGTCCTTGAGGCACCCAGCCAGAGCCTGGGCTCGAACCCAATCAAATAATTCTGGAGATACCTAAAAATGTTTGTCTGCCCCCATCCAAACTGACAGAGCTTGAGAGGTGAAGAGATGAGGGGACGAATGGCAGATAATTACCAAATGACAATGAAGCAAATCATACTCAAAAAGACTTGAAGCAGTAATTGGTACTAAAGGTGCTCCAACAAAGTACAGAACAAAGGCTGTGAATACTTTTTTTTGTATATATAAATTAGCAAAAATTTCAGACAAATTCATTGTCATTTTGGGGTGTTTTTTTATAGAATTTTGAGGAAAATAATAAATTTAATCCATTTTGGAATAAGTCTGTAACATAACAAAACTTTGTTTACTCCATTACACCTGGTTAAGATCCACTGTTAAGGCTGGTTCGCACTGAACTTGCTTTTGTTTTCCACTCTTCTCTTGTTTAATTGTTCTTCTATGTTAACCTGACCTGATACCAATTGTTCCCAACCCTTTTGACTCCATTTTGTCCAAGACAATATTTTAAGACATGTTTTAACATTTTATTAAAATTATGTTAATATAATTAAATTACAATCATTAAGATTAACTGGCACCCCTCTGGAAATTTTCCAAGGCCATTACGCTAGACGGACATCTTTGACAATTGCACCACACAAGCAGTCAGATTCTTTTGTGTGCCATCTTGCACTTAATATTTGATTAACACCCTCTGGCTCGTCCCCTGCTGGTCTCTGTGTCTTCAAGATAAGTTTATAAAACAGAACAGTCCTTGATTATGATTGGCTGAGCCACATTTGAAGACATTGTAAAATACTCCATAAACACACATTAGCGCACTGCCACATCTTTGTGTTAAGTGGCAATCAATCTGCTCATTGCTGAAGAACTATATATTCTAAAATCACTATAAACCACAGATTCCCAAAGCGTGCTGCTTTAACTAAACACTACCTTGTGGCAGTGCTAAGATGTATTACACAGATGTCTTGGCTTGAGATTCTGTCCCAGTCTTTTTCCCTCTCATTCCTGTCTTTTCTCAAACAAAGGCACAAAATCTTAGGAGACTTAAGAGAAGAAACAGCAAAAATGGGAAATGCTGTTATCTTCCCTTTTTTACTCATCAATGTTTCTATTGTTGTACAGTCAAATTTTTACACACATGATGTTGCTTTTGTCTGGTACACACTGCTAACTGAAGACTATTTCTGTGAAGACATTAAGCAATTCAAATGCACTGTATCACAATTAACATAAAATAAACCATTAATAGCACTTCTCTTTTGCAAGTTAGGTTAGATTGTTTCCAAATGCAATAGAAGGACTTGTGACAGACTGTACTCCAATGTAACAATGTAACTGATGTCAAACTCAGTCCACTCCAAAAAGTGTCAAAACTACCAACATTTGGTGGGAGATTTGGAACACTATAAAGACCAAATATAAGTCAACAGAGTGCAGAGATTTGGGCAAAAAAGGTGCATATGACTGTGCATATGTTTCTCAAGAACTATTGTCTACTAATTTACATTATAGTTAAAAACCTATAAAGCAAGAGGCAAGTCAATACATAAACGTAAAAGCTAGAAGACAATTGCACAGATAGCTAGAGAAAGGTTGAGGGTTTAAGAGATTAATACCAAAACAATGCCCTGAATGTTGGCGGAGCCAGAAACGTGTTGCGGAAGCACTGGAGCATGAGCTGATTCAAGCACATGACCGCTTAAGAGGCTTTCCGGAAACTTCTGTACCAAGCAGACTTGACATCAGAGAGCCGCTCCCTTCTGCTTTATCCCACACTACTTCATCGCACATCCTGTCTTTCCGCTATTTATGCTGAGACGCACCAAATTTATTTGCAAGAAATGACTTTACTGGAATGCCGCAACTCAATAACACTCATGATTTCTGACAAACACACTTGTGCATGTCATTTCGTTCCATTGTCACCTCATCATTTTCCAAGATGTTAAGAGGCACATGCATTTCTCTAAGAGACATCATAGTGATGACATGAAGATTGCAGAGAGAGATGGTGTAAACATCACATCTCCACCTGCACACGTCAGTTTTCATGTTTTCATTATAAAACTACGGAGCCGCAGACTGATGGGGGGTTGGGTCGCCTCATGTCAACCACAATGTCTGGAAAATGTTCGACAAAACAGGATATAAATATGCTGCAGCAAACCCCAGCAACCTACACAAACCACTCATAAAACACACACACATAAACACAGACACATATGGACATATGGATAATGGCTTCCGGAAGAGTGCAGTCTAAACAGATGCTGTTCAACGGCAAGTGTCTGCATACTGTATCTCACAGGCTGAACTCAACCCAACCCAGCAGATTCAGACCACATATATGAGCACAGGCATGTGTGAGAGTGATTCAGAAAGCCAAGTAAACTCCTTTGAGTGGAGCAACCAGTCACTTTCCACAATTACACTTTGTTGTCCCATGATTTCTTTTAAAGTACAAATTCCAAAGTAATAACTTTATTATAACAAAGTAATCATTTTTGACAAAAATTTATATAAATACATTTTTCATAATTAAAATTATTTGGAACATTTTGCATAAGAATGTTGTCTAATGATGTTTTCGTCCCAAAATACAGCTTTATGTTCATATGTTTGACAAGCAATTCCAGTCCTGGGGACCTCCTGCTCTCTCACCCCCTTGTCATCCAAGATGTTCATGACTTTCTTTCTTCAGTTGTAAAGAAATTATGTTTTTAAGGAAAACATGTCAGGATTTCTCTCCATATAATGGACTTCTATGGTGCCCGTGAGTTTGAACTTCCCAAATGCAGTTTAAATGCAGCTTCAAAGGGCTCTAAATGATCCCAGCCAAAGAAGAAGGGTCTTATCTAGCAAAACGTTTTTTTTTTTTTTTTTTTTTTTACAATTTATATACTTTTTAACCTCAAATGCACATCTTGTCTAGCTCTGTGTGAACTTGTGTGGTTCATGACAGTTAGGGTATGTCGAAAAACTCCCATCTCATTTTCTCCTCCAACTTCAAAATTGCCCTACATTGCTGTTTTACCTTTTGTTTTTTGTAAAGAGCGTTTGACCTTCTTTGCATGTTCACTTTGTAAACACTGGGTCGGAACTTCTGCAGCGATTTTGAAGTTGGAGGAGAAAATGAGATGGGAGTTTTTCGACATAGCCTAACTGTCATGAACAGGAATACACAGAGTACATGCAGAGCTAGACAAGATAAGCGTTTGAGGTTAAAAAGTGTAAAAATTGTAATTTGTTTTGCTAGATAAGACCCTTAATCTTCGACTGGGATCGTTTAGAGCCCTTTGAAGCTGCATTTAGACTGCATTTTGGAAGTTTAAACTCACAGACACCAAATACATCCATTATATGGAAAGAAATCCTGAAATGTTTTCCTCAAAAAACATAATTTCTTTACGACTGAAGAAAGACAGACATGAACATCTTGGATGACAAGAGGGTGAGTACATTATCTGTAAATTTTTGTTCTGGAGGTAAATTTCTCCTTTAATTTGAGGAAAAGCTGAAATAAAATAAAATATTTTGAACTTAGAATGTTCCTGTGAAACTATAGATGGATGTTTTTGCCCACTGCATTACATCTTATGCTTTTTTCAGTGAGAGATTTTTTTTGTTTGTTTTTTAGGGTGGTCTGTTTAAAAAAAAAAAAAAAGTGTTTCATTACATTATGTCTCACTCCAAAGTCGATAGTCGATTTGACCTAATATATTTACAGAATTAATATTAATATAGCCATCCATTATTTGCTAACTAGCATGGTAAACGTTCTTTGTGACTTAAAATGTATATTTCCGTGAATTCTACAATAGTATGTAATAGTTTGTTGAGATGAATCAAGAATAGCACTATCCTGCACTGTGGTAAAAATAAAATAGAAGAGAAGAAGAGTGGAAAACATCTGGTCACCTCATCTGCGTGTCATGCTGAGGTCATGAATCACGGCAAACACATTTCCTGTGTGACCCTTCCAGAGACCGCCACGACAAACCCGCCAGCTAAAAGAGATCTGAACCCGGGTTCACAACAGTATTTCTACAGAAACGCTTCAGCTTTATGAGTTCTCTGGAAAGGAATGGCATTTGAAAAGGTACCGTAAAAAAAGTATTTCGTTAATGTGAGATCTAAAATGGTGCAACAGTCTGCAATGAAAATACCAAATTATTTTAATTACATTATTTAAAGTTAATAAATTACTCATTCTTTCTTTAAGAAAAGTTTTTACCACAAGACCTCTGTACTTTCAAGTTTGTCAAAAAGAACAAAATCATTATTTGAGGTTGCTGCTTTCACCTCTTCATTATTATTCTCCTTTTAGTTTTTCTTCCTCTCACAGACGCGGCAGGCAGCCATATCTTTAACACTGAGGGCAGGAACTCAATAACTGGCAACAGGAAGCCAATGATCTCTTTATCACTTCCTAGTGAGGGCACACTGCCGCAGTCAACCCTGTGACCTGTGACCTGTGAGTGCGTGTCTGAGAAACTTGTTCAAACTGCCAAGAACCTGGAAGTAACTGAAAAATGTTCTGTTTTTAAAACTAACACCTAAATCCAATAACATTTTACTCAATGAGAGACAGGTCTGGAACAAACTCTATGAAAGTATGTGAACACAAACACTCTGCATGTCTCCATGCTTGCGTAGAGTACATTTCTGGCCTAAATTTCCATCTGGCCAGTTACTGAGTGGCAGAGTTGTTGTAAGACCAAAAATATGCACTCCAGGTTAACAGAGAAACTAGTGTTCCAACTATAGAAGATGGCCAAAAAGCAGGCCCAAAGCAGAAAAATATAAGAGTAAAAGAGACATACAAATACATCCATACGGATGGACTTTTTTTCACTGAGCAAGCTGCAAAGCATTCTGGGATAAGAAAAGAATTCAGGAAATGCTGCTTTAGAATTCGCACCCACTTGTCAGTAATAGCCACACCTTGTGATGAATAAATGGAGGGAATTACCTGGTCAGGTTAGAGTTAGGGTTCCCATTTTTTTTTTGCACTTACAATGTTTAGTAGGATTTTTACATCAAAAAAAACAGTTTTTTAGAAATAAAAGGCCATTTCTATATTGATTTTTAGCCCTCAGATTTAAATGGGCGGTCCCCTTAAGACTTTAACGTAAACACTTTTTTTTAACATCTGTGCATATGAAATATCTTTGTATATTGAACACATCTTTCAATTTCTAATGTTATAATACAATACCAACTTCTTTTATTCCCTTCCCTATGAAATGTTTCATCTTTTTCCCAGAGCACTGCTCTCTTTTAGTTCTCTTTATAAAAACTAAGAAGTGAACAGTTGTGCCACTTCTGTGCATTGAATTTCTGTGCAAAAACAGCCATCTTATTCATTAACCACCTGCAGTCCAGTTCATCTAGCCGCTAAATGTGCTGAAGTAGCACTGCACCATGCAGATCAATGATGCATTTATTGTGCTATTAACGTCTATGGAAAGCAGTATTGATCACTGCAGATGAGTGAATCGTGAATCAGGTGCTAACACAGACAACACATGCAAATGTAAACACTACTGGAAGATACAATTGATTCTTAAAAAGAAAATGTGACATTTATCGAACTATATTATTGATACATCAGGCTTTTGGAGCTCATACAGTATGATCTAGAGAGAACATACAGTTGAGGTCAAAAGTTTACATTCCCTTTTCAGAGTCTGAAAAATGTTAATTATTTTACCAAAATAAGAGGGATCATCTTTTCAAACTGAGAACAACTGAGGGACTTATATGCAACTATTACAGAAAGCTCAAATGCTCACTTATGCTCCAGACGGAAAAACCATGCATTACATTTTTTCTGAATTTGAAGATCAGGGTAAATTTAACTTATTTTGTCTTCTGGGAAAAAATTAACTGTCTTCTGTAGCCTCTGAAGGGCAGTGCTAAATAAAAAAATATATATATTTAGGTAAAATAAGAAAAATGTACACATCTCCATTCTGTCCAAAAGTTTTGTCCCCCACCTCCAAATGCATAGTTTTTCCTTCTGGAGCATCAGTAAGCGTTTAAACATTCTGTAATACTTGAGTATGAGTCTCTCACTTAAGAAGTCCTCAGTCTTAAAAAGATGGATCTCAAAATCATAAAGTCATTGCTGGAATGGGTTCAAATACACAAAAATGCTGGAAAACTTGAAGTATTTTTCTGAAGAACAGCAGGCAGTTTAACTGTTCAGGACAAACAAGGGACTCATGAACAACTAACATTAAACAAAAAAACACAGCTGTGGATCATTGAGGTATTATGAAACAAGATAATGTAAACTTTTGAATGAGGTCATTTTTATAAATTCAACAATTACTTTCTCTTGTGGACTATTTGTAAACATCTTTTATGTGAAATATAAGCCAGTATTAAATAAACAAAAACATGCATTTTGTATGATCCCTCTTTTTTTGGTAAAATAATTCACATTTTGCAGAATCTGAAAGGGGGGTGTAAACTTTTGACCTCAACTGTAGACAAACTTTAACTTGTAGTTGGTCTTTATAACAGTATAGCAGACTGCTTACATAAAATGATATAGTTAGGGTTAGGGTTAGTTAATCTGTACCTCTCAATATTGTCTTAGTAAGATTTAAATTCTTTGTTTTACGAAAATACAATAAATTGATGATTGAAAGGCGAACTATGTTCCTCAGAAGCCTGATGAATCATATTTTATGACATTATTTTTCTGAAAAAAAAAAGGGCCAAATGGCACTGTTCCTGAGAGTAGATAGTAAAACTGACTGAAGTTCAGTCACACAGCAGGCATCATGGGTATGGAAGAAATAGTCTGGCCTAAACACACACACAGACACACACACACACTGCTCTATAATATTCAGTTTGTTTTATTCTCCCTCACTCACTTTAGCAGGAAGAATGGAAGGAAAATCTTTGCTCTTTTTATGTAGACTGAATCTTAGCGATGTGAAGAGTCTGTCTGCAAGAGGACTGAACACACACACACACACACACACACACACACTTTGAGCTGTCTTCATGCTAATGCTCGGGTTGGTGACTAATATTGTAAATATTTCCAGTTAGCTGCAGACAAATTCTCAATGTTTGCACTAAAAAACAATTTTTAAATACTGCAAACTACATGAGAATGTGAATATAGGACACACCAAATATTTATGGGAATAGTTACTCATCCTTGTGTCGTTCCAAACCCTTATGACTTTCTTCCATGAAACACCAAAGGAGGTTTAGCAAAATGTTCACTTCTGTTTGTTTTCATCAATCATCACACAGCGACAAACACTGGTATACCATCTAAGTGGAACTTCTATGGTGCGTCGATGATGACGCTATGGGAATGGCTTCAGAGCCAGTGTTTGAAGCATGTCTGCAAACATGTCAATACAATTGCTTTATGGTAGTCACATGATGTGATGGCACCTTCGTCATGGAATACCCAGATGGAAGCCAGGTGCCTGCACCCCACGGATCGGGTCACACTGCTACTAAGGCAGCATGGCAGCTGTAGTTGTAAAGATCATAGATGGAGTTGGCTGAGCACCTTGGGCCAAGCTTGTCTATATCTCAAAATTTGCTCGCCATTCTTTTATTATATAATCCGTAAAGATGCATTTCTCTCTAATGAGGAGATGGATGAAGACGATCTTTAACTTCATCACTGACTCAGAAAACACTAGTTTATAAATAAATCATTTTAAATATCTCCTTGCTATTTCACAGTTATGGTAATTACTTTTGCCGGTGCTTTGTGGCAAGCTTTAGCCTATTGAGTGCACTTGAACGCAGAACCCTTCCGGCTGCGCTGAAGATGAGTTCGAGCCGCTCTTGATCATATTCATTGTAGTCATGCTAACATGGTCTGGTGTTTCCACCAGCGCTGCAATTTTTTTTAATCACCATTAAATGTCTAAAATATAATTTTAGCCCGCATTTGATCTATGACGGGCTGAATGCAGGGCTATAATACGTCTTAAAAGTGGAACATGTAAATATAATAGATGTACTGCGAAAAAAAGTTGTATATACTCTGTATTGTTTCCTAATAGTTAAATGTGAGATTCTGGAAACGAGAATTAAATTTAGCGGGAACGGTCGGGTCGGGAAGAAAATTATTCTAAGCGGGCAGCGGGTGAACAAAGCGTGAATATATAGCTGGAGCGGGTGGGTGCAGAATAAAACCTCGCGGGAGCGGGACTAGAAAAGCAGTCCCGCGCAGACCTCTAGTTGCAGTAGCCCCTCACTGCAGTACACAAGATCCATCCAAGGGGTGGAGAAGGGTAGGTTTAGGGATATGTAAGGTGGGAGGAGTTGGATCTGGATCACGCATCTCTGAGGTTGCCCTAGGTGAAGAAGATGATCGCATCTCTTCTGGCCCAGAAACCTCACTAAAGGCTACTGTTTTGCCTTCCAAGTCATGCCAATCTCAGCTGGTAGGCAACATAGACATGGAAGCCTGCCAGGCTGATGGAGATTTGCACACCATTGCAGTGTTGCAAGCTTACCAGGCAAGCTTGAGGGTCTTCAATCAAGGCAAGGGTATACCCATAGAACCCATTCAGGAGTTCTGACGCACCAAAGACCTAACATTGGCCACTCTCTCAGAGCTACAGTATAGTAGCTGAACCTTTCGGGCACCTTTTCATGCTCCAGTTCTGCCTTCTGGACTTTTTAAATAATACAAATTTTGGCGTGCTGTCTGAGGAGAGGACTCAGAGCTCAGAATTTAGCCCGAACCCAGAGAACTCCCACCTATCCTGAGCTTGAATAGGAAAAGTTAGGAGTGAGAAGTTGAGGAGTTGAGGTGGAGGAGGAATGCCAGAAAACTGTCACGCAACAAAGGTATATATATATATATATGTATAGGAGAGACAATAAAAGCCAAGACCAAGATCCTTTTTGGCCTACTGGAAACCCTTCTCAACCTCAAATGCCTAAGCCTGCTCTTTAGGAAATTCACCTCAAGCAACACATAATTTTCCTCTCATTCAATCTTACAGTGCTGCACATAAATGTATACACTGGTTAAGGATGTTAGTTATGTGAGTTTGAATGAATGTTGGTCACAATGCTCTCTCCATATTAGGTGTATGCTGGTTGAGAATGTGATTGGTTGAGGATGAGCATTGCTCTCTCCCTTTTTACACATTATTTCCTGTTCTCACAGCATTTCACATAAATGCTGTATGAGGATGCAATTTATTGTACTGGTCAAAATTGAGCGATGCTCTTTCCGTTTTATTTTCTCATTCTAACACAGCTTTACATATATATATGCTGGTTGATGTTGACCAAAGCTCTCTCCTGTTATTTTGCATAGCATTGCATATAAATTTACATGCTGGTTGGTATATGATTACATATGTGACCCTGGACCACAAAACCAGTCTTAAGTCGCTGGGGTATATTTGTAGCAATAGCCAAAAATACATTGTTTGGGTCAAAATTTTTGATTTTTCTTTTATGCCAAAAATCATTAGGAAATTAAGTAAAGATCATGTCTATGAAGATTTTTTTTGTAAAATTCCTACTGTAAATATATCAAAATGTAATTTTTGATTAGTAATATGCATTGTTAAGAACCTAATTTGGACAACTTTAAAGGTGATTTTCTCAGTATTTAGATTTTTTTTTGCACCCTCAGATTCCTAATTTTCAAATAA
>NC_133380.1:28763451-28814443 GCF_049309525.1 Garra rufa
GGGAATTCGCTTAGAATCCAATCATCTCTGAGCCTTATACAAAAGGCCAATGAAAATTGGCGAGTGGCATTTGCATGACGCGCCACGCCCCGTACATACGGGTATAAATAGCGACGTCATGCGCCAGTCAGACAGCTTCTTCGCTTCAGATCCGTCTGATGTTGAGCCTGCTATTTCTCTCTCTACGAGACTTCTACTACAAAGAGTTCTTCAAAAGAGTTCCTGCTCTCTCTCCTGACGTGCTGCCAAGACTAAAAGAGCTTTCTGTTTGGCGGCCGTCAGCGATCTCCTGCGGGCTGCCGTTTTCACGGCCATTACAGCCGCACTGCATTCCAGCGAGAAAGTCCCGTTGAGTGCACAGCCGCCCCGCGGCTTTTTCCCTGGGCAGACCGGGAGCTAAAAGAGCAATTTCTCGCGGCCGCAAGACGTTCTTTTCAGAATGGCTTTTCGGCCGTGCGCTTCAGGATGCGGTAGTTTCCTCCCTCCTGCGGACGGACATGATCACTGCCTCACGTGTTTGGGGAGTGAGCACGCTGAGGCAGCGTTCATGGATGGTGAATGCATTCATTGCGAATGCATGACCATGAGCACGCTGAAGTCCCGCCGCTCGTTCGCGAGGCGGCTCCCCCCGCCTTCCTCTCGCGGTCTGTCGTTAAGCCGTCAATGCTTTTCGGCCACCGCGGCGAGACGCGGGGGGGACTTAACTGTCACCGTGCAGAACGCACCGCCGGCCCAGAAAGCCCTGCGGTCTTCTGTCACACAGCGTGGTCCCGTCGAGTTCCCGGAGCAGTACGCTTCCCCGCCCAGCGGGCTGAGCGTCTCCTTCGGTGCTCCTGCGGAGGATGAGATGTCGACCGCAGCATCAGAGGGAGAGTCGGTTGGCGAGGCGGACGCTTCGGCGGCGCGGCCCCCTCCAGAGGTGGCCGCTCCGTCTGAGGTGGACGTCGAGCTATCGGCTATGCTCCTCCGGGCCGCCAGGGGGATCGGTTTGGAGGTGCCCCAGGCGCCCCCGGCCGATCCTTCTAGGCTGGATGATTGGTTCCTGGGGAGGGCCCCCGCGGCTCCACCTCGCCCCCCCTCGGTCCCATTCTTCCCGGAGTTGCACGAGGAGCTGACCAGATCTTGGCGGGCCCCCTTCTCATCACGGCCCCGCCCCAGCTCCTCTCCCCTCGCCACCCTCGATGGCGGGGCGGCCAGGGGGTATGCAGCGATTCCCCGGGTCGAGCGCGCTGTGGCGGTGCACTTGTGCCCACGCGGCGCCGCCACCTGGAGGGATCGTCCGCATCTCCCGTCCAGGGCGTGCGAGCGCTCGTCCGCTCTTGCGGGCCGCGTTTACCACGCCGCTGGACAGGCCGCCACCGCCCTGCATGCTATGGCGATCCTTCAAGTGTATCAGGCCCAGGCCCTGAAACAGCTGCACGAGGGTGGTCCCGACCAGGGGGTTATGGAAGAACTCCGCGCCGCCACCGACTTCGCCCTACGGGCGACGAAGGTCACGGCGCGTTCCCTTGGTCAGGTGATGTCCACAGCCGTGGTCCAGGAGCGACACCTATGGCTCACTCTGGCCCAGATGGCAGACGTCGACAAGGCTCGCTTTCTTGACGCTCCTATCTCCCAGAGTGGCCTATTCGGCGACACTGTCGAGGACTTTGCCCAGCAGTTCTCGGCAGTCCAGAAGCAGAGGGAGGCCATTCAACACATCTTGCCCCGCCGCGAGTCTAGACCCATCCCGCCGCCGGTGGCTCAGCCTCCCCCCGCTCGTCGCCGAGGGCGCCCCCCCGCGGCCCCCACCAAACCTGCTCCGTCGCCTGCTGAACCCAAGAAGGAGACGGCCCGACGTCGAGCCGGCCGCGGGGGTGCGGCGCCGCCCGCCTCTCAGGGACCTGCAAAGAACACCCGCAAAAGAGCCGCGAAACGTCCCTGACGCGGGCAACCCGGAGGTGGAGAAGTTTGTTCTTCAGGGGACGAGAACATCTACGTCCCCGCTCCCGCTGGAGGGCCGGGGGTTGTTGTGCACTTTAACGCTGCCGCCGGCCCACGGGTCGGCGGTACCCACAACTTCAATAAAAGAGCAATTTCCTTCACCTCCGGGGCCTCGGCCCCGTGTTCCCGTTCCGGGCGGCACCAGGATGCCCTCTCGGAGCCGGACTCGGAGCTGTCTTTCGCCAGCGCGGGAACCTGGGAAGAAGGTAGGCCCTGCTCAGAGCAGCTTGTCTCCCCTTCCTGTTCCCCCCCTAGGCTGCCCCACCACGGTCACGTCGGTCAACGTTCCCTTGACACCCCTGTCGAGGCGCTTGGGGGCCTGGCTTCAGCTCCCCAGCCCCTCGCGGTGGTTGATACGGACGGTACGTCTCGGCTATGCGATTCAGTTCGCCAAAGCTCCGCCCAGGTACAGAGGTGTCCTTCACACTCGTGTCCACTCAGACACCCACGCCGCTGTCCTGCGTGCAGAGGTCGCAGTCCTACTGGCGAAGGATGCGATCGAGCTTGTCCCTCCAGCCGAGATGAGGTCAGGGTTTTACAGTCCCTACTTCATCGTGCCCAAAAAGAGTGGTGGGTTAAGACCCATCCTGGATCTCAGAGTCCTGAATCGGTCCCTTCTCAGGCTGCCGTTCAAGATGCTCACGACGAAGCGCATGCTCACATGCATTCGTCCCCAGGATTGGTTTGCAGCCATCGACCTGAAGGACGCGTACTTCCATGTCTCGATTCTTCCTCGCCACAGGCCCTTTCTTCGGTTTGCGTTCGAGGGTCGAGCATACCAGTACAAAGTTCTCCCATTCGGCCTGTCCCTCTCTCCTCGCGTTTTCACCAAGGTTGCGGAAGCGGCCCTGGCCCCTCTTTGGCTGTCAGGTTTCCGCATCCTCAACTATCTCGACGACTGGCTTCTGATAGCCCACTCTCGAGAGGTGCTATGCGACCAGAGGGACCTGGTGCTTCAGCACCTCAGCCGCCTGGGCCTTCAGGTCAACCGAGAAAAGAGCAAACTCTCCCCAGTGCAGAGGATCTCTTTTCTCGGTGTGGAGCTGGACTCGGTCTCCATGACAGCCCGTCTCACCAACGAGCGCGCTCAGTCGGTGCTGAGATGTCTAGATTTATTCAGGCACAAGACAGCGGTTCCTCTAAAAACTTTTCAGAGGCTCCTGGGGCATATGGCAGCTGCGGCCGCGGTAACGCCGCTGGGGTTGCTTCATATGAGACCGCTTCAGCACTGGCTACACGACCGAGTCCCGAGACGGGCATGGCACCGTGGCACACTCCGGATTGGCGTTTCCCCGCAGTGTCGCCGCCTGTTCAGCCCGTGGTCAGACCCTGCCTTTCTCCAGGCCGGAGTACCCCTGGGGCAGGTGTCCAGGCACATCGTGGTTTACACGGATGCCTCCACCACGGGTTGGGGTGCTGTGTGCAACGGGCAAGCAGCTTCGGGCTCCTGGACAGGACCTCGACTGCAGTGGCACATCAATTGCCTCGAGTTGCTGGCTGTGCTTCTGGCCCTTCGTCGCTTCCGACCGACGTTGCGTCAGAAGCACGTACTTGTGCGTACCGACAGCACTGCGACTGTGGCTTATATCAACCGCCAGGGCGGCCTCCGCTCTCGTCGCATGTCAC
This sequence comes from Garra rufa, assembly GCF_049309525.1. Lineage (NCBI taxonomy): Eukaryota > Metazoa > Chordata > Actinopteri > Cypriniformes > Cyprinidae > Garra > Garra rufa. The sequence continues at coordinate 28,767,061 of NC_133380.1, forward strand.
AACTCGCCCGCCGTCTGCTCCTCTGGAGTCAAACGTGGCTGAAATCGCTACGTGCCATTCACATTCCGGGGGAACTCAACCGTGCAGCCGATCAGCTCTCACGGCAGTCCACCCTCCCTGGAGAATGGCGACTCCACCCCGAGTCAGTCCAGCTGATTTGGAGGCATTTCGGGGAGGCCCAGATAGATCTGTTTGCCTCCCCCGAATCCTCCCACTGCCAGCAGTTCTTCTCCCTCAACGAGGTATCCCTCGGCAGGGACGCTCTGGCCCACAGCTGGCCTCCGGGGCCCAAGTACGCCTTTCCCCCAGTGAGCCTCCTTGCACAGACCCTGTGCAAGATCAGGGAGGACGAGGAGCAGGTTCTCCTGGTCGCCCCATACTGGCCTGCCAGGACCTGGTTCCCAGAACTCAATTCCCTCGCGGCAGCCCCTCCCTGGAAAATCCCCTTGAGGAAGGACCTTCTTTCTCAGGGGATGGGCACTATCCCACCCACGTCCCGATCTATGGAACTTGCACGTCTGGCTCCTGGACGGGACGCTTCAGACCTCGCCGGCCTTCCACAGGCCGTGGTAGAAACCATCACTCAGTCCCGAGCCCCCTCTACAAGGCAGGCGTACGCACTGAGGTGGGGTCTATTCGTCGACTGGTGTTCCTCACGAGAACAGGACCCTCAGAGATGCACGATTGCAGTAGTGCTTTCCTTCCTGCAAGAGAAGTTGGAGCGCAGGCTGTCCCCTTCGACTCTCAAAGTGTATGTTGCCGCTATTGCCGCACATCACGATGCAGTGGATGGATCATCCCTAGGGAAGCACCCTCTGGTCGTTAGATTCCTCAGAGGCGCTAGGAGGATCAATCCTCCCAGACCGCGCCTCGTACCCTCTTGGGACCTCTCCGTCGCCCTCCAGGGCCTGCGGGGACCTCCCTTCGAGCCCCTCGCCTCAGTTGAGCTTAAGTTTCTGTCATTAAAGACAGCGCTCCTGACTGCGTTGGCCTCCATCAAGAGGGTGGGGGATCTGCAAGCTTTCTCTGTCGACGAAGCGTGCCTGGAGTTCGGGCCCGGCGATTCTCACGTCATCCTGAGACCCCGGCCCGGCTATGTGCCCAAGGTTCCCACCACGCCTTTCCGCGATCAGGTGGTGAACCTGCAAGCTCTGCCCTTGGAGGAGGCAGACCCAGCTATAGCATCGTTGTGTCCAGTCCGTGCTCTGCGCACCTACGTAGACCGCACTCGGCACTTCAGACGCACCGAGCAGCTCTTTGTCTGCTTCGGAGGTCAGCAGAAAGGGAATGCTGTCTCCAAACAGAGGTTGGCGCATTGGGTGGTAGAAGCCATCTCCCTGTCTTACTTATATCAGGGAGAGCCTTGCCCCTTAGGCTTGCATGCCCACTCCACACGGAGTGTTGCATCTTCCTACGCGTTGGCACATGGCGCCTCATTAGCGGACATCTGCAGAGCTGCCGGCTGGGCGACACCAAATACCTTTGCCAGGTTTTACAACCTTCGCTTAGAGGCCGTCTCTTCCCGAGTTCTGACAGGTGACCGGGAGGACGGCTAGTGTCGGCTTGCTGCGCCATTCCCACGTGGATCCGTGCGCTATCTCCCAGTTTGTTCCCTCCGGCGAACCTGGGTCCTCCATGCCCCTCAGTCCGGGCTAGACGCGGAGTAGCTCTTGACTGTGCTCCTGCCGGGTCTCCTTCGCCCCGCAGGTTGTGGCTATTTTTCTCTATATTTTTCCAGGGGTCAACCAGAAGGCCTCTGTTTCCCTCGTATATCCCTAAAACCCCCTTATGGATATATTGAATTTCTTACTTTCACATGGACAGAATTCATGTCTCCGCCCCCCCAACCCCTGCTTCAGTTTCTGGCATCCCTGGGGCCCCCCTTCTCGGGCCCCAGGGCGTTGGGAAGGTTACGTTAACGTCCGCCTGTTGACACGTCCGCCTGCCGGCACGTGGTCGTTGCGTAACGCGGCGCAGGGACGTGGCTTGTTCCATAGGGTCAGTTCCCATGTAACGTCGAAGTGATTCGACTGAAGGGGAACGTCTAGGTTACGTAGGTAACCCTCGTTCCCTGAAGGAGGGAACGGAGACGTTACATCCCCTGCCACGTCCCTGTCGTCGCGCTGACGCCGGCTCAATCCGGCTCCTCAGCGAAGAACCTGTCTGACTGGCGCATGACGTCGCTATTTATACCCGTATGTACGGGGCGTGGCGCGTCATGCAAATGCCACTCGCCAATTTTCATTGGCCTTTTGTATAAGGCTCAGAGATGATTGGATTCTAAGCGAATTCCCATGTAACGTCTCCGTTCCCTCCTTCAGGGAACGAGGGTTACCTACGTAACCTAGACGTTCTCTCAATGAACTGCAGCTCCCCAGTTCCAGCACTCATGCAGCCCCAGACCACGACACTACCACCACCATGCTTGACTTTAGGCAAGACAACAATATTCTTGGTACTCCTCACCAGGGCATCGCCACACATGCTGGACACCATCTGAGCCAAACAAGTTTATTTTATAGTCTCATCAAACCCCAGGACATGGTTGCAGTAATTCATGCTCTTGAACAGGTTGTCTTCAGCAAACTGTTTGTGGGTTTTCTTGTGAGCCAGCTTCAGATGAGGCTTCTTTCTGGGACGACGCCTATGCAAACCGACCTTCTACTTCTGCAACCTTTAAAGCAATGCTGCAGCACTCATGCATCTGTTTGCCAGTTTATGCACCTGACGCACAGAACGAGTGCTGAACTTTGTTGATCAACCATTGCAAGGCCTGTTCCGAATGGAACCCATCTTGGAAAACCTCTGTATGACCCTGACCACTGTAGTGTAACTTGGTTTTAGAGAGTTCAGAGAGTTCTTTGCCATGAGATGCAATGTTAAACATCCAGTGGTTGGTATGAGAGAATTGTTTAAAACACTTAATTTTAACTGCTCTAACTGCTCTTTGCATGGTTAAACAACATACTGCTGTTATCACTTAGGTTGTACTCACTTTTGTTACCAGCTATTTTGACAATAATGGCTGTATGTTGAATTATTCTAGAGGACAGTAAATCTATACTGCTATACAAGCTGTACATTGACTACTCTAAAATATACCCAAGTTTCACTCCTATAGTATTGTGCCTTGAGAAGATATACTAAAATGGTTGCTGAAATGTGAGGGGTGTACTCACTTTTGTGAGATATTGTATTTGAGTTGATTGTATTTTTAGTCCTTATATATTAGATATTGACAATCAAAACCAGATATTTTTTGGTTGGCTATAGGTGTTATTACTCAATTAAACATGCTTAACGTCTGTCTATCAATAATTCTTCCCAAGGTACAAGTGCTATTGAGCATACAAACATTTTCACCCACTATTTAAATTACAAAACACTGAATTGTGGTCAATTTTATATTTGTATTGTTTGATTATGTTCAGTTTTAGAAACATGCTTTTTCATCTGCAGTGATGGTGTATTTTTTAGGCCAACCCATACGTTTGCATCCCCCTAACTTTTATGAATTTGGAAGCCTAAATACAATCAGAAGAAGTAAAAAGCTAAATTTAGCCAATATATGAGCTATTGCATGGTCACATGACTTCAGCATAACCCCTATTAAGCTTCCAAGTAAAAACTTTAAAAACAATTCAGAGGCAGTGCTAATGTATTTCAGGTTGCAGAATAAAAAGTGAAAATATCTTGAGCTTGTGTGAACCACAGACTTTATTTCAGGCACCAAAAATCGAGATGATGGAACTGGAAATGCTAAAGTGAGAATTTGGGTTTTCAGGTTTTGGTTTATAATGCCATCCCTGCCGCAGCCTATAGTAGTAGCTATTGAAAAAAGATGTTGCCCAGCACTGCACATGATTTACTTTCATTTGAATGCGAGAAAGCGAAGATCAATTTAAGTACGGCTTCTAATCTCAGGTTGGGGTGAAAGCTTTCGACTCTTAGCGTGTGAAGTACGCGAGTGTGAATTATCTTTCCATTCACACCCTTTCTGGCAGGGCCGCTTAATAGAAACGCGTTAAGCAAATAGTGTGCCGTCAGTTTATCACGGGGCGAGCGGGGGAAGGGGACCGACGTAATTAGAATTAACTCACTACTTAAAATCTGGCCCTGGAAAACAATGGCGCAATTCATGAGGCAGCATTAGGACTTAAGGAATGTTTTTACTCCTTCGTCACAACCAATTACATGCTTTGAAATAATTTATCTTTCTCTAAAGAGCTGGCGTGGCTTTTGAGAAGTGTTGGGTAAGAGCAGAGCTGAAGTACAGGCAGTTCGCAGAGACTGAATCCGCTCCATAAGAGGAGGAGAGGAGAAACAGAGGCTGAGCTGCCTTCAGTCTGGAAGTCATTAAAACCCCGTCCAGAGGAATGGAGGAAAACTGCTGTTTTTTCATGACCTGCTTTTCTCAGCTCAAAACTTCTCTCTCTCGCATTTTCTCTCTCAACACGCATAGACAACTGACAACCTAGTCTTCAGCATTCTCTATTTTTGCTGCGCTACAGGATATTGACTCCTTTACACTCTTTGCATGAAAATTAGTCTTTTCTTAATACTTTGAGAGGCGATGTGACGTCTTACTCACTGCTTTAGTAAAATGTTCCGCTGCTTTGAAAAAGGATGAAAGTTTTGTCGTCACTTACTCAGCCTCATTCCAAACCACTAGGATTTTGATCTTCCATGGAACAAAAAAGATGTGTTGAAGAATCTCTGCTCCTTTCCATACAATGAACATATTTAGCTCTAGTTACTGTCAAACCACAAGGACAAAAAGACACCATAAAAATAGCACATACAACGTGTGTGCTATATTCCAAGTCTTCGGAAGCCACACAAGGTTTCAAATGGAGCTTTTCACAACAATGCCATATAACTATTTTTTGCTCACACTTTAGTTTGGGGACCAATTTACACTATTAACTAAATATTAACTACGACTTTCGCCTAAGTAAACTCATAATTTGTTGCTTCTTAATAGTTAGTACACTGTAAAATGTAATAAGTTGACTTTACTTAGAGAAAATGAGAAAACCGATTGCACAAAAAAAAAATAAGTAAAGTGAAATTGGAATAGTATGAATAGTATGAATAGTACTTTACTTTAGGTTTACTCTTGACTTAGTATTGCTACTCAGTGACTCCCAGAGTGCATTGCGGCATGAATAAATTATGCAATTGCTTTGTTTTACTGTTGTTGTTTTTATTTGCCAATTTTATTTGCTGTCTTGTAACAGTAGTATAGCACAACATAAAGAGCAAAAAAATGGTTATTGTTACAATTAATAAAAACAAACAAAATTGAATTGTTACCATTGTTGTGATTCGCGTGCTGAATGTTAAAGTCTATGTGTGACTTCAGCACATTACTGCAAATATTAAAAGAGTGTATCAACCCAATTAAAAGCTTTTAAAAATGTTTATAAAGAACAATGAAAGAGTAAATAACCATTAATAAACATACAGCTAATGATATATACATAAGATTTAATTAAAAGATAGATCACTTTCTGAATTTATCATACTTTTCTACCCCTGAAATCAAATAACTCTGATTCTAAAATGCATTGTTGCATCAATAGGAAGAAAGTTATAATAAAATAAACAAAATTCCAAGTGCCCAACCAAAGGGAACACTAATCACTATAATGGTAAGTTACATTTTTTTTTTAAATCAACATCAATTTATGAAGTCAGCTTATGTGATGCTCTCTCTCACATATTTCAGTGGTAATGAAAGTTCAACATTAAGATGACTTTGGGAAACTAATGAAGGAAAGATAACTGCAGACATGGAGGAAATAAGTGAAAAGTCTATTAAGAATTGCCCCACCTCAAAAATGTTTCTTTTCTTCTTCTTATGTTGTTATTATTTATTTTTAAGAGTGTTGATGCCGTTAACGTAATAAAAAAGGAAACGTCTTCTTACACAAAGTTTGGTACATTTTATACTTTTTTGTTCTTTAATTTTTAGGAAACGAGGAGATCAGACATTCTTGAAATGCTATTTTGCGTTCCATGGAAAGCAGAAGGTCTTGTTTAGGAAAAACATACATAATACTGAATGTAGATGATCACCTATATCATGCTTAATTAGGATGTCTGTGGAAACGTGCTCTGTGTGTGGATCCATCAGTGCAGATGCCTCAGATCACTGAAGATCTGCCCCATGAAAGAGGTTTATTTATTTACGTGGCTTGATTTCACTGTGTCTTTTGTGAAAGTGGCCATGGCTACCAGTGAAGTCTGTCACTGTGCCCACTGCAGCTGCTGTGGCCGTCCTCTGTGGACCACTGCAACACAATAGACAGCTTTGTACCGCCAGTCCTAAACTTTAGTGAGATGAGGACTGTGATATGCCTTTAGGAAGAAAATAATTATCATCCTTTTATTATCAAATGTCAGAAGTGTGTATATTAAAACATGCAATATGTTTGTTTGGTCTGGGAATAACTTTCTTGTATCTACAGGTGAAGCAAATCTTTGGCACTTCAAAGTCTCTTAGAAATCAATATTGACAATTTTTACAAAAGCAGAAACATTTACAATAGGGCTTGGCCATTTATTGAATATATTTCATAATGATAATATAAAATGAATATCATCATGGTTAAAATTTAGATTGGCCAGGTACCTAAAGACTACCTATAGACCAATTTCTCACTCCGGCCTTGTAGCACATATTTTAGAGATATTTTATAAGTGAAAATACAATTTTGACTTGACCTGACATGTGAACTTCACCAAATTAACAGAAGGGAAACTTGATTTCCCTTTCAGTCGTTCTCTCCGACGTTACGTCGAGTGACGTATTTGGGATCCCAAGTACGTCACTTGACGTAATGTCTTCATTCCCTCCTTCAGGGAATGAGGGTTACAGATGTAACCTAGATGATTTTTATTAAACTCAGGCTTCCTGATTCCTCAATTAAGAAAAAAAAAATGTGATTGTGGAATGTATGATTTAAAACGTATAAACTGTGCAATCTAATATGTAGCTGTTTTATGAGGTTTCTCATCATTCTCTGCACAAGAATGAAAAATAATTCACCAGTTACACAACAAATGCACATCTTTGCTCTTTATTTTGCCATAAAACAGTGGAAGTCTTTGTCAGTAATTGAAAAAGAGAGAAATATAATACTTTATTCTAACTAGAATTTTTATTACCTCCAAACTCCCTGTACTCCCATTGTGGGCCTAAAGGGAACATCAGTTCAGTTCTGCTTGGCAAATGAAATTGTGTGATAAAGTAAACAACTGAACAGTGATTAATTGAATAATTTAAAATTAATAGTTAAAGGGGTCCTACTATGGTCTTTTACAAAGTCTTTATTTTTTGGGGGGTGCACTAGAACGTATCTAATGCTTAGTGGTTCGAAAAACTCATTATTCATCACATAATTTACATTATTACAATAGCTTTCTCCCCAAGTTGTCACAAACGGCTCGATTAGATCTGGGTTTGATGAAGGCCCGCCTTCCGAAAAACGGAATGTGTTGTGATTGGTTAGCAGCCCCACTATGTTGCAATTGGCGAACAGCTTAGACGGCGTTTTAGTCCTGCCACGGCCTTTCCCAGAGCAGCAAGTTCCGTGTACAACTGTGCAAGCTAGATTAAAATGATTTTTACGTTTTAAATATGGATATTTTTCTTATAAAAACGCATCGGAACACTAAAGGAGGCTTTTACTGACCCCTCCGGAGCCATGTGAGGCACTTTTTATTATGAACCGACTTTATTTGGACTAATGGAGAGAAACTCTTGTATATGTGCCATTCAGTCTATGTCGTTCTAAAGCTTGGGAGTGCCAGGATTATTTTTAATATAACTTCGATTGCATTCATCTGAAAGAAGGAAGTCATATACACCTAGGATGCATGGAGGGTAAGTAAATAATACGCTACAGTAGTGTTGGTCCTATCATCAGCCTGCGAGATCGCTGATACATGATATTATCATTATTGCGTTAATTTTTTAAATTATTTACATGCCCGAAACCAGCTCCAGCATAAGGCTAGTGAAGCTATCTACACTGTATGATGAATAAATCTCTTACCACACACTGCACACGTCTATGACGCTGCAACCGATGATCAACACTCTGTGTTTACATCAGCCGTGGCTCTGCATGTGATTCGACTCTCTATAACGCATTTCAAATTACAACAATATCTCCCTTTGGAGTGGACTTTGAGATTTGTAACTTTGTAGATGTTTTTATGCCCATACATACACACCACACACTGGCTAAAATTCAAAAAGTGAAAAAGCATAATAGGATGCCTTTAAAAGAGAGGGAAAAAAATGCAATACCTCACACTTTACCCACAACTAAACCCTGCTTCATCCCAGAGTTGTGAACAGCCTATGGCTGTAACGTGTGTGCAAAAGTCATTTAGATCTGTCTCACGTTGAGAGGGTTGAAGGTCTGGGCTGTGATCTCACAGTGGAGCTCTGACCCGCTGTGCTGAGATGAGACGAGTCTGTTGTTTAACATCTGACAGCTGGAAAAATGAACCGAGCATAAAATATCAGCTATGTGTTTAGCTTTAGAGGCTACATTCTATAAAATGTTTAATCATTTATACACCTACTTGGTTGGCTGACTCATTGTGCATTGAAGTGTTCAATATCTGTGCTATTTAAATGCAGAATGAATGATTTTCTCCATCCAGCACACAGAGTTTCAGCTGTAGTTTTTGTAAGAGGTGGTAAATCTGCTTCAAATCAGTAATGCCTAATTAAACAGGTGGATTTTTTTTTCACAGAGTGTTTAATCTGCTCTGTCTCAGATATGTGTTATTGGTTTTTCTTCACCTCTCACTTTAAATCTTGTGGTACCTGATCATTTACCGCAACTGTAGCCTTTGTTCTAAGATGCAAAACTTGAATTACTGTTAAATGAGTCACAACATGAGAAATTACAGTAAGATACAGTAAGTTGCAGAAATTAAAAAGAGTATTTATTAACACCAAATTGCATATGTGACCGTGGACCACAAAACCAGTCTTAAGGTCAAATTTTTGAAAGTAAGATTTGTACATCATCTGAAGGCTGAATAAAAAGCTTTACATTTATGTATGGTTTGTTAGGATAGGATAATATTTGAAAATATTTGATACAACTATATGAAAATCTGGAATTTGAGGGTGCAAAAAAATCAAAATATTGAGAAAATCGCCTTTAAAGTTGGCCAAATTAAATTCTTAGCAATGAATTTTACTAAATCAAAAATTAAGTTTCGATATATTTACGGTAGGAAATTTACAAAATATCTTCATCGAACATGATCTTTACGTATCCTAATGATTTTTGGCATATAAAATATGATCATTTTGACCCATACATTGTATTTTTGGCTATTGCTACAAATATACCCGTGCTACTTAAGACTGGTCCAGGGTCACATGACTTGCTCTCTACTTCTTCCACATTGTAACATGGTACTGGAACATAGCACACGACTGCAACCACAGCAACACATCAATGATATTTTCACAATATTGCCTCCATATAGCGATTTTCGATCAGTACTGACTTGACACAGTTGGTCATAAAATACTCCTTGACTGATCTATCAGTTCCAGTCTATACTGATTTAGATCCTATTTAAACTGCTAGGGTTATTATTACAGTTGCTCTAGGTACACACACCTACATATGCAATGTGTTATATTGTGAAGTCCCCCAAGGCTCAATTCTGGGTCCATAATTGCGTTTTTTTATTACATATGCATACTTCCATTAGCTGATGTTATTATCATCAGATCTCCATAAATCATTTAGTACTCTGCTGGACTGCACAGAGAACATACATTAGTGGTTGTACTAGAATGTTTCACAACTTGATTAATATTGAGTACTCCCAAATAAATATCTATTATGCTTACTGAAGCCCAATAATCACATCAAGAATTTAGAAATCATGTTCGACAGCAGCTTCATGTTTTAAGAAACCCTTAGCACTGTTTATAAAACAGCATATTATCGTCTCTGTGCCATCTCTGAAGTATGCAAAATTCTCTCCCCTCCTGAAAGTGAGAAACTCATTCACACATTTTATGCAAGACTTAACTACCACGGAAGTGTTTTGGCTGGCTTATCAAAGAGTTCAATGCAGCTGCAAAAAATGCTGACTCATACTCAACTGAGGTATCACATTAAATGCCTTTAGTGGCTACATATGTCCCACAGAATTGATTTTAAGATGCTACTATGTCTTTACAGTGCCGACCCAATGTACCTTAGCAATATAATTACTAGTATACTCCAGTAAGATATGCCTAAACAAATCTGAAAGTTGGTGAATCAGCATTTAATCACTGTGGTAAAGATAAATTACACGCATTTGACTCAATTAGCACCCTTTAAAAAGTGCTGGTAAATGCGTAAAAGAATACACATTAAATGGTCTATTTATTTTCATTCTTTGTTAAAGTGTTCATAGTATATTTTTACTACATTTTTTACAAAATTTAAAAACTATTAACATTCACACGCACACACACACACACACACACACACACACACACACACACACACACACACACACACACACACACACGTTGGGTTTCCATCTTTTATGTTGATATTCCATTAATGTAATGGTTTTTATACTGTATATATTGAATTGTTTTGTTTCTCCTTACCCTAAACCTACCCCTTACACAAAATATCCTCCATTTGTAGATTAAAAAAAAATCAAGCTGTTTTCCTCATGGGGACCAAAACATGTCCCCACAGCAAATGTTGCCTTCTTTGTGGGGACAATTTGTATTTTATGTTATGAAAATCATACACACAAATACAAATATGTGTGTGTGTGTGCTATAGATTTTCCAATTAAAGTATAGATCTTGGATGATCTTTCAAAATTATGAAATCGATGTAGCAAAAATAAATCAGTTTTAAATAAAATAAATATCAACCCCTAGTACCACAGATAAAGTAAAGATTGTTCTAATATTCAATAGCATGTGTGTTGACACAGTAAACTCTGAAAACTTTGCCTCTTCATATTCTACTGTAGGTTAAACTTCACACTGAAATGACTGATATGTCATCTTGGTGAAAAGACTTGCTTCTCTTTTCCTTGGTTTGCTTAACTTGTATAGTATTATAATAGAATATTCTTTTTTTTATATAAAAAAGAAGAACTGATGCATGAAAATATTAGAGTTGCAGTTTATGTGGGAAGTGCTGTATATATTTTTAATGGTATTTTAAAATAGACAAGTTTGTCTGAGGTTAAGCATTCTGGGTTCCTAATAGGTTTGATTGTCCCAGCTGCCTAAACACATCCATGTTCTCTAGAGAGATGATCTTCCACAGGGGTCCAAAATAAAGATCCATTTGGACAGAGACTAAGCCATCAAACAGCCTCCTTTACTTGAATGAGCTTCAGATTTATCCAGGGGCAAGAAGAATTTCAGAAGCAGCCTGCCAGTTCACACTCTTGGATTCGTCTTCAAACACTCAGCCATGATGGTATGTGGATAGTTTGTGTGATGTTGTGAAGATTTGAGGGGTCACGTCCGGTTCTCATTCATGATGTGAAATGGATTCTTGTTATATGGATCATTAATCCGCGGAAAACCGCGGACATCTAAGAAGGAATTTAAGAGAAACAATTGTTAAAGAAACACATGTTAGTAATAGTTACTGTGGTCAGGTCTTTTGTTTGAATAATAGTTTGGCTTGACCAGAACACACGCAACGGGCAAAGCCTCTGTTGTGGGCCATAATTGCTTTCTATATGACACACAACTGTAACTGTGTTTGTCATTGCTTATTGAACCTAAAACAAATGGGTCCATCTGACATCAATTAGGGAATGTTTCATGTCTACATAGAAGATTTTATTTGGCAAAAGAAGCTGTGATCACTGCTGATGATCCGTCTCACGTATGGAAACTTTCTCATGTTATGTTTGGGCTGCTTTGTAGTTAATGAACAATTAAGGAGAGCAGTAAAACATGCATTGATCTTATTCACGCATGAATGCACTGGTGACCTAGAACGGCCCATTACTGCACTATTATATGGAAGAATTGCCTAACATGGACAATTTGAGTTGTAGATTTCACCGATATGAGTCTCGGAGGTAAGATGTTGTGATATACATAGAAAAATATACATTTAGCTAAATAGTACAACACTATTGCTATTACTGATACTTCAAATGAGGGTTTTAAATACAAACCTATGACCTTAAGTATTAAACTTTAATGCATAACTCATCCTGCACCATTTGACAACCTAAAACATGTGGCTTGTTAAGAAGAAGTGCTGTTGAGTCTGCTATTTTGCACACATTTTGTACTCTAGTGGTGTGTTTTTCATTTAAAGAATACTTTTTTCATCACATCTCTGGCTGCTACCCTGATAAACATTATAGTATTGCGCAAACTGTATCTGGTGAATCAGCTTTGGGTCTCAGTTTCAAAACACTGGTGTTAACAGAACATATGTTTATTTATAGCATATAGCATGAGGGCAATGACTCAACACAATCATATGTAGCTGATTGAAGAAAAGCTAATCACAGCACTGGTACTAAGCAAGCAATTCCTTACTGTAATACTGTATCCCACAGTGCAATGCACTTAACTTAACCTTGTAAAGTTTTAATTTTTATATTTCTTGATGCATTTAGACTAAAATGTTGAGATATTACTGCACAAAATGCTAAATAGTCTCTTTTTCAGCGTGATAACTAGATGCCTCACACTAAATTAAAAAAAACTGAGGGAGTAAAGCATACATCTTAACTGACTATTTTTAAACGTAGCAGACAGTATACAGTGGACTGGACAGTATTCAATAAGTAGTAAGCTAGTATTCCATTCTGAACACAGCTGGTATATTGTATGTCTGGCTGCAGGATGGTTTGTTTTCCAGCCAGATGACAGTCAGAGATTTATTATATGGCTGACCGGTGGTGGGTTTGGGTAAACCACAGACTGCAGAATAGAAACTAGTCTAAATTTTACCAGAAGTCATAGAGGGACACTTAAGTGATAAACCCTTTCACATTTGCTAACACTTTTTTTCTAATCAGGGAAGACCAGATCTTTTTCTCTAGTGAACATTTACTCAGATTAAAGGGTTAGTTCACCCAAAAATGAAAATTAGCCCATTATATACTCACCCTTAAGGTGTCCTAGTTGTATATGACTTGCTTCTTTCATACAAATGCAATCAGAGTTATATTAAAAATACACAAGGCTGTTTAGTATCGCATCGCATGTCTTCCATGAGAAGAGAAAGGGGTGGTTGTTGCTGGTTACTGTGTGATGACTGAAATTGCGAAATGGTCTTAAACCATTAGTAAATAAACTACAAACCATTATATTTTCTAATACACACACAAATTGTGTGTATTCTGACAGCGCTGCACAAGCTTGTTAGCCAGGGTTCAAAGTCCAAAGTGCGAGGGAAATCTGCGTGATGAGAATCATTCATAAATCTACTTCTGTCAGTAAAAAGTAGTACTGAGGTCTTCTTGCGGGTTTCCGCCAAAATAAAAGTCAACATTCATAAATGTTAGTATTGTAGTTTTACTGTTGTTCTGTATAATAAAATAGAAAAGTAACACAAAAATAATAACAATCATTACAACAGCTCTATTAATACATTTATTTTAACATTCTCCTTTGCTCAGAAAGGTTGCATTTATTTGTACATTAACAACACATGCCTGATTCAAGAAGGGGGTCTTAAAAATGGCCAAAGAATATTATTTTACTAACTTATTAATTTTAAGTTAAATTGTGCTTTGTTGGTAAGCTACTGTATAATGTCTACTAGAATGTTTAAAAAGTTCAGTGTTAAATAAATATTTTTAAATTGAAGAGTTTTGCAATTGAATTTTTTATATAAAAAAAGACAAAACTGTAAAAAGCAAATATTGGCTATTTAATTTATGCAATGGTGAAAAAAAATTGATTGGCAAAATACATTGGGAAAAGAACACAAAAAAACGTGTTCGGTAATCGGTCTTCGGCCCACTGTTTAATTTTGTTCAGCTTCGGCCAAGAATTTTCATTTTGGTGCATCCCTAAAAAAATCCATATTTAAATGGATGTAGGCCTAATAATCACTTTTCTCTAGCTTGCACCAGCAGTTGTACATGGAAGCAGCTCAACTCAGAAGTGATGAACACGGTCACCCAGTGGAAAGATCAAAACAACAGTCACAAATTAGAAGTACAAAACAAGGATTCGTAAAGAAAAATGTTAGAGGATTTCTATATAATCCAAGAGGAGACTGGTTTTCCTTCACTAAAGTCAGGAAAATTAGTTTCCTTTGCCTCTGCGAATAAACGTTGAGCTCCGCCGTCATCCGCCCGGCAATTTTTAACTTGTGGTGGGCCGTTATCAGCGTTAACGTGAGACTCTTATTGGGCGATAAAAAAAATATCGCTGTTAATCTATTCTCAAAGTTTGGTTGGGAGCTGGGTCTATACTACGCAAGATATGATGACTTTCACCTTGATATTTTAGCACGGATATATACCTAGCCGAATTGCACTGTAGGGGGTGAGAACGAGTCTTCGAACCTGTGTGTATGCCTACTGTGAAATTACCACATCACACGTGACGTGCTAACATGGATGCAGCTATGAAGCCGCTGGGTTTGCTTCAGGGCAGGTGCGTTGCTAGACCCTTTTTACTGGGGCACGTGCCCCAGTGAAAATCTGCTGTGCCCCAGTAAAATCTCAAATTTGAGTTATAATTTTCTTTGATAATCCCGAAATAAAGACATTAAACTATATGCAACAACTGAATTGACGCTTCTAAAAGCAATGCAGTTTAACCGAAGACTATGCACGCAGATATCCATGCCCGTGCGTGTCTGTGTATTTAACTGCACTGCACACGTCGTGCAGCCTTTTACGCAGAAGTACATGCAGTGAATAGTTGGTTACACAAGTTTGTATAGTTAATTGTGTTGTAAATGCAATTGTCAAGCAGTTTGTGATGCATTTTGGAAACCGGAGATGAGCCCCTGGTCTAATGCGCCATCTGGCTTGAGAAACCCGTTCTCAAAGACTTACTTTTAGTCATTATTTGGGTAGCACACATATTCTAAATGCCTTCAGCAGAATTCAAATTAGCCATTTTAATCTAGATTAATCTAGATTAAAGGGGTCCTATTATGCTCCTTTACAAAGTCTTTATTCTGTTTTTGGGGTGTACTTGAACATGCTCTCATGCTTAGTTGTTCGAAAAACGCATTATTTTTCACATAATTTAGATTATTACAATAGCTTTCTCCCCAGCCTGGCACAAACGGCTCGATTAGTTCCGGGTTCCGCCTTCCAAAAAACCAAATGTATTGTGATTGGCCAGCAGTCCCACTGCGTTGCGATTGGCAAACAGCGTAGACCGCGTTCCGCCCTACTGCGCCCCTTCCCAAAGCAGCAAACTAGATTAAAGTGATTCTTACCTTTTAAATATGGATTTTTTTTTTTTTTTTTACAAAAACACATCTAATTGATAAAGGAGGCTTTTACCGACCGCCCCAGGGCCATGTGAGGCACTTTTTTTTTACTATGGATTGACGTATTTTCAGTCTATGCTGTTCTATGAGTGGCAGAATTGATTTAATATAACTCTGCTTGCATTCGTCTGAAAGAAGGAAGTCATCTACACCTAGGATGCATGAAGGGTGAGTAAATAATACGCTATTATTTGTCCTATCGTCAGCATGCGAGATCGCGGATACGTGACATTATCATTATTGTGCTGATGTATTTAATTATTTGCATGCCCGAAACCATAAGGCTAGTGAAGCTATCTACACTGTATGATGAATAAATCTCTTACCACACACTGCACGTCTAGGCGCGGCTCCGACGCGTCCACGGATAATCACTAACGTTAGTCAATGTTCGTGTTTAAATTTAATCAGTCGTGGATCTGCGTGTGTTTGGACCCTCTGTACAACACACGTGAATGGTGCGGCTTCAGCACGGCTACCGGAGCAGTTCGCGGACCTTCAGTTAAAGCTGTGTTTAAATGAGCCGACCTACAGCTCGCTGTAGCATCCCAAATTTAAAGCGGCTGTCCTTAATACATGGGTAAAGTTAGGCGAATCCCCCACCCGCCAACGAATTGAATTTCTGTAGGCGGGATACCGCGTTGTGACATCATTGCATGCGGAAAACAAACGCTGTTGTCCAAACGAGTCGTTCCGTTGTAGTTCTTGAAAAGGTATTTTTTAAAACGAAATATCTCCTTTTGGAGTGGACTTTGATATTTGTAACTTTGTATATGTTTTTTATGCCCAAACATACACACCACACGCTGGCTAAAGTTCAAAAAGTGAAAAAGCATAATAGGACCCCTTTAATTCAAAGATTACAGTGAGATTAATCTAGATTAAAAAAAAAAATCTATGCCCACCACTATTTTTAACATAACTCAGTCTGAAAAAAGAAAGTCATATACACCTAGGATGCCTTGAGGGTGAGTAAATAATGGGCTAATTTTCATTTTTGGCTGAACTAACCCTTTAAGTCAATTTCTGTTGCTTTGTTTACTGACAGTTTGAAATATGTTGGCTTTTAAATAAAACTGCCATCCTACAACATATTCATATGTACAATGCAGTAGTCAATTAATGGCTTTCGAACAATGTTAAACAAAAAACAAAACAATTATGAAAAATAAAACAACTATCAAAACATCAAAAATGTTAAAATACCGTAAAAATACAAAAAAAACATTGTTTTGACCAGAAAAAATAGTAACTGTTTCATATAAAATGATAAAATATGTGCATGTTATTATTGGGTTTTTTTTATACAAAACGACAAAACACATGTGACAGTCTGATATTTAAAACAAATGCCTCTTTTATTAGAACACAGTTCAGCCTTTCAGTTAAAATCTGCCTTCGCTAAATATTTGACCCTTGCCCTAAATTGTTTTACCTGGTTTGAATTTTACTCATATGGAACTTCAAGCATCTGTTATCTATAAATAAGAGAAATAAACGAGCTGTCGGCATGTGAAAGCTGCTCTAGCTTTAGTTCCAGTGCTCTCCACATTCTGTCTATATATTTCTAAATCTCACTCTTTGCCTCATTTGTCTGAGTGGCATGTGGTCTTGTCACAGGGGCCCCAGGTCACGTTCCCCATGTGATGGGTCTTATTCCAAAGTTTTCCATGTGGCTGAGGTTTTTGGACTGAGCGTTTCCCCTTCAACGAGAGTTTCCACCTCCAGATCCTCTGGAACGCCACATGTGATCATAATATTACAAGAGGCTTATGGTCTCAGCACACGCCTGTGCAAGGTGTCCACAATCCCTCACGCTTACAGGACCCCTGGGAGAGCAACAATGCCAAAGCTAGGCTTTTAAATTTCGAATGTCCAAAAACAGCTGCAGTTTTAAAAATATTTTCTAATGTTATTTAAAGCTCTTGCTTTTTTGTGAACTTTTTCCATAAACATATAACATTGCAATGCAGTAGTGAATGTGTAATGTGAATATGCAAAGTGTAAAACTGAAAATGAAAACCAAACAAGTATGGCCCAACTGTATTTTGTGACATATGTATGATTTAAATTATGAAGAATGAGGGCTTGGAAATGCTTTTTGCATGTTGTACATGAGTTCTGCATGCTATATTTTCAATGGCTTTAAAATAAATCATAATTTGGCAAAAGAGGTGAAAACATTTCTCACCCGTTCTACACCTAAATGACACCTGTATCCTCTTCTAAAGAACTTTTTCCTTTTATTATTATATTTTTTGACGAACTTTATTTTTAAGCCTACATCCATTTTTATCTGAATACACATACAGATACAAATAATTTTGCCATTGCTACAGCTATAATTCGATTTGTTTATAGAGTATATAATTTGTGATTTCCAGGCCTGAGAAAGCATGGAAATGAACAGAATCCCTAAGAAGCCATGGAATACAGTTTTTTCCTTCTAGTTATGCTCTTATATAACGATTTTTGTTGCTAGAAAACACTGTTTGAGTGTGAAAGCTGTAACATATATATTTTCAGTGTATTTTAATAAAAAAAAAACTGCTCAAACTGATTGGAAAGTCTTGGAAATCCATTGGTCAAAAAGTTTTTGCTATTTAAAGTAGTTTTAGGACACACTCTTTATTAAAAATAAAGGTGCTTTAAAAGGTTCTTCACAGCAATGCCATAGAAGAACCATTATTGGTTCCACAAAATCAGCCAAAGAGGCATCTCTTTCTTCCCTTTATATAATCTGAAGAACCTTCTTTCGCCACAAAGAACCTTTTGTGAAACAGAGAAGTTCTTCAGATGTTAAAGGTTCTTTATGGAAACATTTAGATAAAAAAGGTTCTTCTATGGCATCGTAAAGCATCTTTATTTTTAAGAGTGCATGGTCTGGATGGACTAATGATAAGTTTTATTTTTAAGGATTATGTCATTATTATTTTAGAAGAGCAAGAAGACTCCTTTTTTTCCATCATATGATCTGTATCAGGATAGTTAGCCAAATCTCTTTACAGTCTCTGCATGATTTCTGTTCAGTAAAAGCACTTTTTTAGCCATCATTGTTATGCCAACACCGATTAAGGGTGTTTTCAAAGGGGCTTTCAAGGGTATTTTTTTCCAGAAAATTAATTTTTCAACACATTTCCATTCAGGTGTCAACAACAAAGTTCAGAAAATCACATCGAATCTATCTCATCTCATAAGCTGTTTAAAATTCTATGTGGACCAGCTATATCCCATATTCCCTCAGATCCTTCAGCCTTTAACACCCAACCATCATCCCAGGAGGACTACATGATGCAGACCTGTTGCCTTTGTATGTTTGGTCATGAAGTTTTTTGAGAGA
Organism: Garra rufa; assembly: GCF_049309525.1. Lineage (NCBI taxonomy): Eukaryota > Metazoa > Chordata > Actinopteri > Cypriniformes > Cyprinidae > Garra > Garra rufa. The sequence continues at coordinate 28,785,913 of NC_133380.1, forward strand.
CTAAAGAACATCACTGACTCAGCTTCCCTTTGAACAATGCTAACCTTGACAGCCCAGGGGCTTATGAAAAATCCTTTTTGTGGTCTTCAGTTTGGTCTTCAATAATGCCATCTTTGAATCCAGCACCTGAGCTGTCAACATTTGCATTCTGCATAGTTGTGTTTCTACCTGTGTACTAATGACTGAATGTCTGAACACCATACTGTCAAGATCTTGAAGTTGCAGATGGTCTGTGATCAACACAACCTATAACTTTCTGGTTTGCTTCGGTTCCAAGTTGGACAAAAGAAGACTATAACAGATGGTGAGGATGGCTGAGAGATGGCCCCCTGACCATCCTTCAGAATGAGGCTGAACACAAACAGAAAAAATCATCACAGATAGCACATGCCTAGATCGCAACCTTTTTGAGCTCCAACCCTCCGGCAGGCGCTACAGAGTACTGAGCACCAGAACAAGAGCACAAGAGCAGCAGTGTTGCCTGGCTGCGGCTACTTTTACAATTTTGCCGCGGGCTGTTTTTTATTCCATGTGTTAAAGTGACCGCCCCCACAGCATGATTTCAACAAAGGGGGCACGAAGGGGATGGTGCGAAAAACTGAAGAAGAAAAATGCAGCTGGGATAGTTTTGGTCTAGTTTTGAATAGCAGTTGGGCTGTTTTTTTGTTTTGTTTAGTTTTTTTTCTGCAGACCTGGCAAAAGAGCAGCTTCTTCCTTCAAGTGATTTCTCTCATACACAGTTACTGTATAGCCTTATAAAGAACCTTCATGGCATAATTTTTCAGAGCATTGTGCAAAAAGTCAATCTTAAACATGCAAGTCTACTTAATAAAATAAACGTTGTAAGGGAAGCTATGCCAACCTAAAGCTGATTTGTTAATATAAACTTGAAACGAACACTAATGAGTTAAAAAAAATTCCAAAATCGTTCACTATTTAGCTCTCAACTCATTGGTTGAGCCAAAAGCTGACATGTTGAACTGCTCAAATAAACAGAGCGATTCTGAAAGTGCCAAAGTGTCACTTTAAGATGTCAAGCTACCAATATAGTAGACTGAAACTGGGATATGAGAATGTATTTTGACAACCAGAAGAACGTACACATCCACTCCCACAGGCTTCATTGAAACCCTGTGTGATAACGTAATAAAGCAGTGACTTAATACAGCAGCGCTGGTGTATGTTTGTACTGGCACTGTATTGATGATCTCATCAATAAACTAGACGTTCAGAAAATATTGTTTTAAAATCTTCTGCGTTGCACCACCTTTTTGCAGAAATACATTCATTCATTTCTGGTCAACAATTTAGGGACTTTTGGTCTGTTTTCACTCCACGCCCCGCATTCTGTCCACTGAAGAGCGGATGAGAGCTCAGACACACAAATACAGCTCATCCAGTGACTCAAAGACAAACAGATGACTGCACACTTACAGACACAGTCATAATAAAACCATCAACTGGGATATTTAACCAACTGTGCTTGAAAGCAAGAAAGAAAATGACACAGAATGATGCATTTGTTTCAGGAGGTTGAAAAAATTAATTTTTCTGGTTTTTACAGTAAATAGCTTCTAAAATAACAGTAGTATTCCTTTTCACCTACACTTTTAGCATATGGATTTTATTCCAGGGTTAATATATGGTAAATAATGCAATCTAGCATTTCAGCTTGTGGAGATTTTGATGCAATCTAAAGTAGGATGCTTTCAAGACACTTTTGTATCATCGTCTTTATGCTTTTGTTATCTGCTCTTTCTCAGGTCCTCATAACCGTGTGTCGCGGTGTCCTCCAAATGAACATCAGTGTCTGGGTTCAGACTTGTGTGTTCACATGAGCAAACTGTGTAACGGCGTCCCCGACTGCACTGATGGAGGAGACGAGGGCCCGCACTGCAGAGGTAATGACTGCATGGCATGGCTACAAACATTGCTTGGTTATATATTCTATATATATTTGTAGTTAAAAGACATTAATATTATTATACATATAACTAATCAGTCTTCTCTGGAAATAAAGCTTGGGCAGATACTTGCGAAGTTTACATTTTCTATTTAAACAAACCATAGGCAAAACAGCAAAACTTATCTGATAAATTATTGTGATCATTCACTAAACCTTATGTTTTTACAAACCCATAAGGCTTTTATTAATCTTTGGAACACAAATGAAGATATTTTAAATAATCACTCACCCATCATTTCTGTAGATTCCCTGAAGGTTCACATAACCAAAACTTTGTCAATTCAAGAGATTGTAAACTAAATCCATATGAATCAAAGTCATATGAAATTAAGTTTTCTTAAGAGACACAATCGCTTTATATGATGTTCTTTTTAATTTATATGGAGCCCCAGAAATTACATGCAGGGAAAATATTTATATCGCAACCAGTAATTAGTCACCTGGTTTTAAGTAAATCGTGAGCATGATTTACTATATATAGATATAGCACACGTACATCTCGGAGACGTCTATTTGACGTCTGCAAGACATAGTTCGCTCATCTGCAGTACGTCTATTGGACATTTCCTATCAGATGTCAAATAGACGTCTATTAGATGTCTTTAAGATGTTTATGAATTAGAATGTATGTAAAACTGACATCTTATAGATGTCTGCCAAATGAAAGCATCTGCTGTGTACAAATGTCTGGCAGACGTCTGTAAGATGACAGTTTTACAATTATTTTACAAATGTCAATTTGACATCTGATAGGAAACGTCTAATAGACGTATTGCAGATGTGAATGCAGACGTCAAATAGACATCTCCAAGATGCACGTGTGCTAACAGGGAAGTTGCAGACAGGACTTAATAAACTTAACCCACAATTTTTTCCAAATGTCAAGTCTGGGGTTCCATAAATTTAGGCTATAAAAGAGCACATCAAACATGGTCAACAGCAGCTAAAATGCCCTTTTTTTTGTTGTTGTGTGGACTTTCAATGGATGGACAAAAATTCGGAGAGAATATTTAAAAAAAAATTTTTTTTGTTTTTTTGTTACTGTTAAGAGAATTATGAAAGAACGGCTTTTGAAGTTAACTGACCTGTAGGTCAGGAGTTTGCTGGTTGAGCAGTTGGACAAATAAAAAAGGGTTAAAATTGTGTGATCAGGTATTTAGTTAGTATCGACTATGCTAAGAGGAGATCTGTTGATCTCAATTCACACTTATACTATGCCCTAAAAGTATGTATTCTTTACAAAAAGAATGTCCCTACACTTTTTCTACACTGAAAAGTGTTGCATGTCTCTTGCATAGCATCTTGTCACCATAAACTGCCCTGTCAATCATCTTGTCACAGTTAACATCCTCATATTCACACTCCACATTTCAAGAGAAAAGAAGTAGCATGCTGATCTGCAAGATGTAGGTCTATTATGTAGAGAACTCTCCTCATGCTTTTGCATAAAAGTGAATTTAAAAATTAATGGACAGACATATCTATCTAAATCTCACTAATTAACTGTCAGTTTGGCACATGTTGTTTTTATCTGTGTTTGAAGATATGAACCAAATCTTCCTTTGAATTTCAATGGGTTGTGGCCAATATACGCTGTTAGAGTGTGCATAGTTCTGTACGTCGACACACAAACAAAATACATTGATGCTAGAAAGTTTGTGAACCCTTAAGAAGTATCTTATAGACCATGTTGCCAGATTATTCTATCTGTAGATAAAAAAAAAATATTTTACAAATAATACACAAAACTGTTTGTTCTTACTTATTCATCTCCCCAAATGATGCTGGAGAAATATGTAAACCTTCAGGATTACCTGTTCATTTAAAGACAATTGGATTCAGTTGTTTCAGTTGTTTTGGCAGTATAAATCTGGTGTGAGTTTAGCAGCACTGCCCTACAGAAAGAACGGAAACCTTGATCGTGTCTATCAAAGGCTGGGCCTCATCACGCCTGTTTGTGGAGACTTACCATGTCTCAGTCAAAAATGTCTGATAAAACGTTGTTGATGCTCACAAGGCTGGAACACGTTAGAGAAGTGAGAAGTTTCTGTGAGGAGTTTGATGTCCATCAGGTACATAGTGTACAAATGGAAGAAATTCCATTCCTCTGCCAAGGAGTGACCACATTTCAGGAGGTCACCAAGAGCCTCAGGGTAACAAGGATCTACAGGCCTCTCTTGCATTGGCTTCATGTCCTTGAGTCTATCAGGCAAATGAACATAATTGATGTGAACAGCAGGATACTGCAGCAAGGAGGAAGCCACTTCTCTCCAAGAAGAACACTGTTGTCTGTCTAAAGTTTGCCAAATACCGCAAGGATAAGCCAGAAGACTATTGGAAGAATTGATTTGTTAATGGATGGGTCCAAAGTAAAGCGGTTTGGTTTAAATAAGAAAAATTACATTTGGCAAAACCAACACACTGCATTTAATAATAGCAACCAAATCCCAACTGTAAAGCATGGGATGACAGTATAATTATTTGGTTTGTAAATTACCTGCTTTGTTGTCTCTGGACCAGAACAGCTTGCCATCATTGATGAAACAATGAATAATGCATTATCTAAGAAAATTCCACTGCTGAAGGAGTGAGGAGGAAGGGCCAAAGATTCATCCAAGCCAGTATGCAGAAATGATCCAGAGTTACTGGAAATAGTGTGAAATTTTTCCCCCAGTTTGTGTGACCAACATTATACTGAAGTTAATGGTATAGTTCACCCAAAAATGTATTACTCACCCTCATGTTGTTCCAAACCTGTTAGACCTTCTTTAATATTCAGAACACAACATGCAAGCTTTTTGACCCTGCATAGACAGAAACGCAACTACCACGTTCAAGGTTCAGAAAGGTATTAAAGACATTGATAAAACAGTCCATGTGACCTCAGTGGTTCATCCTTAAAGGATTAGTTTACTTCCAGAACAAAAATTTACAGATAATGTACTCACCCCCTCGTCATCCAAGATGTTCATGTCTTTCTTTCTTCAGTTGTAAAGATTTTTTTTTTTTTTTTTTAGGAAAACATTTCAGGATTTCTTTCCATATAATGGGTAATAATTTGAAAGAACTATTCCGTTAAGGTTATAATGGAAAAAGGGTCTTATCTAGCGAAACGGTCGGTCATTTTCGAAACAGTTTGACAATTTATATACTATTTAACCTCAAATGCTCATCCTGTTTTGTCTCTGCGATGCGCATGCATGGTCTGTGTGATCCGGGTCAATACAGTTAGGGTATGTCGAAAAACTCCCATCTCGTTTTCTTCCTCAACTTCAAAATCATCCTACATCGCTGCAGAAGGACCGACCCAGTGTTTACAAAGTGAACATACAAAGAAGATCAAACGCCTTTTACAAAAAAGGTAAAACAGCATTGTAGGACGATTTTGAAGTTGAAGAAGAAAACAAGATGGAAGTTTTTCCACATACCCTAACTGTCATAAACTGGAATACATTACGCATGCACATTGCAGAGACGAGACAAGACGAGCATTTGAGGTTAAAAAGTATATAAATTGTCAATTTGTTTCGAAAATAACCGATCGTTTCACTAGATAAGACCCTTGTTCCTTGGCTGGGATTGTTTAGAGCCCTTTGAAGCTGCATTTAAACTGCATTTTGGAAGTTCAAACTTGGGGGCACCATAGAAGTCAGTTATATGGAGAGAAATTCTAAAATGTTTTCCTCAAAAAACATATTTTCTTTACGACTGAAGAAAGAGTGATTTACATGTTAAGTCAATGCAAAGATGCAATAGACATCCTACGACGCGAATTGAGCGTTTTTCGGGCGAAACGCGCAAGTTGAAAAATCTGAACTTTGGCGAATATAACACTTGCACCAGCAGCACCACACACATGCATTGTGGTACTCTTGACACGGAAGGGACGAAATTGTTAAATAAAGTCATTGTTTTTGTTTTCTTTGCACACAAAAAGTACTCTTGTAGCTTCATAGAATGAAGTTTGAACCACTGATGCCACATGGACTATTTTATTCCTTACTACTATTCTGGACCTTGAACGTGTCAGTTGCGTTGCTGTCTATGCAGGGTCAAAAAGCTCTCGGATTTCATCAAAAATATCTTAATTTGTGTTCCAAAGATGAATGTAGATCTTACGAGTTTGGAACAACATGAGGGTGAGAAATTAAAGACAGAATTTTTATTTTTGGGTGAACTATTCCGTTAAGGTTAGGGGTTAGTATTTATTTCATAATTGTGTTGCCAATCAGCACTGTCATTGACGAACAAAGAACTGTTTAGAGCTGTCCACTCTCTACATCTTTACATGTTACATCTTTATAGGTTAGTCATTGAATCATTCAGTCAAGCAGTTTGTTTAAAAACATTAATTCATTCATATACAAAACAAGTGACTGTCTTTAGTTACCCATTGGTTGACCATGCTTTGACTTCAGTTGGAACTATTTTTGTTTACAGACTAAAAATACACAGCCTGAAATGTAAATTGTATCTGAAGTTTAAGTTACTTAATATTAAATAAACCAATATTACTAGGGATGCACTGAAATTATTTGGCTGAAAATAGCAAAAAAAAAGCTCTTTCGGAGTTCGGAATAAGTAAAAAGTCTGAATAAATTATACCAAACAATGATGTGGCTTGATCAAATAGAGGCGCACACTAATGCAGAAAACATGTCAACAGTTTGGAAGCATTTAAAACTGTCAGAGAAAGATGCAAAAATCATTAAGCACAGAGACAGCGAGAGACTGTTTAGAACTGCATCGCATGTCTTCGATGAGAAGAGAAAAGGGTGGCTGTTGCTGGTTACTGTATGATGACTGAAATCGTGAAATGGCCTTAAACCATTAGTAAATAAACTACAAAAAGTTATGTTGTCTAACACACGCACAAATTGTATGTATTCTGACAGCGCTGCACAAGCTCGTTAACCAGGTTTTAAGGTCCAAAGCGTGAGCTTTGTTGGTTGGCTATAATGTCTACTAAAATGTAAAAAATGTTCAGTGTTAAGTAAATATTTTTAAATTGTTGTTTTGTAATTGATTTTTTTTTAAAGCAAGACAAAACTGTAAAAAGCTAATTTTTGCTATTTAATGTATGCAATGGTAAAAAAAATCAAGAGGTCCTCGCTGCAGGCTGTAGCGCGATGACGTAGCTGGATCAGGTCCAATACGTACTGTGCATTGTAACGCGCATGCGCAGTGGTTTATTTGGCTGATATTTCAATATAAACAGTCACATGAGTGAAAACAGCTTGATCTGACAGCTATTATCAGTTTGTCTATTGAATCTAATGTTTAATGTTGTTTTTCCCCCCATATACGTACATGCTGACACTGGGTTCTGCTTCAATTTGCTGATCAATGTAGATCACTATAGAAAAATGAGTATAGCCATTAAAGAAAGAACTCTTACCAGTCAAAATATCATTAAGCACACTTTTTTTTTGACATCTGACAAGATTATTATTATTTTTTTTTTTTTATTGGTGCTGTTATTATTTTTCCATTTACCTTGAATGTGCACTGGTATTTAAAGTATTTTACATACCTTATTATATTGTAACTTTAGGATTAAAATGACATAGAGACATATTTTTAAAATGACACATAATGACATATTTTTGCTTCCACTCAACAATAAATATGACCTGAATTAAATGGCTTCATTTTAATATGTTGTATGTACGCTCACTGAAAATAATACTTGACAAAGATATTATGCTTTTAATCCATTAAATTTAAATTAAAAAGCTCTAAAGTTATGCAATTTAAAACTTTAAAATGTTAACATTTTGCATGTATGTAGAGATCATCACATCACAGCATAAGCATCACATGTAAATTATTATTCATCAATTATTACTTATTAATATTCATCACTACTAGTACACAGGTTAGAATATCACAATACAATATTGTCCCTTTAAACCAGCACATTCACATTATTATTATTATTATTTTATTTATGCTTTAAACAACAGACACAGACAAATACAACATATATTATAAAGTCAGGGAAACTGAAAACAAATAAAAGAAAAGAAAAGAAAAATAAATAAAAAGTTACAATCAAAGAAATGCATGACCTTTACATTACTCAAATATTTTAAAGACAGAACATAAACGGACAGTTTTGATTGCTTTTCTATTAGTACTATGAATAATAGTACAGAAATAGTTTTTCAATTCTTTATAAAACACTGTAAAACAGGGTTTTTTGTTAGTAAAACAACATATTAAAAATGCAAATTAAAATTAGAGTGTATCTGCGCATTCTTATTATATTCAGAGATCGCTACTGGGCATGACGTCGGCAAAACAAAACACCGCGCAGGCGCCTAACAACATCCAGTATCAAAAAAGATCAAATTAACGAATATTTTATCATTAACCTACTATTATTACTTGCAAAATTTCATATTCACCGCTGCAAATTCACTCAACAAAATCCTTTATTTATTATTTAAAAAAAAAGAGGTTCAACAGTATATCCAAACTATTTCATCATCCAAAAAAAACTATCAATTTGTTGCATCTTTTTAATTTATATTTAAGGTTTTGTTTTGTATTTATTCATTTTTATTATATACATGTATAATGCTGACATTTTTGTACTTTTGTGCTTTGTACCTTGGCAATAAAAAGTAAAAAAAATAAACATCCAGTACGTATTTGTCACACTTCTGGTGGAGATGAGATGTCAGATGAACTTGAGGAAACCGGAGTAAATATTAAACGGTAATTTATTGTCAAAATGAACAAACAAACAAAACCACAGCACAAACCAGACAGGAAACATTATCGACGGACACAGAACTGAGGAAACAAACAACTTAAATAGGAGTGGCAGGGGGTGTAGCAAATTAACAAGACAGGTGAACCAAATCAAAGCTAATGGGGACAAACCAATAAAACACAGAACAACAGGGGGAGACAAAGGGAGAAACCAACTGAAGTCCATGTGAGGGGAGAAAACACTAGGAAACACTGACAGTAACGCCCCCCTCCAAAAAGACGCGTCCCACGCCGTATACTTCTAAAGGGGAGGGAGGGTGGGCGCCCTGGAGGCCGCTAGGCAGGGACATAGGATACAGGGGAGGCCTCCAGGGCGGGTCAGGGTGCTCAGGAGGCCATGGCGGATCAGGAAGCTCAGGGGGCCATGGCCGGATAGATAGTCCATGAGGCCATGGCAGATCTGGTTGCTCAGGAAGCCATGGCCGAGTAAACAGTCCAGGTGGCCATGGCGGATCTGGGGGCTCAGGAAGCCATGGCCGAGTAAACAGTCCAGGTGGCCATGGCGGATCTGGGGGCTCAGGAAGCCATGGCCAAGTAAACAGTCCAGGTGGCCATGGCGGATCTGGGGGCTCAGGAAGCCATGGCCGAGTAAACAGTCCAGGTGGCCATGGCGGATCTGGGGGCTCAGGAAGCCATGGCCAAGTAAACAGTCCAGGAGGCCATGGCGGATCTGGGGGCTCAGGAAGCCATGGCCGAGTAAACAGTCCAGGTGGCCATGGCGGATCTGGGGGCTCAGGAAGCCATGGCCGAGTAAACAGTCCAGGTGGCCATGGCGGATCTGGGGGCTTAGGAAGCCATGGCCGAGTAAACAGTCCAGGTGGCCATGGTCGGGTAAACAGTCCAGGTGGCCATAGTGGATCAGAGGGGTAGCCCCCCCAAAAAAATTTTCTTGGGGAAATCCAGAGCGTAGCCTGCCCAGGGGAGCACGGATGCTAGATGAGGAGTCAACTCTGGAGGGCACGCTGGAGGAGGTGTCGGCTCTGGAGGGCACGCTGGCTGTGATGTTGGCTCTGGAGGGCACGCTGGAGGAGCGGGTTCTGGAGGACTGAACGACCCCAGCGGAGACTCTGGAGGGCTGGGCGTCTCCAGCAGAGACTTTGGGAGAGCAGGCTCTGGGCGAGCGGTCACTGGAGGGATGGGCGGAACCAGCGGAGACTCAGGGAGGCTGGGTGGAACCAGCGGAGACTCAGGGAGGCTGGGCGGAACCAGCGGAGACTCTGACTTGACGGTAGCCATCTTGGGTGCAGATTCAGGCTTGGCGGCCATCTTGGCCAGGGACTCAGGCTTGGCGGCCATCTTGGCCAGGGACTCAGGAACAACGGCCATCTTGGCCAGGGATTCAGGCTTGGCGGCCATCTTGGCTGGGAACTCAGGAATGGCGGCCATCTTGGCCAGGGAACTCAGGAACGGCGGCCATCTTGGCCAGGGATTCAGGCTTGGCAGCCATCTTGGCCGGGAACTCAGGAACGTCGGCCCTCTTGGCCGGGGACTCAGGCTTGGCGGCCATCTTGGCCGGGAACTCAGGAACGGCGGCCATCTTGGCCAGGGATTCAGGCTTGGTGGCCATCTTGGCCGGGAACTCAGTAACGGCGGCCATCTTGGCCGGGAACTCAGGAACGGAGGCCATCTTGCGTGCAGACTCTGACGTGGCAGCCATCTTGCGAACAGACTCTGTCATGGCAGCCATCTTGCTTGCAGACTCTGGCGTGGCAGCCATTTTGTGAGCTGACGCTGGCATGGCGGCTGACGGGCTTGAACGCGGAGAGGAAGCCTGCGACACTGGGCTGAGGACCATCGTGGGGCTTAGGAGAACTTGGGGACACGTGGGAGGCAAGGAGGGAGTGAGGTCGCTGGAGTGATATGCAGAGGGCTCTGGCTGTTGGTGAGATGGGGTGACTGCTGCATGTTTCCAGATGGGAGGAGGATTACCATCCTCTACCATGACTTGAAACGGGGAACCACATAAATCAAGAACAAAATTTACAAAATCTGCTACGGGACGGTAGCAATCACTAGGAGTAATCAAATTAAACAAACTGTCATCCTTGAGTCCCATCTGGAAACATGCATTAACCATCTTGTCACTCCATCCCACCAGATGGTAAACGCTCAAAAACTCCTCCACATAGGTTTCAGAGGTTCCAGAGTAGGTCCTCAGCCCAGTTCATCTTTTAGTTTGGTCCGTCGATCTGTCACAATTCTGGTGGAGATGAGATGTCAGATGAACTTGAGGAAACCGGAGTAAATATTAAACGGTAATTTATTGTCAAAATGAACAAACAAACAAAACCACGGCACATAAACCAGACAGGAAACATTATCGACGGACACTGAACTGAGGAAACAAACAACTTAAATAGGAGTGGCAGGGAGTGTAGCAAATTAACAAGACAGGTGAACCAAATCAAAGCTAATGGGGACAAACCAATAAAACACAGAACAACAGGGGGAGACAAAGGGAGAAACCAACTGAAGTCCATGTGAGGGGAGAAAACACTAGGAAACACTGACAGTATTGGACCTGATCCAGCTACGTCATCGCGCTACAGGCTGCAGCGAGGACTGTCTCAAAAAAATAGCAAAATACATGGGGGGAAAACACGGAAAACCATGCTCGGTAAATGGCCTAGTGTTTAATTTTGTTCGGCTTCGGCCAAGAATTTTAATTTTGGTGCATCCCTAAATATTACACTTGCAATCTTGCTATTTGCTGAAATATCTGTTGATTGTCACCTTAACTATACAATGTTTTATGACTAAAAATCTCATCTCAGTGCAGATCAAATAGTGTATATAAGGAAACAAAAATCCTGGGTCTGTTGTAGGCGTTTCATATGCGGTTAACCTTAATTTACCTTTTGTCTATTTTAGCTTCACTTCTATATACACACACTCACTCTCTCTCATACACACAACTGTAGTCACTCTCTTTAGGCATGACACCAGTGGGTGAGCTCCAGTGAGGTGACACAAACCTGTCTGGACATGGACACGCAGACAAGGTGATGGAGGACAATACACCAGAAAATAACACCTTACAGAAGCTGTTTTAGTCAAAGCTACACTAACTTTACTTGTTTAAAATGAACAAAATTGGAGTGAGTGAGTGAGTACACTGCAAAAAATGCTTTTCTTACTTAGATTTTTTGTCTTGTTTCCAGCCAAAATATCGAAAAATTCTTAAATCAAGAAGGATTTTCTTGTTTTCAGAAAAAAACAAGTTAAAATAAAGTTTAAACAAGCAAAATAATCTGCCAGTGTGGTAAGCAAAAAAAAAAAAAAAAATCTTATTTCAAACAGATTTTTCTTTGCTTGTTTCAAGCAAAACACACACTTAATTTTGACTTGTTTTTCTAAAAACAAAATGATCATTTTTATTCATCTAGATAATCCTTCTTGATTTAAGAATTTTTAGATATTTTGGCTAGAAACAAGACAAAAAATCTAACTAAGAAAAGCATTTTTTGCAGTGTACATCATAAAACTGTAGTCCGTTGGTTTTACTCTAAATCTTGATGGTAGGCCTATAATAGTTATTTATATTTTCATTATTCATTATTTTTCAAGGCATGTTTATGTTCTATCCATAAAAAGGAAAAAAGGTCAAATTTGCAGTCGAAGTACTTTGAACCGAAAGACTTTGCAAGCAAAAGAGAAGGTGAAAGTACAGCATCTATAATCAAACACAAATCAACATTTGCATAGCACCACATTTGCTGTGTATTGACAAGGTTCATGAACAATGTTTATGCTGGTAATGTCTAAACCAGTTACTACTACTAATTTGCCTATAAATATCCTTGTCAAGTTATAGAAATCGTAATGTCTAATGTCAGTGTTGTATGTAAGTCAAAACAACAGCATACATATAAACTGCTAATAAGACATGATTTTAGATATTTTTGATGAGGTTAGTGACATATGATGTTTCACTAACAAAGTTCGGGAGGAGCGTGTCAGACACTTAGCGTAACATCACAAGAGGAACCCACTCAAGTCAATCAATGCCATAGGTACAAATACAGCTGACTCACCTCTATTCACCTGACGGTTTATCAGTATCCCTCCACCACCCCTACTCCGCACTCCGAGTTCTCGCTACTCCCATGGGGGGTTCTCTGGGCTCGGGACGCTCCCGAGCTCGGAGCCTTTTTTCCGGACAGCACGCCAATCACGCACTACCATACTCCGGCTAATTATATGTAAGCGTGAACTCGTGAAATTGCACTGATATGGTGATCACCTCTAACCATGGGTTCACCAGCGCACCTCAAGTCATCAGATTCAACCATGCAGAATTGTGGAGCCGAAGTACAACTCACATAATGAATAAAACAATGCTTTACTGCAGTCTCACTCCAAATACCTGTAGCCTGAAATATCATCAAAAGAATGATTTGCACTTAAAAATGTATGTTTCATGAGTGTGTATTGAGTGCAGACAGTCTAGCCCTTGTAATGCATTATCTCATTATCTCAATCACAACAAAATAAAATAAATAGATAATTTAGAATGATAACAGTTGCATTTCTGAAGGGATATCAAAAAGTACTTACAGTAATAACATACTGTAAGTGCATTTCTCAGTATGCGCTTATGTTTTCAAAGTCCTGCACAATTGCAAGCTCTAGTATGCAATGGCCACCATGACCAAATAAAATGGATTGTTAATGTAATTTCATGTTGTTCCTACATTATGAGTAGCTTTGTAAACCACACAGTATAGTACAGCTTCCCAATGCTGTCCAATGGCAGAAGCTGTGCATTTTAACAGTCTCTCTCCATGAAATACATTTTCTCCAAATATGATTTGAATTGAACTGCTTGATCTTGAAATTCATGATTTGGAAACATGCTATTAGCTCTGCATGGCTTCATGTATGAGGACATGTGTCACTTTATATACTCAATGTGAAGTCAGTTGTTGAAACTGAAGACTATTCAATCTGACCTTATACCTTGAGGAACAAAGAAATAATGTCAGCAGTTCAGTGGTCAGCAGAAGGTGAATTAGTCAAGCATACTGGAGCAGACGTTGCTGGCACAGAGTTTGATGTCTGAAGCCAAAGTATGTTACAGACTAAATGCAGCTTAATAGTAATTTTCTTAATGTAATAACCCTTAATGTGAGAAAACACATTTAGAGTGACATGATTTGTTAAAAGAACCAATGGTTGACCAATAGGGGTTTTTCATTTAACATTTATGCATTTGACAGACTTCTGGTCTTGGCATTGCTAGTGCTATGCTGTTTATAGTTTGATCAAGAGGAACTTTTCGGTATACAGAGAACAGAGTGACCAATATGGGATATCACACCTGTAAACATATGATCTAATAGTTTAATAACAGCATATTTATGGAAACCCGTTTCTGCTACTAAATAAAACTAATTGGGATTGCAACTTGCAAGTCTGAGGGAGGGAAAAAAGACAATTTTTCTTACAAAATTTCTTACAGTTGCGATTTGCGAGACTCAATATAGTGGACTTTTTTTGTGATTAAGTCAGAATTGTGAAATAGGCTATAAACTCACAATTTAGAGAGAAAAAGTCTGGATTATAAAGTAGACACTGGCAATTGCAAGAAAAAGTTGGAATTGTGAGATAATAAAAAGTCTTAAGTAGCTTTTTTAATTTTTATTCTGTGATGTAAACAAGCTTCGATACATATTAAGTATTTGCCTTAACCCTTTGAGCAGTACGGTCCCACATATGGGATTCTAATTTCTGTGCCCCTGGGAGTACGGTAGTGATGCGCGGGTCGTCTCATAACCCGCGGGCCCCGCGGGTAACCCGCGGGTCGGGTTGGGGCGGGTAAAGAAACTGTCACTTTATTTGCGGGGCGGGTTGGGGCGGGTCATTAAATACAAAATAAAATAAAAAAAATCAATGTATGTTGCGTGCAATTCCCTATAGCTCATATTACATATTTGGGAATATCTATTTTCATATTTTATTAAGTTCTTTAATAAGGTTATCAACACGTCACGTCACGAAAGCGCCAAGCAGCTCCCGCTGCCAGCCACAAGCGCATCAAGCGAACGCTCATTCGGCTCTGCAGGCCTGGTGCTATGCGTGTTTAAATCTCCTCTGATGCGCATTATCCTGCATTAGCCAAAATCATGACAGTCAACCACATCCAGTTATATGTGAATGAATGTAAATATTCGCTAAAAACACACAATAAAGACAGCAATGATGTAGTCAGGACTGTGGCGCCGGCTTGCTTTGAAATGTATTTGGTGATTGCGCCCGCTGCGTTTCCTGCACCCTAGTCATTTTAAACAGTACATAATAACGAAAACAATATCTTACAAATAAAAAGAAGCAGATTTTCATGATCAGAACTTCCTTAAACCAGTGAACCTTTAAACCTTTCAGTCCAAGGATCCAGTAAACGAATGCGTTCAAACAGAAAGTTCAAAACGATATTCATAAATGAAGCATATATACCCACATTTCTTCCGGCACCACTAACGTTACACCACTGATTATCTTGTTATTAATATGATTTGATTTATGGTTCATATTCATAATCGTACAGTATTGTTGCCAGTTTAAAGGGCGAAAAGCACTTTCGGTTTTCATTTGCATTACAATGCATAGTATGTCTATTTAATTGTCGCGGGTGCGGGGCGGGGCGGGTTGTAAAAATAGACACAGTACTGCGGGGCGGGCTGGGGCGGGCCAAATAATTTCATAATTGCGGGACCCGCGGGTTGAAAAAAACCCCGACCCGCGCATCACTAGAGTACGGTCCCACATATGGGATTTAGAACGTTCGGTGACGTCACGCAGCTGACAAATTCAAACTGCGCTTTGGCGCGATGGCTGGCGCAGAGCCAGAGACGGCGGAGCTCTGCACTTGTCATACAATCACAACTATGCAGCGTTTTTAACCACATAAAGCTTATTTTAGGTTTCAGACATTTAAATACACATAAGTACTAGTAAAACGAGACATTAAGAGTTTGTAAAATACACACATAGGTCTATGGAAGCAGCAAATAACCATCTATTCAAATATAATTTGCCGATGTGTTTTATTTCTATCACATACACATAGGCAACGTAACTAAAAGGTTCACTCTAATCCTCTTCTAGTTCACCAGCCACTTACTTGCATGTATTTCGGGAGAAACGGATGAATGTACCTGATGTAAACGCGGCTGACAGGACTCTCTGAACTGCAGCGCGAACAAACATGGCCGCGCCCATCTCAAGTTTCAAATCACGATCCAGATCATTTACATAGGGTTTTAAACGACGAATCATACTAATTCACACATATTTGTGAATCGGAATATTAGATAGTTCATGGCATGGTAAGCAAGTGTGTGAGTATTCTGGATAAAAAAGGAAAAACGAAATTAAAGCGATCTATCTGTCATACAGTGTTATTGTGGCTGTGTTGTGTCACGTGACAAGCATGACGCGTCGCCATGGAAACAATAAGGACGAACGTTCTAAAATAACGGTCGCTTAAAAAAAACTCACTCTCGGGGGTCCACTAGAATATTTTAAACTCACCACTGAAAGGGTTAAAGGAGTAGTTCACTTTCAGAACAAAAAAATTACCGATAATGTACTCACTCCCTTGTTATCCTAGATGTTCATGTCTTTCTTTCTTCAGTCGTAAGGAAATTACGTTTTTTGAGGAAAACATTTCAGGATTTCTCTCCATATAATGGACTTCTATGGTGCCCCCGAGTTTGAACTTCCAAAATGCAGCTTCAAATAGCTCTAAACCAGGAGTTCTCAGCTCTGGCCCTCGAGGTCCATTTTCCTGCAGAGTTTAGCTCCAACCCTAATCAAACACCTGAACAAGCTAATCAAGCTCTTCATCATTACTAGAAAGTTACAGGTGAGTTTGATCAAGGTTGGAGGTAAACTCTGCAGGAAAGTGGACCTCGAGGGCCAGAGTTGAGAACCTCTGCTCTAAACGATCACAGCCGAGGAAAGAAGGGTCTCAGTGTGTACTCTGTGTAGAGATTAAAAATATATAAATTGTAAATGTTTTTAGAAAATAACCGATTGTTTTCCTAGATAAGACCCTTCTTCCTCGGCTGGGATCATTTAGAACCCTTTGAAGCTGCATTTAAACTGCATTTTGGAAGTTCAAATTTGGGGGCACCATAGAAGTCCATTATATGGAGAGAAATCCTGAAATGTTTTCCTCAAAAAACCTAATTTCTTTACGACTGAAGACTTAAACATCTTAGATGACAAGGGAGTGAGTACATTATCTGTAAATTTTTGTTTTGAAAGTGAACTACTCCTTTAATACAATGGCCATTTAAAGTATTTGTGTCACTTGTTATGTATGAGAAATGTGAAATGCTGAACTAATTTTACTTCATTTTGAAGTTTTACTTTCATTTTGCGTTTTGTAAAAAAGTGTTTGGCTCAGTTAGCAGTAACCCATCAGAATACTATGTTACTGTAGTGTGGTGAAATGTGAAGTTCAGGCAAAATACCTGTCACATTTCCACTCAATCCTCTTAAGGATTAGCAATGAAGAATTTACTTCACATGCTTAGCTCTACATGCTTACACTCATCTACACACATATACCTACAGTACATGAATATCAATATCTATGTATACTGACACAGAGTATGAGTTTTGTTAGCTCTGTCCCAAAACCAAATGAGCTGCCTCGCTGCCTACTACCAACACAGGCATTTGTCTTTTAAGGCAGCATCCTAACTGAGATGGAACCTCAAAAGTGACTGATTTGGAATGCTCCACTTGCAGCTCCACTTGCCACACAAATAGGGCTTAACTTGCTGTTTGCCAGTTGCATTTTGCTAAGCTTACAGTGGAATACTAGAGTAGGCACATCTCTGTTTGGACTCTTTGGAACAGACTTCATGTCAGGAGTTTGCTTATGATGTTTCAAAATCCTTCATACATAGACACCTCACTTTTTTGGACTGAGCGTATGATTGCACTGACAAAACCACTAAGGCTGTCGACATAAAGAACTGTTAGCATATTAGCATAGCTGCTGTGAGCTGTTGAATTAGTTTATCTAGAGGCTCATTTGTTTCTGACTGTACGCTCATGTTTGTGGCGTCCCCTGAGCTCTGAGACAGGTATGTATGTGTGTGTTGTGTTAACATCACTCCTGTTCACTGCCTGCTGAGGTACCAGGTGCTGTTATTTCATTTCAGTCACTCTGAGGTTTGTCAAATCAGTTAAATAGGCCATTTCACAGAAAATATGATTTTCTTTTTACTGTGTTAAAAATCAAAGTTTTGCGCAGATACTGTACACACACTCAACATTTATAGCCAAAATCTTTAGCCTAGTTTGTTGAAAGTAAACTATAAAAGCAGCTGGTTCAGAAATTGTCAGAAACACTGAGATTATTTAACACACATTTAAAACTTAGAAGTCAACAACTCCTCATTTAAAGGATTAGTTCACTTTTAGAACAAATAATTACAGATAATTTACTCACCCCCTTGTCATCCAAGATGTTCTTGTCTTTCTTTCTTCAGTTGTAAAGAAATTATGTTTTTTTTTTGAGGAAAACATTTAAATTTTCTCCATATAGTGGACTTCTATGGTGCCCCCGATTTTGAACTTCTAAAATGCAGTTTAAATGCAGCTTCAAAGGGCTCTAAACTATCCCATTTGAGGAATAATGGTCTTATCTAGTGAAACGATCATTGTTGTTTTTTTAATGTACAATTTATACACCTTTTAACCACAAATGCTCATCTTGTCTAGGACTCCGTCCACACGAAGCCGGTGCGTTCCCTATCCGATCATTTTTTTTCCTCCTTCTAAAAAAAAATTCTGTAAACACGAAACCACTGAAAACGGTGTAGTATATGCCAGACCAGTGTGGGGTGCTGTAATTCTGCCATAGAGATACGCTATACACGGAGAAGAAGACTTTGAGCATGCGCATAACCTTGCACGCTGTATACGAACTAAGAAGAAGAAGACGAAGATGCGAACATTATGGCTGTATCCGAAATCGCCGCCTATACCCTCTTTCACTATTCCCTACATTAGTCTACTTGTACAGTTCACTTGAAGGAGTGAATGAAAACGAGTGAGTGAATTCGGACACTTAGTGCACCGGAAGGACTGCCGCTTCTGCATAGTATTGCTTACTGTTTAACAATCATTTAAAACGGACAATTCGAGTAGTAAGATTAAATGATTTATCTTGAACTATGTCAAGGAATTTACGTATAAACCCTGGTTAAACAATTTAATAATCAATTTACAACGAATTTGTACCTGTGTTGTACGCTGTATTACGCCATGGACCAGCGCGTTGTAAAATGAACGGATGGATGATTCAGCTGCAGGCGCCATCGTCTGGCGAGACGCGGGAATTCAGTCGGCGCGCGACTCTCACAGTGCATTATGGGTTATCTCTAGCTGTTGAGCGTACATCGGTTGTACACTCGTTTTTACGGTGCATTGTGGGATTGAATGAGTGCACTCGAGAATGTCCACTATGGTTTCGAACACCACTTAAAATGGCTGTCCCCTCAAATAGTGCCCTATTTGAGGGTATAGGGGGCGATTTCGGATACAGCCTATGGCTTGTTGCTCATAACCAGGCACGTGCAGAGGGGGCTTGAGCACCCGCCCCTTTTGCTCAGATGCCCAAAGTGCCCTTCTGTCAAAGGTCTGTCATGGGCACCTTGGGTCTGGTCTTTTTTTTTTTTTTTAAATGTAATGCAGGGCTCGCAAAATCGCTAGCCCGACGTCCCGGGGCTATTGTGTTTTCCAGTCGGGCTACCAAAATGTTTCACCGGCTGCCCGACGAGCTATCATAAAGGAGAGGGCACCTGCAGGTCCTTAAAAACTCCACACTTAAGTTGTATCAAATTTAAGGCCATAAAAAGTTTTAAATATGTTAAATAGTATAAGAAAATACTTAATTATAATTTAGGAGGTCGTACATTTGGGGACGGAAAGACTGTAGGGCTGGATTAAACTTCAAAAGGCAATGATTTCATTGAATAAATACGCACGCTGTAGGTTTCAAAGTCAAAACGCGGCACTGATGTCTTTATATGAATGTATCTGAAGAGAACCGACTGTCCTCAGAAACATGTCGTTGTCATTTTCATGTATTGCCTGATAAAACAGCGTTAATGCTGATTTGTATACAGCCGTTACTAGGGAAACCGTAATATTTCAGCGCTCTTAAAGCGCCCCCTTGTGACAGAGAATTACTTTTTCTTTTCCAAATTTTTTCAGCTCTTTTATGGTCAAATTATTGCAATTATCGACCTACGTTGTTATGCAGCAAACACAGAGTTGTAAATGTGAAAGAAGTTAATGTGCCTTCTAAAAATATAAACAAATAAGACAGTAATATTTAAGTTTTAAATAAATATAATAAATGATAAACTCGATTTATCCCTTTTAATGGAATAAAGGCTGAAATTCCATTGTATAAGATATTTTGTTTTGTGTGAAGCTGTATCTGAATTATAAATCATGCCATTTTATGCCTTAATATTCTACCGTACATTGTCAAATCCTACTCATACTGTTCATTTTATTTTTGCGGCTCTTAAAAAGGGTTACAAATTGCCTTAAATCGATATTTAAAATATTTTAAATAGTGAAATAAAATTCCTTCCTTAATATGTTTGTTTTATTTCTATACTCTGCAGTAAAGCCTGTTGTCTACAATCTTACAATACAATACATCAGGGGCCACATATAGTTTCAATAGTGACCACTCAGAGTTTAATATAACAGCTGTTCTTTATTATTGTGTTTAACAGAGAGAAGAAAATCTTTAGGTTTGACAATTTAATACACAACAATTTCTAATCAAAATGAATAGGTCCAAGGAAAATATTTTTTATCTTTTTAACATTAAAATGGTCTTTTATGTTCCGTTTCTTTCTCAAAACTGCTTCACAGCATTGGCTGCTAGAGGCCACTGTAATAATACATATATGTTACCCTGGTCCACAAAACCAGTCTTAAGTAGCACAGGTATATTTGTAGCAATAGCCAAAAATACATTGTATGGGTCAAAATTATATATTTTTCTTTTATGCCAAAAATCATTAGGATATTAAGTAAAGATCATGTTCCATGAAGATATAATTTTTTTTTTCCTACCATAAATATACGATAAACTAGTAATATGTATTGCTGAGAACTTCATTTGGACAACTTTTAAGGCTATTTTCTCAATATTTAGATTGTTTTGCACCCTCAGCTTCCACGTTTTCAAATAGTTGTATCACAGACAAACATTGTCCTATAACAAACCATACATCAGTGAAAAGCTTATTTACTCAATTTTGAAAAAAATATACTTATGACTGGTTTTGTGGTCCATGGTCACATATCAGCAAGGAATGTGTCACAATATACAGTACAGTATTGCTGCACTGATGTTTTGAGCACAGCCCTATTTATGGAGCCCCTTTTATAGTGAAAAAAATATGACTGATTCAGTTGTTTGAGTTCTGAAACGCAATTAAAACTTCAAATAATGCATAATTTGTCTTATTAATGAAATTGTTACTTGTTACATAAGTAACTGGATGCCTACAATGAGGTGATGGACCCGAGGGGCTCTTTAATGCCTAGTTTCAGATGCCCTTTTTATACTTACTCTCTGCACGGCCCTGCTCATAATAGTTGCATAGAAGCCATAGATTTTGCTGTAATAAAGCTAGTAGGCTTAGTAGCAACACGAACACAATCATGTAGTCCGCCATTATTGTTGTTGCTGTTACGTGTGACGCAGCCGACACGTGATGTGATGACATCATCGTTTCACAAAATATACGTATTGGCTGTACACACGAAACCGCGAGGGTGTCGTTTTCAGATTTATCCACTTTGGGACCCGGTTTCAAAAAATAGCGGATTCAGTCTCCTAAAACGCCGGATCCGTGTGGATGAAACGCCAATACGATAAAAAATGTATACGTATACAGCGAAACGCGTCTCCGTGTGGACAGGCCCTAGCTCTGTGATGCGCATGCATACTCTGTGCACTCCGGTTCAATACAGTTAGGGTATGTCGAAAAACTCCAAACTTATTTTCTCCTCCAACTTCAAAATCATCCTACATCGCTGTTTTTACATCCACTCTTCTTCCTTGGCTTCGATCATTTAGAGCCCTTTGAAACTGCATTAAACTGCATTTTGGAAGTTCAAACTCGTGGATACCATAGAAGTCGACTATATTGAGAAAATTTCTGAAATGTTTTCCACAAAAAGCATAATTTCTTTACAACTTAAGAAAGAAAGACATGAACATCTTGAATGACAAGGAAGTGAGTAAATTATCTGTAAATTTTTGTTCTGGAAGTGAACTAATCCTTTAAGAAAAGTCTGTAATAAAATAAAAAAATAGGCCGAATTTATTTTGTTAATATGATGACATTTTCTGCATTATTTTTCTGGTGTATTACTTTTATTTTGAATTATGTATTGCATTGTGTTATCTTTTTGGGTAAAACCATGTCCATAAATGTATCAGATAATGTCCTGGCAGAAAATTATCAGTACATTTTCTGTTTTTCTACAGATTTTTTTTGTTCATACCATGCTGATAAACTACAATGACTCATTTATATAGAAGTCTTAAAGGTACAGTAGGTATAGCCTGTTTATACTAGGATATGTTTAGCTAAAAGGAGATCCAAGTTCACTTTTTCTGAAGAGGTAGTGTAGTATGTAGTTAGTTATTGAGTAAGTTAGTTATAGCTAGATGTTTTGTATAAAACATCTTGCTACTGTATAACTAACTTACTCACTGAATTGAAAATGATAAATTCTGTGGATGGTAAAACAATATATATAGAGAGAGCTTGATTCTAGTGTCTTATTCTGACATGTACTGCATTGCCATTCACTATGTGATGAAGTTGTGTTACTACATTGTGTAAAAACAAAACTTATGACATTTTGTGTATCATGTGCTTTATATCAAATATTTAATTTGCTTTTAATACATTTTGTTGTTCTTTTGAACTTTGTGTCCTTCATGAAGTCTCTTTAGTGAGTGTTGATGGGCAGCGTGAGTCAGTGTGTCAATCTGTTTGGTAATAGATTGTGTTGTTTGACCTCTAGCTGTCCTCTGCTCTGATCTCTGTAGAACTGGCGCTCAACTGTACTCTCACTGGTTGCCAGGACAACTGTGCTGTCACACGCACCGGCCCCATGTGCTACTGCAAGAGCGGCTATGAGATCAGCCAAGATGGAAAGACCTGTAAAGGTCGGTTGCATTCACACACTTTCACAAGAAAGAATATAGACTCCTATGAATGCAACAATATCGACATTGCTTCTGATGCAGATAGTGGACTATTTTAATTGTATGAGAATAATAATTAACAAATAATTACATAAATGTACAATAATAGTATTTATTTATTTATGTGGGTTCAGATTTTGATGAGTGCACAGTGTATGGCACCTGCAGTCAGACCTGCACAAACACAGACGGCTCATACACCTGCTCCTGTGTGGAAGGTTATCTAGTTCAACCAGACAACCGCTCCTGCAAGGCTAAAAACGGTAAGACAAACACAACAGTCCAAGATAAGATTACAGTCCCTCACATACATGTATCCGTATTGGCCGACAGTTTAATTTATAATGAATTATTGGCTGAAATGTTATTAGATATTTGAAATGAAACAGATGTCTTCCTGTTGCTGTAGTGCCTGTGGACCGTCTCCCCGTGTTACTGATTGCGAACTCTCAGAACATCCAGATCACGTCTCTGAGCGGCTCCAGCAGCCCGTCGCTCTACATAACCACAAAACAGACCACAGCAATGGACTTCCTGTACGCACAGGAAACTGTGTGCTGGATCAATGTGGGTGATTCCCCTGCGGGCACGCGACTGAAGTGCGCTAAGATAACAGGACTCAAGAGCTTCACAGATGAGAGAACCATCAACATCTCCCTCAGCTTACACCGTAAGTCACGCTACTGTGATTTCTCATTACAAACTACGTTTCTCACTTAGAGTTGTTATAATTAGGTACATTTGTGCAAATTAATGAACATGCTTAAAGCATATTTGGTAACACTTTATAATAACGTTCAGTTGTAAGTCATTTATAAGTGGTTAGTTAATGATAAAATAATGATTTGCAAAACATTCATAAATGTTTAATAAGTGATATGCTAACAATTTGTGTATGTTTTGCTAATTCATTTACAAGTTATTTACAAGTTATTAGTTAATGATGAACTAATCATTTACAAAACATGACTATGCATTCATAAGTGATTAATAAGGGATGTGTTAGTATTTTTATATATGTTTTGTAGATTAAGTTATAAATCATTTACAAGTGATTAGATAATGATGAACTTATAATTTGCAAAACATGATTATACGTTCACAAATGATTATTGTAACGTTGCTGGAAGAGACTAGGCGAATGAGAATCTAGATGCAGTAGTTTATTTAGAATCCGTGAAGATACAATCAACTCCAGAGAATGCAGGAACACAGACAGGGGTGAAAAACAACCATTACACATTTAACAACCGACAAACTACACAAAGGAAACACAAAGACTATTTATACACAGAGCAGGGGGAAGGTCTAATTAGAAACCGTGGAAACTAACAAGGAGTGGGTGTGGTCAAATGAGTGTCCATAGAAACAAACAAGGGAGCAGAGTGGCAGGGAGACAGTCAACAAAGGGAGACAAAAACTACAAAATAAGAGTCCTCAAACACAGACACAGACCAGACTCGTGACATAGCCCCCCCCCCAAGGAGCGGCTTCCAGACGCTCCAACAACAGAAAAAAAAAAAAAAAAAAAGTCCAGGGGAGCGGTGGGGGGGCCAGGAGACTGAGGCAGAACCGGTTGGGCAACAGCCCTCCAGAGCAGGGCCGGAGGCGGGGTGGCGAAGGAAGCTCAGGAACCATCCAGGGCGGAGCAGGAGGCGGAGTAGCCCTTCGAGGCGGAGCAGGAGGCTTAGAAGCCCTCCAGGGCGGAGCCGGAAGCGGAGCAACCCTCCGGGGCGGAGCAGAAGGCTTAGGAGCCCTCCGGGGCAGAGCAGGAGGCTTAGAAGCCCTCCAGGGCGGAGCCGGAAGCGGAGCAGCCCTCCAGGGCGGAGCAGGAGGCTTAGGAGCTCTCCAGGGCGGAGCCGGAAGCGGAGCAACCCTCCGGGGCGGAGCAGAAGGCTTAGGAGCCCTCCGGGGCAGAGCAAAAGGCTTAGAAGCCCTCCAGGGCGTAGCAGCCCACTGGGGCAGAGCAAGGGGCTTAGGAGCCCTCCAGGGCGGAGCAGACCACCGGGGCAGAGCAAGGGGCTTAGGAGCCCTCCAGGGCGGAGCCGGAAGCGGAGCAGCCCTCCGGGGCGGAGCAGGAGGCTTAGGAGCCCTCCAGGGCGGAGCCGGAAGCGGAGCAACCCTCCGGGGCGGAGCAGAAGGCTTAGGAGCCCTCCGGGGCAGAGCAGGAGGCTTAGAAGCCCTCCAGGGCGGAGCAGCCCTCCGGGGCGGAGCAGGAGGCTTAGGAGCCCTCCAGGGCGGAACAGGCGGCCACATCATGGACTGGGACCTGGGGAGAGCAGAGACAGAGGAGGCAGACAGAGCAAGGAGAGAAGTAGAGAGTTCGTAGGAGCACGCTGCCTCCATAGCCGTGACTGGGCAGACAGGAACTTCAGGAACGGCTGTTGTGGTCGTGACAGAGACGACAGGGAGCCTAGGCGGTGCAGGCAGAGCAGGGAATCTTGGCGGAGCAGGCAGAGCAAGGAGTCTAGGCGGAACAGACAGAGCAGGGAATCTAGGCGGAGCGGGCAGAGCAGGGAATCTTGGCAGCGCAGGCAGAGCAAGGAGTCTAGGCGGAGCAGGCAGAGCAGGGAGTCTTGGCGGAGCAGGCAGAGCAGGGAGCCTTGGAGAAGCAGGCAGAGCAAGAAGTCCCGCTATGAACGCCGCCTCGAGGAAAGGCATTGGCGCAGCGGGTTGTTTGGCTGGCAAGGCTTCATGAGCACAGTGTGTAGCCCACACACTAAAAATGGCAATTGCCATCACCGGTAATGCAGTGGTAGGTGGGAGGCCCATCGGGTTAGTGGGCGTGAGGCTTGGGAGCGTTGGCTCTGCGTGACTTGGGAGCGTTGGCTCTGCATGGTTTGGGAGCGAAGGCTCTGGACGCTTAGGGGAGATGTGACTTGGCAGTGAAGGAGCAGCTGTGACCTGACTCGTCATGACAGGAGCAGCAGTGACTTGATTTGGCGTGACGGGAACAGCTGTGACTTGACTTGGCGTGGCTAGAATGACTGTGACTTGATTTGGCTTAAGTGGAACAGCTGTGACCTGACTTGATTTGGGAGGTGTTGTAGTGTCTTGAAGTGACTCTGCAAGTGCTGTTGTAACTTGCTTGGATACAGGAAGTGTTGAGACGTCTTGACTTGACTGAGGGAGTGAAACTCTGTCTTGGCCTGACTCAGGGAGTACTGCTGGATCTTGACTTGACTCAGGAAGTGCTGCTTGGCTTGACTCAGGAAGAACAGCTTGGCTTGACTCAGGAAGTGCTGCTTGGCTTGACTCAGGAAGTGCTGCTTGGCTTTGGGCTAGCAGACATCTTGTGCTGTGGCTCTGGGCTAGCAGACATCTTGTGGACCGGCTCAACCTCACCTACGGTGAACGGAGATTTGCAACATGACATGACAAAATCAATGAATTGTGCGAGTGTCCAACTGGGGTCCTCTTCAGGTAGGTTGTAACTGATCTCGGGGTCGAGTCCACTCCAGAAACATTCCTTCAGTGTGATCTCATCACACGGTGCCAGATGACAGTATGTGATAAACTCCTCCACATAGTACTCGATGGGACGGCCATTCTGAAAAATGGAGCATAGCAATCTTAGTGGGTTAGAAAAACTTCCTGCTAGATCCATAATGGTCGGTTGTTCTGTAACGTTGCTGGAAGAGACTAGGCGAATGAGGATCTAGATGCAGTAGTTTATTTAGAATCCGTGAAGATACAATCAACGTCAGAGAATGCAGGAACACAGACAGGGGTGAAAAACAACCATTACACATTTAACAACCGACAAACTACAGAGGAAACACAAAGACTATTTATACACAGAGCAGGGGGAAGGTCTAATTAGAAACCGTGGAAACTAACAAGGAGTGGGTGTGGTCAAATGAGTGTCCATAGAAACAAACAAGGGAGCAGAGTGGCAGGGAGACAGTCAACAAAGGGAGACAAAAACTACAAAATAAGAGTCCTCAAACACAGACACAGACCAGACTCGTGACAATTATTAAGTAATAGGCTGACAATTTACAAATCTGTAGTAATTTATCTTAAAAAAAATAGCATATCATGAAATAATCAAACAGATCCTTAGTAAGTGGTTAATACGTTACTAGTTAATATATTATTTGTCACTTAAAAATAATTAAAATATAAATAATTTAAATGTTTATCCTTCACTGAAGATCGCATCATTAATAAATCATTTACAAATCTTTCTGCATCCCCTAATCTAAAGTGTAAACAATTCATCAGTTGTAAATGTTTTACTCATTTTTCAAAGGTCTTTCCCCCAGTGTGTATACCCACCTGATGCCCACAAAACCTGGAACCGGCGGTTTGTAAAACATTTACAACTGATGAGTAGTTTACACTTTAGATTAGGGGATGCAGAAAGTGTTGTAAATGATTTATTCATTATTTATTCATCAACAGCTTTTGAATACTTTGTAGTGTGAATACTGCAATGTAAGTGCTGACTGGTGAGGGTAAAGATGTTTTATAATGCCCTAATCTGCTGATTGTTTTCTTTAAAAAGAGACCTACCTTAGATCCAAAGTGTTCATGAATTACAATTTAAGTTTGGATAAACTTAAAAAAAACGGGGGGTGACAGTTAAGGGGTTAACTAGTAATTTTTAACCATTTACTAAGGATCTGTTTGATTATTTCATGTTATGCCATTTTTCAGATAATTTACGACAGATGGGTAAATCGTTAGCATAGTGCTTACAATAAAATGAACATATCACTTATTCATAATTTATAAACACATAGTCATGTTTTGTAAATAATTAGTTCATCATTAACTAATTACTTGTAAATTAATTTGTAAATGACTTGTAAATTAATTAACAAAACATACACAAATTGTTAGCATATCACTTAATTATCATTTGTGAATGTTTTGTAAATGATTATTTCATCATTAACTAATCACTTATAAAAGACTTACAACTGAACGTTATTATAAAGTGTTACCCATATTTTTACATGATTGTACGGTCAAATGTCTCCTTACTCATCTCACGCTGTATTTGTCATACTTACTCTTAAATTCAACCTTAATGGAATAGCCAAAGATTTTTTTCCTCTATTGAAAGACCATTTACCAAAACCTAAAGTATAAAAAGTTCATAAAAAATTGCAAAAGTAATCTAAATACCAAAATATGCTTTTTATAATGTAATCTAGATTTTTATTCACAAATAAACATTGACAGTTTTGTCAAATGGACAGGAATGGAGTTTAATTAAAAATACCTTCATTTGATTTTCAAAGAGCAACACAAATCTTATCAGTTTGAAGCAACATGAAGGTAAATAAATGATAATGGACTTTTCATATTATTCACTAGCTCTTAAATATCATTTATGCATTCAGATATTCAAATCAGCGTAATGACATTTACAGTTATAGATGCTTTTATCCAAAGCAATTTACAAAATAATAAACATCACTAGCATCACATTTGTTAAAGAGACATGCAAGAAAAAGTTTCGGTTATGCATGTAGCCTCAGTTCTCCAAGAAGGGGAAT